>NW_027507787.1:55855090-56322590 GCF_037356315.1 Lithobates pipiens | reverse complement strand
TTTTACTTTCCCTTGTTTTTCATTTAACAGTTTCTCTTTCAGAGTTCTAGACTTTAAGTGTTTCTCCATTGCTAACCAATGAACAAACTTTATAAGTATCCAAGTTGGAATGGAACGGTCTCTGTTATTATAAAAGAGTGATCAAGTTCTCCAGAGATCTCGCACAAGCAATGGCGGCAGGTGGTCAAAAATTTTGGGGGGGGGGGGGGACAAACAAACTGAAAAATACTGAAAAAAAAATCAATTGAATGCCGCCACTGTGCCAATTGAATGCCGCCACTGTGCCAATTGAATGCCGCCACTGTGCCCATTGAATGCCGCCATTGTGCCCATCGAATGCCGCCACTGTGACCTCCCCCACCCGCTCGCTGTCTGCCCAGCACTTACCCTGTCTCGGTGGGGCAGTCCGTGACAGCGGTGAGCGGTGTCCTCCATTAGTCTCCTCCCGTCGTGTCCAATCACAGCGCCTGTCGTTTCAGCCAATCAGATGACGGGTAACAAACCCGAACACCTGATTGGTGGAGAAGGCAGTTCAGTGTTAGGACAGTGAATATTCATTTGATGTTCTAACACACATTGGTGAACTTCGAGCACCAAGTATCTCGCAGGTCACCTTGCTTGCAGGTCACCTTGGTTGATGCCTATTAGCGCCTATGGCTCTAATCAGATGCTTTCAAAACACCCCCGCCGCTGTAATTCAGACACCCGGTGTCCGAAAAGAGGCCGGGCGCCTGAATAGGGGGTGGCAGCGGCGGTCGTGGACAGATTCATGCATTGCATAAATCTATCCATTGGTCATAGAAGGGGGGTGGCTGGAGAGAAGGACGGGGCCCGTGCGCCTTTATGGATGCACCGCCACTGCACACAAGTCTCGCATTAAAAAAGGAACCAATGAATGACAGACTGACAGAGATTGGGTTTTATATATGTTGCTTTTTTTACTTTTGCAACATTGATTTACCATTTAATTTTCGATATGTTCAAGGTTTAAAAACGCTACCAATTTAAAATATTTTTCAAAACTCCCATGGCACACCTGCAGATCTCACATGGCACACTAGTGTGCCATGGTACACAGTTTGAGAATCACTGTGTTAGAGTAAGTCAGCTTATCTATAGGGTCAAATATGTTGATTTTAAGCAGACTGAAAATCGCTTTTGAAATTCCATTAAGAGGTTAAAGTTTATGTGAAATTTTATCATTTAGGTTTAAATCTGTTTTAACTTCATTTCACACAGAAAATTAACAAGACCTATAAATTTGACCATGGGTGCCCCAAACTTGGGTACACAATTATTGCCAAGGTATTAAACAGTTTAAACCTATTATAAAAGGCAGATTTGTTTAATAACATTCCATTTATATTAAATCTCCAAATTTCTGGTACAATCCCCAGTAAGTCTTGAGCATGTGATTTTAGTAAACCCTTTTTAGCAGCAGATTAATTTAACATTTTCATGGCCATTGCCTTTACTAAAGGGGTTCCATGACTGAAACAGCCAGTCAAGTGACTCGAATTTTTATAATCTATTATTCCCTATTACTCCTTCTCTGTGGCAGACCTATTATAATAGATAAAAGGATCTTATTTCCACTAATCCAGAAAATAGAGATAGACCCAAGTTCCTTACTATGGGAATTGAACATTCCAAATTAAAATTTTCCATGGCAACAAACTGTGATTTGTCCTGGGAAAAAGTAGGTTACATATATGAGCTTTGCTGCAACTATTTCATTGCAAACATTAGTAATCTTTAGGATATTTTGCAAAGATTACAATCTTAGACTTCCAAAACTAAGTATTACTTTGATGTAAGATCAAATGTTATATATTGGGGCACATTAGAATCACAGTAATTGCAGTGGTATTGGACAACAATGCTGTCACTGTTGATGGGATAGTTTTAAATGGGAACATCGTTTTAAATGGACTTTAGGTAAACAATATGTATATTAACCACTTGCTTACTGGGCACTTAAACCCCCCTCCTGCCCAGACCGATTTTCAGCTTTCAGCGCTGATGCACTTTGAATGACAATTGCGCGGGCATACAACACTACCCAAGTGAAATTTTTATCATTTTTTTTCCCACAAATAGAGCTTTCTTTTGGTGGTATTTAATTACAGCTGGGAGTTTTATTTTTTGCTAAACAAAAAAGATGCAAAAAAAAAAAAAATCATGTTTAATAGTTTGCTATAAAATTTTGCAAACAGGTAATTTTTCTCCTTCATTGAAGTGCACTGATGAGGCGGCACTGGTGGGCACTGGTAGGCTGCTCTGGTGGGCACTGATAGGCTGCACTGGTGGGCACTGATAGGCTGCACTGGTGGGCACTGATAGGCTGCACTGGTGGGCACTGATAGGCTGCACTGATAGGCATAGTTAAGGCGGCACCGATAGGCACAGATAAAGTGGCACAGATAGGCACAGATAAGGCAGTACTGATGGGCACAGATAAGGCGGCACTGATGGGCAAAGATGGGCACAGATAAGATGGCACGGATGGATGGCACTAATAGGTACCACTGATAGATGGGACTGATGGGCACTGATAGGTGGCACTGATAGGTGGCTCTGATAGGTGGCACTGCTGGGCACTGATGGGCACTGGTAGATGACACTGATGGGCACGGATATGTGGCACTGGGGTGCAGCACCGTTGTTGAGGCAGACTGTGGGCACTGATGGGTGGCACTGTGGGCACTGATGGGTGGCACTATGGGCACTTCTGGGTGGCACTGATGGGGGGCACTTTTTATTAAAGAGGTGGCACTGGCAGGGGGCAGGTGGGCACTGGTAAGCTGGCCGTGATCGGGACTGATGTCCCAATCACGGCCGCCGGTGATCGGCTCTTTTTTTTTTCTCCTCGCGCTGACAGCGTGAGGAGGAAAAATAGCCGATTGCCGGCTCCGTTGTATCACATGATTAGCTGATCACGTGGTAAGGGGTCGGGATCGACCCCTTGCTCGGATCCGTGATCAGGCAAGTCTCGTAGACTCGCCGATCACAGAGCACGCTCCTCAGGGGGCGCGCAGGCCGCTCGTGCACGGGACGACATCAATAGACGTAGTCCGGCAAAGGAGGTCTGCGCTGTAGCCGTCATTTGGCTCTAGCGCGGGTCTCTACTGGTTAAAGACTAATCCCGGCTAACGCTCTTTAAAAGGTTGCATTGCCTTTTTCTTATTGAAAGAAAGGGTTTCATAATTTTTTTAAATAATTTTAATTATATGTAATATATACATATATATAGACCATTTACCACCTCTTTAGCCGTGAATTTTGAATCCGGTTTACTAAATTTAGTGGAAATTAAGATCTCAGGCAGTATGCAGGTAGAACCTAGCTTATTTAAACCTCAGATATCAAAGCTCTGGTATTCTCTTGGCTATTGATGTTTGTGGTGTCTTCATACCAAGATCAAAAGAGCTCTGTAAGGCCCTCAGAATAAAGGTTGAGTCTGGCAAGGGATTTCAAAAGATTATCAAAATGTTTTCCCAACAGTGGAATAATTGATTTCAAATCTACAATTGGCATAGATTTGAAAAGTCTCCAAGAACTTCAAAATTGAATGTAGGTAACTCTTGCACCAGTTGGTATCAAAGTGCACGTTTCTATCAGAAAGTGATTTGTCCAGTATAGACTGCATGGGAGAAATACCAAGACCAGCCCTCCTTGAACAATGTGCTATGGACTAATGAAACAAAGGTAGCATTATTTACGTACAGTAACAGTGGGCATATTTGGTGCAAACCAAAGACAGCATTTCAGGAGAACTGTATACCCTCTGTGATGCAGTTAGTTTGAGAATGATTTTCTGCTTCAGGACCTGGGAAATATGCAGTCCTTGAATTGACTATGAATTAAAGTGTGCTTGAAGAGAATGAGTGGTTTTCTGTCAATATATCCTTCAACATGATAATTATCTGAAGCACACTTGCAAATCCACGAAGAAATGGCTCCAAAAGGCATGGATTGGCCTAGTCAAAGCCCTAGTTTGATTCCCATTAAATCATTGTAGGGGAATACTAAAATTGGCACTTCATGCAACAGAGATTTTGCCATTGAAAGAATTTGAAATCACCTTGGTGAATTTTTTATCACTCCTTTTAAGAGACTGATGGGGAGTTATACGAAACTTCTAGAAGAATTCCTTTCTGCTAAAGGGGGCAACAACATGTTTTGAGGCCAAAGGTGTACTTTTTTCCAACAGTATACAATCTATTAATATTTTTTTTGTTGGAAAAATCATTTCAAGAAAACAAGTTTTCTTTGTGTTTTTATTCAAGTTTTTATCTGTAGGCACAGTTTAAATAAAGCTGTAATATTTGCCTGTTCAAATATGTTGAAAAATTATTCCACTATTTCCATGGATTTGCTTTTTTCTTTTTTTGACTGTCATGTCAGCCAGTATGTGTACTTTAAATTGGAAATGCTGGACAATAATCTAAGTGACAGCAGACTAGGAGTTATTTGTTACTAGGACTGGTTAACATCAGTTAGCCCTTCAAACACACAAAAGCTGACACCTGTTTTGTTTCTTTTCTTTAATGGTTTTACTGGAAATGCAACATTCGCGGTGTCTTTTTATTTTTTATATAGTAATTCTGAATTGTAAATAATACTGTCACACCAGGCAGGGATGTTCCATAGATTTACAGAATAGTAGTGTTATTTTATTATTTAGAGCAGGTAAAGATAAGGCTTGATAATTTTGTATTATTGTTTAAGTAAAGGAAAGTTGTGTAGAAAAATATTTACAGAAAAGTTATTGTAACAGAAAATAGACCAGGGGTAGGCAACCCCCCTGGCACTGGAGCCACAAGCGGCATGTAAAGGCTCTTTTGCCGACACTTGGCTCCTTCCCCATCAGCAGAGCAGTGCAGGTGTCAGTGAGACACCAATGCATTCCAATTTCAGAATTCCCCACGGTGCATCTGCACTGACAAATGTTCAGAATTGTGAACTCCCTATTCCACTTACTAATATGGAAAAACTGCCCCCCCCCCCCCCTGGATTAAACTTGAACACTTACAATGCCCTAAGGACGAGGGGGGACTAGCCCTGCAGAACCCATGGATATATTATTTGGCAGCGCAGCTCCAACACCTAATAGGGACTATGGATGGGGAAGCAGACAGAACGAATAATACCCGCAGCTCTTCAGAGGCTGTGATATTGCATACTGTAAAACGAGACTCGGTGCCAGCGGCACTTGAGGCTCTAGCCTTTGGGAAACCAAATAAGAAGTACCCGACCTACAATCTACTAAAGAAAATCTGGAACAAAATTAGATACATACAGGGAGTGATGAGATACATGAAGTTCAGCCCAATATGGTCTAATGGGACCATATATAGCACCAATTCAGCATAGAGCCCCGTGGAAGAGATATGGAGTGGTATACATTCGGGATATTTTTCAAAACGGTATTTTATTGCCTTTTGAGGCTCTGCAGGACAGACATGGTCTACCGCTTGGTATGCGCTTTTATTACATGCAATTGAAACCCGCTGTGAAGGCACAGAGCAGTGCCTCCGAGTGGTCTCCTTCACCAACACCATTATTTAACCTGGTACTGAAAGCAGCCAACACTAAAGGTTTAATTTCCCAATGCTATAATATGCTCCTGCAGAGCTTCCTGAATAAACACCCCTTGAGAATGATGGGCAAGTGGGATAGTGATGTGGGGCTGATAGATGGAGAGCAGTGGGAGGAGATTCTACAGGCGGTGCCCATGAGCTCGCTGAATGTATCGCAGAGGCTATCACAACTGTATCTTATATTGAGGGTGTATTATACCCCGCATAGATTACACAAAATGGGTCTCAGACCTACCCCGATGTGCACTAGGTGCAAGAGAGATCATGGTGATCTGATCCACCTACTGTGGAGGTGCCCGAAGCTTCACTCTTATTGGAGTGGAGTGGTGGACACCATAAATGGGGTGTTTCGGATCTTTATGCCCACCAACCCCAAACACTGTTTGTTAAATGTATTGGAGGGCTTTGAATGGGAGGAGGGTGTGAGAACAGCAGTTATCAGAACCCTGCAGTTAGCATGTAAGATGATAATGCTCCACTGGATATCAGAGGATTCTCCCACAGTTAAGGAATGGATTTCTGCAGTTGGGAATATGATTAGAATGGAGAAAATGGTATATCAACACAGGGGATGCTCCTGAAGGTTTAAGAAACTTTGGGGCCCTTGGCTGGATGTACCTGGAATGGTCCCGGTGGATCTAGTGATGGGGAGATTACTAGGGGTGAATGCTGGTTAATTGCACTTATACAGATTATTGGTCAACCTGAAAAAGGGGACAGGATTAGAAGACTGCTGTGGAACGTGCTGTGCCTCACCTATGATGGAATCGCAGCCAGTCTGTAATGAAAATGTGCAAAACATGCAATGTAATTGTGTACGGTTGAAGCCTGGTTCTGTTTGTTTATGTTGAACTCAATAAACTTTTCTTTGGATAAAAAAAAGGCAATCACAGTCCTGCCAGCCCCACCCACCATCTGGAGGAAGATAACTTGCTTGGTTGCCACTACCAATCTCAGAAAGAAGGGATTTCACTGTGATTGAGAAAATCAAGCAGGTACCAGTTTGTGGAATTACTGTTGAGCTTCTTGGAACTGTGTTGAAATTATTCCTGAACCCTTGCATCACTTACTACTGAACTCCTGTACTTTATGTCCCTTTAAGCCACAGACAGTGGGGCAGATGTTCAGAGGATAAATGAGGTACATTGGTGGAATGCATGAGCAGGGGGTTACAGTGGTGGGGCAGATAAATTCAGTGTTAGGACAGATGGTTCAGTGGTGGAGCAGATGTGCATGGAGATACAGTGGTGGGGCAGATGAGCAGGTGGTTACAGTGGTGGGACAGAAGAGCAGGGTGGCACAGTGGTGGGGCAGATGTACAGGGAGTTATAGTGGTGGAACAAATGAGCAGGGGTTACAGAGGTGGGGCAGATGTGCAAGGTAGTACAGTGGTGGGGCAGATGTTCAGGGGGGACAGTGATGTGAGATGTGAAGATGCATGAATTGGGGCTGATCTGAGGTGTGGAGTTGCAGGAATTGGGGCCGATCTAAGGCGTGAGAGTGCAGGATGTTAATTTCTCACTACTGAAGTAGTTTACAGCATTTACTTTATAAAAAAAATCCTTTTCATGATTGAGAGTGTGAAGTTGTCATTTTTTTTGTTATAAAATCAGCTTGCTGAATTTCTTTGAAAACATTTTTCCGCACACTGTGCTCAAAAGGTTGCCTACCCCTGAAATAGACAATAATACAACAGTAAAATAAATGTGATAAGAATGAGAAGTAATTGACAAAGAGCTTTACTTGGTCTGTAGATTCACAGAGTTCAGTTCAATGTAATACAAGCCTTAATCCATGGTATTAGTCATTAGTCCTCTAAAAATGACTCTTATGTACACACGGTCGGACATTCAGACGGAAAAGGTCCGATCGGATTTTCCGGCTCTGTTGGACTTTTTCCGTTGGAAATTCTGTCCGAAAAAATTTGAGAGCAGGATCTCAAATTTTCAGACGACAAAATCCGATCTGACTTTTTCCGATCGTTTGTAGAGGAATCCGATCGGACAAAGCGCCAAGCATGCTCAGATCAAATTATGAGACCAAAGCTATTGGCTGCTAGCCTCAACGTAGTCCCGTCATAATGAACGCACGTCATCACGTCCCGAACGATTGGATTTTCCGACAACTTTGCTCAACCATGTGTATGCAACACCAGTTTAGGACAAAATCCGTCTGAAAAAATCCAATGGATTTTGTGGTTGGAATGTCCTACTGTGTGTACTGGGGGCTTAGACATGTACAGTTAGGTCCATTTATATTTGGACACGGGCACAATTTTCATACTTTTGGCTCTGTATGCCACCAGAATAAAATTTAAAGTGAAACAATCCAAATGAATTTGATGTGCAGACTTTCAGCTTTAATCCAAGGGGTTAACCGCTTGCTGCCCACCGGCTGTTTTATGGTGGCCAGGCGGCGTGGCTCTCATTCTGGGCGGGCATCATATGAAGCCCGTCCATTTAAACAGGGAATGCGCGCGATTGTGTGTGCACATCCCTGTTCCTTCGGTAGCGGCGTGTCACGGAGACACCGCTCGCCACCAAGGGGGGTGAACAGCCATTGGGTATGGCTGTTTACCATGTGATCAGCCGTAATGAAGTCACGGACGATCACAGGTGGTACCGCCCCACTTTGCACGGCGCATGCACGCAATCTCGAGTGAACTGCGCATGCATGTCGGCACTGCTCATTACCGACGCTGGTAAACAGCCATTGGCCGGCGGCTGTTTACCACATGATCGGTTGTGATCCTTTCACAGCTGATTACTAAATGTCAACAAACCGCAGTAACGAGCTGTTACCGGGTTCTCCTCCTCACACACCGATCATATTTGAGAAGGAGATTGCGGTAACATCTCGTTACCGCTTACACTACACACCAAACACACTGATTGTCCCCCCAATAAAGAGGACCTGTCACCACCCATCAAAGTACCTGTGTCAGTTTATCTGAGTACCTGTCACAGTCCATCTGAGTACCTGTCACAGTCCATCTGAGTACCTGAATACCAGTCACCAGCCCATCAGAATACCAGATTACCTATCTGTAACCCAGAGTACCCGAGTTACTGTCATCAGGCCATCAGAGAACCCGAATACCTGTCACCAGCCCATCAGAGTCCCCGATTACCTGTCACACTCCACGTGACATCTGAAGGATGAAACGCGTAGGGCGGAGTTAAACGTCTTTGTCACTTCCGGTCAGGGCCGAGAATAGGATTCTGATGGCATCCATTGTTTTATTTCATACTTTAAATGTTTATACTAAATGTGAGTATATCTCCTCTTTTAATAAAATAAAATTATTTTAAATACAAATTTACACTATGGGCATCCCTTCTCTTCCTCATATGGTGAACGAATGATACATCGTTAACATAACACCACCAAAGCACGGATTAAGGAGTCTAAAGATTGCTACACAGTGGCACATACTGTGACCGCGCAGTACCCCTGGGGGGGTGAGGCTATCTGGTGAGTGCATTTGCAATAGGAGCATGGATAAGAATCGCCAAAACCAGCTGTCACTCAAATGAGAAGATTCTGAGAAAATATCTAAACATTATTTTTTCAGAAAACACTGGACACTTTTTTGTTTGACTTTTGTTTTTTGCACAGGCAGAGATTGTAATTGATTTACATTTGTCATATCTCAATTATTTATTCATTTTATGTCATAAAGCTATTAGTAATTATATTAATCTCACAGGGAATCTAACCCCTCTGGGCTCAATACTTCTGCAGGTTATTGGACATTATTGGTTGGGAACATCACTTTGCTGAACACACCCACCAGAGGTTACAACATATTTAAATAGTATTTCCTATATGTGAATTTACCACAACTGCACTAGCACTTTAGCGCCACATTTTGGCAGAGGGTGTAACATGCCTATAAGATTACATTGGCATTAGTGATATACATATCACAGTAGGAAGTTTTATTATTTCCTGTGGTATATATCACACCACTTGATAATAAGGTTTTAATTATATACTTTCTCTTTTTAGTTTCTCACCAGCAATCTGATGGGTCTTTACACCATAGGTAATCATACTGGTTTAGGGCTGCATTGTGCAGAGGGCATAACACATTAGCACCTTTCCACTATAGGTGCCATGTTCTCTACATCTCTCGTTTTTATTACCCTGGTTTAATAGAACTATATTGAGTTGGAGGATTTCACTCATCAGGCCTTTCTTTGCGTTGCACCAGTAATTAAACTCAGAAAAAAAAAATCTCAATTTTTTTGGTTTCTCTGAGTCCTGCACTCTGCAGAGGGTGCAACACAAAAGTACTACCTTTAAGAGTTAAATACTCAAGTGTTTTCTAATTGGAACAGCGCTACCCCTACACTCCTTTTTATAACTAACCTGTCACCAGCCCATCAGAGTAACCAAGTTCCTGTCACCAGCCCATCAGAGTAACCGAGTTCCTGTCACCAGCCCATCAGAGTAACCGAGTACCTGTCACCAGCCCATCAGAGTAACCGAGTACCTGTCACCAGCCCATCAGAGTAACCGAGTACCTGTCACCAGCCCATCAGAGTAACCGAGTACCTGTCACCAGCCCATCAGAGTAACCGAGTACCTGTCACCAGCCCATCAGAGTAACCGAGTACCTGTCACCAGCCCATCAGAGTAACCGAGTACCTGTCACCAGCCCATCAGAGTAACCGAGTACCTGTCACCAGCCCATCAGAGTAACCGAGTACCTGTCACACCAGCCCATCAGAGTAACCGAGTACCTGTCACACCAGCCCATCAGAGTAACCGAGTACCTGTCACCAGCCCATCAGAGTAACAGAGTACCTGTCTGCAGTTCATCAAGTTACCCAAGTACCTATTTGCAGCCCATGCCTCATAGAATATATGTTGGAGTGTTTGCTTTCCAAAATGGGGTCATTTTGTGGGTAATTCCACTGGACTGGTGCTCAAGGACCTTCAAAAGTGTGATAGGTAGGAATGAAATGAGATGTGTAATTTATGCTCCTAGAACCCCTAAAGGTACTACTTAAATGTTGGGCCTCTGTATGTGGCCAGGCTGTGTAAAAGTCTCACACATGTGGTATCGCCATACTCGGAAAGAGTACCAGAATGTATTTTGGGGTGTATTTTTTGTTATATACATGCTGTGTTAGAAATATCTTATAAATTGTCAACTTTGTGTAAAAAAATAAATGTGTTTTCATTTTTTTCCCACATTTTCCAAAAACATCTGGAAAAAAAATGAACCGTTCAAAAGACTCATAGATTATATGGGGTGTTTGCTTTCCAAAATGGGGTTATTTTGTGGACAATTCCATTGTACTGGTGCTCCAGGGCCTTCAGAAGTGTAATAGGTGAGAAATGAAATGTCATTTATGCTCGTAGAATGCCTGAAGGTGCTACTTCAATGTTGGTCCTTTGTTTGTATGTCCTCTGTATGTGGCCAGGCTGTGTAAAAGTCTCACACATGTGGTATCGCCATACTCTGGAAGAGTAGCAGAATGTATTTTGGGGTGTAATTTGTTGTATGCATATGCTGTGTGTGAGAAGTAAGCTGATAATATAATTATTTTGTAAAAAGAAAAAGGTTTATATTCATTTTGCCAAGAAATGTGGGAAAAAACTCACCATGCTACTTACTTAATACCTTGGAATGTCTACTTTCTAATAAGGGGTCATTTGGGGGTTATTTGTACTTTGTTGACTTGTTAGTGTCTCAAGAAATCAGATTCACCTGATGTACCTAAGGCCTGATCAGATGTGATAAATTTTTTAGTGATTGGCACCATAGTTTGTAGACTATAACTTTCACAAAGACCAAATAATATACACTAATTTGGGTTATTTTTACCAAAGATATGTAGCAGTATAAATTTTGGCCAAAATGTATGAATAAAAATTACTACTTAGCTAAATTTTATGACCAAAAAAAGTATTTTTTTCACAAAATGTACAGTCTTTTATTTATAGCACAAAAAATAAAAAACCCACTAGTGATTAAATACCACCAAAAGAAAGCTCTATTAGTGTGAAAAAAAGGTCACAAGTTTCATATGGGTACAGTGTTGCATGACTGAGTAATTGCCATTCAAACTGTGAGAGCGCTGAAAGCTGAAAATTGGTCTAGGCAGGAAGGGTGGTGTAAGTGCATTGTATTGAGGTGGTTAAACATAAATATCAAGTACAAATTTTAGGAACTGCAACCATTTTTTTTACACAGTCCCCTCATTGTAATTTGACAAATTAATATAATAAAATATTCATTTTTAATATTTTGTTGATAATCCTTTACTGGCAATGACTGTCTGGAACCCATGGACATTACCAAAGACTGGATTTCCTCCTTTCTGATGCTTTGCCAGGCTCTAACTGCAGCTGTCTTCAGTTCTTTGTTGGTCTTTCTGCCTTTAGTTTTGCCTTAAGCAAGTGAAATGCACACTCGATTGGGTTGAGATCAGGCGATTGACCCGGCCATTGCAGAGTATTTTGCTTCTTTTCCTTCAAAAGCTCCTGGGTTGCTTTTGCAGTGTGTTTGTTTTGGATCATTGTCCATCTGTACTGTGAAGCACAGTCCAATCAACTTTCCTGCATTTGGCTGACTCTGAGCTGACAGTATATATCTAAACACTGCAGAATTTATCCGGCTGTTTCTGTCTTCTCTCACATCATTAATAAACACCAATGACCCAGTGCCACTGGAAGCCATGCTTGCCCATGCCATCACACTGCCTCCACCATGTTTTACAGATGACGTTGTGTTCTTTGGATCATGCGCTATTCCAAGCCTTCTCCACGCTTTTATCTTTCCATCATTCTGGTACATCTTCATCTTAGTTTCATCCGTCCAAAGAATCCTTTTCCAGGACTGGTCTGGCTTTTTTAGATATTTTTTGGCAAAGTCTAATCTGACTTTATTCTTCAGGCTTATGAATGGTTTGGACCTTGTTGTGAACCCTGTGTATTTGCTCTTGGAGTCTTCTCTTGATTGTAGACTTTGACAATGATATGCCCACCTCCTGGAGAGTGTTCTTCACTTGCCTGGATGTTGCGAATGGGTTTTTCTTTACCATAGAGTGCATCCTGCAATCATCCACCACTGTTGTCTTCCATGGACATTCAGGCCTTTTTATGTTGCTGAGATCACCAGTGCATTCTTCTTTCCTCAGAATGTACCAAACTGTTGATTTGGCCACTCTTATTTTTGCTGCTATCTCTCTGTGCAAGAGGTTTTATTGCATGACTGATAGGTTTAATTACCTGGTCTGGAGCATGTCAGAAACTGCAATACTTTAACATATAATTTACAACACTTTGAAAAGGGTATCTGGTTTTTGCAGATATTAAAATACTTGAGTGCTCTGTTTCTAGATATCCTATTAAGACATTCAAATAACTAGGTAAATATTTAGCTACTGATAAGTTTTGGCTAAGTAGCATTTATGATCCCTCTGAAAAGATTGTTTATAATAGGCCCTGAAATCCATTCCTGTGCGTAGAATATGTTCTGGGGTGGCGATTGTGCTGTAGAAGCCTGCTATGTGTTCCTAAGCGGACTAATCTGAGAATTTGATGCTGAATATGAATTTTGATTATGACTAATAGTTGGTTCTATTCACCTATAGAAATGTGACCAGTGATGTGTCTAAGTAATACTAAACTGGCAAACACCTGTGGTGGGAATAGAAGGTTAGTAAGTTAACAGTTGAAAAAGGTATCTGTCAATATAAAGTTATCACATACCTTATGTTGCGTCTCTCCAGAGTCCGCACTTAACTATGGTGGAGAATGGGCACACATATTGCCGGCATGGACTACTATATGGACTGAGGGGCACATGGCATAGCTATGCAAAAACAAAACTTTTTGTCTCTGAATTCTTTAGCACAAGCATTGCATCCATTATCAGTGGATTGGGGTCCATTCCTTGTGCACCATGTTACACCCCAAGTATAGATGTAGCCAGGGCCGGTACAAGGCAGGGACGGAAGGGGCACGTGCCCTGGGCGGTACCATTTGTTATAGGAGGGGAGGGGTGCAGCCTGCAGGTAAAGTTCTGCCACGGCCGCCGCCCGCCAATGTAAGTCACTTAGTCTCAAACACAGTCACCTATGTCAGCGCCACTGTACAAATTGTGTGTGCCCTGCCGAGTGCGCTGCTGCTCAGAGGAGAGCTTGGACCTGTGACTAGGTGCGCTGTGACCTAGAGGAGAGAGGAGCTGCTGCCGCCTGCCTGCAGCGCGGATGCCAATTGCCGGGAGGGCGTCCCTGGATGCATCGGCGAAGTTCTGTGCTAACCGTGTCCCTTGGACACAGCCAGTCACAGATCACTGAAAATGGCCAAACACAGCGTCAGTTTAAAGTGTGATTGGCGTGTCCAATGAGAGATGATCTTATATGTAAACATATGAGATCATCTCTCATCGCCGGCTCTCCCTCCTCACACAGAGGCAGCGTGTGAGGAGGGAGAGATGAACCGCTGCATCGGTTAGTAAAAAAATAAAGTGCCATCTGCCCCCACTGCCACCTGTCCTCACTTCCACCTGTCCTCACTGCCACCTGTCCCCAGTACCACTGTGCCATCTATCATCAGTGCTACATGTCGTCAGTGCCACGTATCAGTGCCATCTGTCATCAGTGCCACGTATCAGTGCCATCTGTCATCAGTGTCATGTGCCATCTGTTATCAGTGTCACGTGTCATCAGTGCTGCGTATCGGTGTTTCAGTGAGAAATAGTGTAATACCTTGATTTTGCACTTTTATATATTAATATTAACTGTTTCTATTGCATTAAACCTAATTTAACTTGTATTGTTTTCAATATATTCTTGTTTTGAAATGACATTGATTCTTTATTAAAAACAGGGGGGGGGGCACCAAATGGCCTTGTCCCAGCACGGGATGTAGCATAGTTCAAAAAGTTGAGTTAGTTATAATTGTTAGACTTTACAAACCCTAATAATAAATGACTCTCGTAGAAAATTATGGATGATCGGCCTTTGCTAAATTAATGTGTTGGGCATGCAGAATGCATGGTATTCAGTCATCAGATCCCACTGCTCTGATTTGGTTAACTAAATGTATTTTCCAGAGCACATTTAAAAGTGACCTGAGAGCACAAAAATATAGGCAGTTAACTTTAAAAAGCTAAAATGTACATCGTCCATGCTTACGAGGTCTGTAAAACCAGGATCAGGATGATAGCCCTGAAGCCCACATAAACATTTCAAATAAGTCTGTAGCAGCAGACCCCCCTCCCCCCCCATATTTATATACTCTGTGTTCACTTCAAGTATGTTTTCTATTTTCTACATTTACCCATGTCACCCCCTTCTTATCTGTGCCCGCTGGAATGCCCACTCAGTCTCTATTGCCTCTGTCAATTACTTTTTCCCCTCCAACTTCCTCAATCTACTTGCTATTACCGAAACCTGGATCAAGGAATTCGACACTGCCTCTCTAGCTGCCCTCTCCCATGGTGGTCCCCTCCTGAACTCTCTCACCCAGACCCAAGAGACGAAAAGGAGGACTTCTCCTCTCTCCATAAAGCTCTTTCCAGGTTCTTTCTACACTTTCCTCTCTTTCCCTCTATTCTTTTGAAGTGCACTGCATTTGTCTTTTTTTTTCTCCAGTTTGTCTGAGAATTTCAATAATTTACTGGCCTCCTGGCCCAGTGTCACGCTTTTTCAATGACTCTGCATGGCTACCATACTCTCTCCTTTGAAGTACTCACCACTGTCCTCAGTGGCTTTCACATTCCAATCAATGTTAACACCTCATCCACTTCTCAACTACTCAACCTAACCTCCTTTTTTTTTAACCTAACACAATGGACACAAACCACCACACACTCCATTGACAAGTCTCTCAAACTCGTATTCTCCCACCTCTGCACTCCCTGCAACCTCTCTAACACCCCTTTTTCTCTCCCAGATCACAACCTTATCTGTTTCACACACTTCTCTTACCTCCCATGCTGCCAACCTGCAAACAGTTACCCGCAGGAACCTTTGCGACCTCAATCCTCCTTCATTCTGCTACTGACTGCCTTTATGATAAATTCACACACAGGAGATCCCCTGATGAAGTCATGACCTGTGACAATGCATAGGGAAGTTACTGGATTAAGGAACAACCGGAGGTGACGCATAGAGACGTTTGTAACACCACACATTGTTTGATCTGCCTGTCGTTTTCCGCATTGTTGTAAGTAGCCATTTTTTAAACATAAATAAACCTATTTGAGACATATTACGCTATAGGATCTTCCTGTTTATTCCCCACTTTCATTTGCCGTGGATGAATTGGCGAACTAACCAACTGGGAGCAATTATTGCAATACAGCACTCTTAAGGACATCATCCCTGGTTACCACACTCAGGAGGACTCATCATTAGAAATATCTGAGTGGCCTTTCTTACCCATTTAGAGGTAAGTGCATAGAGAGCACTGAGTGGAGCACATGAAGAGTACACAGTGGATGTCACCCAGGGGCGGATCCAGGGGGGGGGCAACGGGTCAATTGCCCCCTCCGAGAATACCGCCAGCTAATGACAGCACGGCCGGTTCCGCGGGTCCAATCGCGGCCGGTTCCGCGGGTACCCGCGGGCCGGTTCCGTGGGTCCAATCGCGGCCGGTTCCGCGGGTACCCGCGGCCGGTTCCGCGGGTCCAATTGCGGCCGGTTCCGCGGGTACCCGCGGGCCGGTTCCGCGGGTCCAATCGTGGCCGGTTCCGCGGGTACCCGCGGGCCGGTTCCGCGGGTCCAATCGCGGCCGGTTCCGAGGGTACCCGCGGCCGGTTCCGAGGGTACCCGCGGCCGGTTCCGCGGGTCCAATCGCGGTCGGTTCCGCGGGTACCCGCGCTGAGTGGACGGGTGAGGGGGGGGGCAGCTGGGCGGCTTAGGAGGGCTGCTGGCCAATCAGGAAGCCAGCAGGCAGGGGAGCAGGGAGATGACATCAGCTCTCACTGCCCTGCATCCCTCCAGTTCCACCCTCACTGTGTAGGAAGCTGTGTGCAGCAGAGAGATTGCATCATCTCTCTGCTGCCTATCTTCACTCTGGGACCCAACAAAAGACCACCAGTAGGTGACAATCCGCAGTGTGTGGCAGGCTACGTGGCAAGTGGCAATCCGCAATGTGTGGCAGACTACGTGGCAAGTGGCAATCCGCAATGTGTGGCAGGTGACGTGGCAAGTGACAATCCGCAATGTGTGGCAGACTACGTGGCAAGTGGCAATCCGCAATGTGTGGCAGACTACGTGGCAAGTGGCAATCCGCAATGTGTGGCAGGTGACGTGGCAAGTGGCAATCCACAATGTGTGGCAGACTACGTGGCAAGTGGCAATCCGCAATGTGTGGCAGGTGACGTGGCAAGTGGCAATCCACAATGTGTGGCAGACTACGTGGCAAGTGGCAATCCGCAATGTGTGGCAGGTGACGTGGCAAGTGACAATCCGCAATGTGTGGCAGGTGACGTGGCAAGTGACAATCCGCAATGTGTGGCAGGTGACGTGGCAAGTGACAATCCGCAATGTGTGGCAGGTGACGTGGCAAGTGACAATCCGCAATGTGTGGCAGGTGACGTGGCAATCCGCAATGTGTGGCAGGTGACGTGGCAAGTGACAATCCGCAATGTGTGGCAGGCTACGTGGCAAGTGGCAATCCGCAATGTGTGGCAGGCAACGTGGCAAGTGACAATCCGCAATGTGTGGCAGGTGACGTGGCAAGTGGCAATCCGCAATGTGTGGCAGGCAACGTGGCAAGTGACAATCCGCAATGTGTGGCAGGTGACGTGGCAAGTGACAATCCCCAATGTGTGGCAGGTGACGTGGCAAGTGGCAATCCGCAATGTGGGTCAGGCAACGTGGCAAGTGACAATCCGCAATGTGTGGCAGGTGACGTGGCAAGTGGCAATCCGCAATGTGTGGCAGGCTACGTGGCAATCCGCATCTGGTGGCAGGCGACGTGGCAAGTGACAATCCGCAATGTGTGGCAGGTGACGTGGCAAGTCACAATCCGCAATGTGTGGCAGGCTACGTGGCAAGTGACAATCCGCAATGTGTGGCAGGCAACGTGGCAAGTGACAATCCGCAATGTGTGGCAGGCTACGTGGCAAGTGACAATCCGCAATGTGTGGCAGGTGACGTGGCAAGTAACAATCCGCATTTGGTGACAAGTGACAATCCACATTTGGTGGCAGGCGACATGGCAAGTGACATCCTCAGGGCTCCCACTGATTCTGCAATATGGTGAGTTGAACCATTTAATTTTATATTACAATGTATTAATAGAAATAATGCGCTTCAATCATCCTGACACCATAACAACCATGGTGCCGTAATGATTGAAGCGCCAATACCAGCCATTTCCCATATAAATTGCCCCCCAAAAAACATATTTTATAGCAGTGCCCCTCCCGAGATTAGACTCTGGATCCGCCCCTGATGTCACCTGAAGAAGAGTTTGCCTGTCACATTGCTGCACACCAGCACTTTTTGCACTAATTTGCACATTTACTGTTTATGGATGGACTTTTATGGGTATCACTACTCAATATAAATAGGACAGTATTGGTACACCTACACACTTAAAGGCGTACACAAAGGACCATTTTCTACTCAGAACTTTATGATAATCTTGCACCATTTTACACTATTTAGTGTTCACTCAATTATTATTTAATGTTTAGCATCTGATGATGATTTGCACGATTTTGCACTATATTAATTGTTTGTTTTAATTATTTGCACAGCAGCAGCTATTTTATTCACTTTATGAATTTATGGTAATGTGCATTTTTTTTATTAATTTATTTGCGTAGTTTGCACAGTAGCATTTTGCACAGCAGCTAAATTATTGCATGTACAGCAAATAATTTGTATTAGTATTGATATAATTATTGATTTATTGCACTTTATCTATGAAGTAGAATACATATCAAACAAGGATTTTCCATCTCTGTAGTAATATTTGGCATATAGTTTGCGCTGATCACCTTTTTTATTGTTGTTCAAGTGCATGGTATACACTTTAGGTCTAGCAACAATCTAACCAACATACCACATTCAGATATTTTTCACTTTGATAGCTTGAGGGAACCCCATTTTTCTATTCCACTGAAACTACCATAATAAAACTCACCAATGACCTACTAACTGCTAAAACCAACGGCCAATACTCCATGCTTCTACTCTTGGACCTTTCTGCTGCCTTTGACACAGTTGACCACCCACTCCTCAACAAACTACACTCCCTTGGTCTCCATGGTTCTGCTTTCTCCTGGTTCTCCTATCTATCTCAGTGAACTTTCAGTGTCGCATACAGCACCATCTCCTCCACTCCTCTTCCTTTTTCTGTAGGGGTACCCTAAGGTTCTGTCCTTGGGCCTCTCCTATTCTCACTGTATACCTCTTCCATGGGGGAGTTGGTAACCTCCCATGGCTTCCAATACCACCTCTATGCTGACGACATACATCTATCTCTCCACTCCTAAACTCACCCACTCAATCTATATAATAATAGTAACAGTTATGCCTACTAAGCTAGCGTGTCCAAAACAGTACCTATATTTAGACAGTGAATGCTTTCTAACCTCTGAATACACTATGGCATAAAAGAGTCACTTAAAGGGATTGTAAAGTTAATTTATTTTTATTTTTTTAAATAACAAACATGTTATACTTCCACTGTGCAGCTCGTTTTGCACAGAGTGGCCCTGAACCTGCTCTTCTGGGGTCCCTCAGCGGCTGTCTCTGCTTCCTCCCGCAGGTACTTCTCAAGTTCATGCAAGCTCCCTCGCATGGTGAGAAGCATCTGCAGGCGCGCTCCCGTGATACAGCTGGCGGCTATAGCCGCTCGCTGTATCACGCGGCCCTGCCCTCCGGTGCTGCTCGTCAGTGGATGTGATGGACAGCAGCGCGAACCAATGGCTGCGCTACTTTCCATCCATCCACTCCAGCCAATCAGCAGCCAGGCTGAGTGGTGTAGAAGGACAGCGGGGGCGAGCGCGGGAGTTTCAAGGGGCGAGGTAAGTAAAACGGGGGGGGGGCTCGGGGCGCCGGCACTGTCAGATGTTTTTTCACCTTAATGCATAGAATGCATTAAGGTGAAAAAACATTTACCTTTACAACCCCTTTAAGAGAAAGTGACAGGAAAAGTGAGGCTCTCTGAAAGGCATAACTTTTATTCAAAAATTATTATTAAAAAATATACGGTACATTGATTACCTAATGTGCGTTTATGGGCAGGATCAACAGGTCACTGTCAAGATCACATGAGATAAAGTGCAACTGACTAGATCTTAATCATTGTCAGAACAAACACAGACGGGGGGACATAACACATATAAACATACAAAAAACAAAAAACATATAACAAAAACACGTCCGGACGCCAATAAAATTGACAGTCCAGACTGGCGTTCGTGGTATTTGCCAAATGATCCCAAATTAGGATCAAAGGGACTGCCACCAATTTCCCT
Organism: Lithobates pipiens; assembly: GCF_037356315.1. NCBI lineage: Eukaryota > Metazoa > Chordata > Amphibia > Anura > Ranidae > Lithobates > Lithobates pipiens. Next base: position 56,302,523 of record NW_027507787.1, on the reverse strand, counting down.
GGGGGCTCGAGCCAATTGTATCAGAAAAGATAGGGGCTTAGTCTCAGAAACTACTGTTATACTGACAAGAGCATTGCTTATTAATTCAATAGAGTGGTATAAGTCACTGTATAGGTGTCGTGGTGCACTAAAAGGTTATTTCCTGAGGTTATGCTTATCCTTCAAACGCCTGTTCATTATTTCAGAATGCAAATGCTTTGATCCAACGGCATAATCGGATAGCAGGACTCAATGTTCATCCATGCATCATATAGTCGTATAGATGGAAAAGCAGTGCTTACGCATCCGATAGAAACAACTTGCAGTGTACTCACAGGATCCGGCTATTTCATCTATGCCTTTATACAGTCATCAATAGCATACCGTAAGTGTTGCGTCCTGTGGCTTAATGGTCGTATACCATATGTTAGCTCCCTTCGCTGGCAGAGACCCACAGGTCATATTTTGTCATCCAGCATATCCGTGCTTATAGCCCGACTGGGGATCAGTGTCGTAGCGGCGGCTTCAGGGCGGAAATTAGGTCAATGCGTTTCACTATGCTGGTTAGTGTAGCTTCTTCTGGACGTCACCCACTCAATCTCCTTACTATCACAAACTTATTGAGAGACATATCAGTATAGATGTCACACCACTTCCTTCAACTCAGTCTTTTTAAAACCAAGATTATAATATTTCCTCCTCCCTGATCCCCTTCCCATGTCTTTACCATTGAAATCAACGGCACAACCATTGGTTCCTCCACACATGCCATGGTGCTGAGTGTAATCATAGACTCTGACGTCTCCTACAGCCCCCATATCCAATCACTGGCTACATCTTGCTACCATAACCTCTGCAACATTTCCAGAATTCACCCCTTCCTGACAAACGACACCACAAAACATCCTATTCACTCCTTGGTTATTTCCCGCCTTGACTCCTGCAACTCTTTTCTTATCGGCCTACCTTTACACAAGCTATCCCCCCTTCAGTCTATTATAAATGCTGCTGCTGGACGAATACACCTTAATAACTGATCCAGGACTGCTGCTCCCCTCTGCCAATCCCTTCACAGGCTTCCCCTACCCCGCCGTATAACATTCAAAATACTAATCACAACATAGCCCTCAGCAACGTCAGCAACCTAGATATTGCCCAAATCGTCCTCTTCACTCCTCCCAAGACCTCCTGCTCTCTATCTCCCTTGTTATCTCCTCCCATGCTCGCCTCTAGGACTTCTCCCGAGCCTCTCCCATCCTCTGAAACTCCCTGCCCCAATATGTCTGGTCAGCTTCTACCCTGTCCGCCGGTAGGCAATCCTTGAAAAATTATTTTTCTTTATTGTACATCATGGGACACAAAGGCTCATAGTAATTACTAAGTGGGTTATATCTCACCTTAGGGGTTAATTGTTCACAGGTGTATAAAGGTAGTTATACAAACTCCTCTAGGAGCTTGCTCCCTGATGGTGGCTTGCATGTGGATTTTGTGAACACAAGTGGAATTTTGAACTAAAGTGGAGAGTTAATAACCAGGAGTTGAAAACAGGAGTTAAGACAGGAGTCTCTAACCTGTAAGTAACATCTTAAACTTCCTTTAAGTAATTGTATTGTAACTGGGAAATGAGTGCTAGCAGGGTTGAAGGTTTTTCTCAGTGCACAGTGTGCCACATGTATGCAAAACTGGTGCAAGAGCTCCAGGATGCATACCTCTGTGACAGATGGGAGCAGGTTGCCCTTCTGGAAGCTCGCATTAGAGATTTGGAGGAGCAAGTTGCAACACTGGGCAGAAAGACAACCTTGAAAGGTGGTCAGTAGGGTTGATGTGGAGGGTAGAGGGGCAAGTCAAGATTATCGCATAGGAAGATGGGTTAATGTAGTTAGAGGGAGTGGAAGGGGCTCGCAGAAAAGGAAGGCCAGTCCTGTGTTTGTGCATCAAAACAAATTTGCAGAGTTGGGTGAAAATGTGGAGGTGGCAAACACAGAGTTGGCAGCCCTAGATGTCACTGCTCTCCCTAACAGTCGGGAGAGCAGCCCATCTAGTAGAGGAGGTGAGGGGAGTGCAGATAGGCCTAGACAGTTGGTGGTTATAGGGGATTCTATAATCAGAAGGACTGATAGAATAATTTGTCGCCGGGATCGCCTCAACCGAATAGTTTGCTGTCTCCCTGGTGCTAGGGTTCGGCATGTGGTGGACCGGGTGGATAAATTACTGGGAGGGGCTGGGTATGACCCAGCAGTCTTGGTCCACGTTGGAACCAATGACCGTATACATGGAAGGTGCAGGCTCTTTAAGAATCAACTTAGAGAACTAGGCTGCAAGTTGAAGGGAAGGACCTCCAAGGTGATATTCTCTGAAATATTGCCTGTGCCATGCGCAACACAGGAAAGGCAGGGGGTGATTAGAGAGCTGAATGCATAGCTAAAGACCTGGTGTAGGGAGGAGGGATTTGGGTTTCTAGAGCACTGGGCTGACTTTTCATTGGGGTGCAACCTATATGCTAACGATGGTTTGCACTTGAATGGAAGGGGGTCTGCTGTGCTGGGGGAGAGGTTTATGGGAAGGCTGGAGGAGTATTTAAACTGGGTTTGAGGGGGGAGGGTGAACCAGAATTACATTGGGCAGACAGGTCAGTTAGGGGTCAGACATTAATGGAGGGTGGAATGGGGATAGATGGGGGGTGGGATATGGCAGGTGACATGAAATTTCCCATGTTGCAAACAGCCATTGAAAACTATAGTGCAATTTGTACCACTAAAAATAATATGAAAAACACCAGAGCAAAATATAATAATGCATTAAAGTGTTTGTACACCAATGCCAGAAGTCTGCCAAGCAAAATAGGTGAGTTGGAAGCTGTGGTGCATGAGGAGAGCTATGATGTAATCGGTATTGCTGAAACTTGGCTTCAGTCCTCACATGACTGGGCTATTAATATTCCTGGCTATGCACTCTTTCGGAGAGACAGGGTAAAAAGGAAAGGTGGCGGGGTCTGTCTCTATGTGAGAAGTGATCTCAAAGCAAGTGTGAAAGAGGACCTGGTGGATGGAGAGTGTGATGAGTCTGAAGCATTATGGCTGGAACTGCATTTAGATGGGTGTAGTTCAAAGTTAATCGTTGGAGTTTGTTATAGACCACCCAATGTTAATGAGGAGGTGGAGACTCCGCTCCTTGCACAGATGGAAAGGGCTGCAAGGGCTGGGACAGTGATAATAATGGGGGATTTTAACTACCCAGAAATTAACTGGAGTAATGGCACTGCTGGGACAGTTAAAGGACAAAAAATGATAAACCTATTACAGGACAATTTTATGGTCCAGTTTATTGAGGCCTCAACTAGGAATGAAGCTCTGTTGGACCTGGTAATCTCAAACCATGCAGAGCTTATTACTAATGTCCAGATAAAGGAACACCTGGGTAGCAGTGATCATAACATGATTTCCTTTGATGTTAGCGCTAAACAAGAAATACATACGGGTAAGATAAAAACACTTAACTTCAAGAGAGCAAATTTTCCAAGGATGAGGGGAGGGCTACTCTCCAGGACTTAGACTGGGAGAGAATATTCGCTTCAAAGGGCACAGAACAGAAATGGGAATTCTTCAAAAAGACTGTTTGGGACCTCACTGCAAAGTTTAAAAGGCTAAAAACAAAACCTATGTGGCTCACGGCCAAAGTTAAAAAAGCTATAAACTATAAGAGAAGAGCTTTTAAAAAATATAAAAATTAAGGATCACTAGTGTCATTTAAATGTTACAAAGAATTTAACAGAATATGTAAAAAGGAAATCAAGGATGCAAAAATTCAAAACGAACGACAGATTGCAAAAGATAGTAGGACAAACCCCAAAAAATTCTTCAAATATATTAATAGTAAAAAGGTCAAGTCTAAGCATGTAGGCCCTTTACAAAATAATATAGAGTTGGTGACTGGGGACAAAGAGAAGGCTAATTTATTAAACACTTTCTTCAGCTCTGTGTACACAAAAGAGCATGGGGGAGCGCATGTCCATAATGGGGGTGATAGTGACACAGCCCCAAATGATCCACAATGGCTCAAAAGTGATATGGTCCAGAAATATTTAGACAGAATAAAGGTGGATAAAGCACCTGGCCCTGATGGCATCCACCCACGGATCCTAAAATAATTGAGCACTGTAATTTCAGAGCCATTGTATCTAATTTTTTAGGGACTAATTAATGACGGGAATAGTCCCACTGGATTGGCGCAGGGCGAACGTGGTGCCTATATTTAAAAAGGGATCAAAGTTTTTACCAAGTAAACTATAGACCTGTTAGCTTAACTTCTATAGCTGGGAAGATACTGGAGCGTTTAATAAAAGACCACATCGACGAGTTCTTGCTGAACAAAAACACTTTAAGCAACAGACAACATGGATTCATGAAAGACAGAAGTTGTCAGACAGATCTGATTTCTTTTTATGAGGAGGTAAGTAAAACCTTGGACAGAGGGGTGGCGGTGGACGTGGTATACTTGCATTTTGCAAAAGCGTTCGATACAGTTCCCCACACACGGCTCATGTGTAAGGTATAGTCTACAGGTTTGGAAATATCACTTTGTAAATGGATAGGAAATTGGCTAAAAGACAGAATTCAGAGAGTAGTGGTTAAATGATTCTTACTCTAATTGGTCTAAGGTTATCAGTGGTGTACCCCAAGGTTTAGTGCTGGGACCCTTACTTTTTAACATCTTTATAAATGATATTGGGTCTGGGATCAAAAGTAACATTTCTGTCTTTGCAGATGACACCAAGATATGCAGTGGAATAACGTCCTTACAGGATGTCTCCAATTTACAAGCCGACCTCAATACACTGTCTAATTGGGCGACTATGTGGCAGATGAGGTTTAATGTTGATAAATGTAAAGTTATGCACTTGGGGGCTAAGAATATGCATGCATCATACATGCTAGGGGAAGTACAACTGGGGGAATCCATAGTGGAGAAGGATCTGGGGGTTTTGGTAGACCATAAGCTCAATAACAACATGCAATGCCAAGCTGCTGTTTCCAAAGTGAGCAAAGTCCTTTCTTGTATTAAGAGAGGTATGAACTCCAGAGAGAGAGATATAATTTTGCCCCTGTTCAAATCATTAGTAAGACCTCACCTGGAATATGCAGTTCAGTTTTGGGCACCAGTTGTCAAAAAGGATATCGGGGAACTGGAGAAAGTGCAGAGAAGGGCAACCAAACTGATAAGAGGCATGGAGGAGCTCAGCTATGAGGAGAGATTAGAGGAACTAAATTTATTCACTCTTGAGAAGAGGAGAATAAGGGGGATATGATCAACATGTTCAAATATATTAGGGGTCCATATAGTAAACTTGGTGTTGAGTTGTTCTCTGTATGGTCAACCCAGGAGGACACGGGGGCACTCTTTACGTCTAGAGGAAAAGAGATTTCATCTTCAAGTACGGAAAGGTTTCTTCACAGTTAGAGCTGTGAAAATGTGGAATAGACTCCCGCCAGAGGTGGTTCTGGCCAGCTCAGTAGATTGCTTTAAGAAAGGCCTTGATACTTTCCTGATGGTACATAATATAACTAGGTACTAACATAGGTAAAGTTGATCCAGGAAAAATCCGATCGCCTCTTGGGGGATCGGGAAGGAATTTTTTTCCCCTGCTGTAGCAAATTGGAGCATGCTCTGCTGGGGGGTTTTTTTCACCTTCCTTTGGATCAATTGTGGGCATAAAATTGGGTATTTGGATTGTACGATTATTTTTTATTTTATTTATTTGTTTTTAAGGTTGAACTGGATGGACCTGTGTCTTTTTTTCAACCTGACTAACTATGTAACTTGGTGCTGGACACTGGTGTAATCAATTAGACAGGAAGTTTCCTCCCTATATAACCCCTCCCCTACAAGGAGTACCTCGGTTTTTTCGCCAGTGTCTAAGGTGTTGGTCACGGTTAATGAGTGCTCTTAGATGGCCTGAAGCTTTGTGTCAAGAGCTAGTGATCCACTCCCATATGGGACAGATGCGTTAGTGACCCCCGTGGGATCAGTTTTTCACTGATTTATACGTTCCTTCCAGTTCAGCTGCTTCCACAGATTCTACGCAGATTCAAAGTGGAAGGGAAGCCAGTAATAGTACTAGCCCTGCATGGCCCAGAAGATCCTGGTATGCAGAGATCATAAGGTTGGCAATAGGGAAACTGGACTTTTCCATTTGGTCCAGACTTGCTTTCCCTAAGAGCTGGTATTCCATCCGGCCTTACAATTGTTAAATTCAATGGTTTGTCTATTGAAGCCCACATTTTAACCACTTGCCGACCGCCGCACGACGATATACGTCGGCAGAATGGCACGGGCAGGCATATGGGCGTATATATAAGTCCCTGCCTTCCCGCGGGTGGGGGGCCCGATCGGGCCCCCCCCCCCGGTGCCTGCGGCGGTCGGCATTCGTTCGGGAGCGATCCGGGATGAGGGGGCGGCCATTCATTCATGGCCACCCCCTCGCGATCGCTCCCGACGAATGGAAATCCTTCGTGACATCACTTCCTCTCCTGTAATGTAAACACAGGAGAGGAAGTGATGTATTCTCTCCTCCGTGTCGGTATTTTTCATTCCGGCACAGAGGAGAGAGGATCGGTGAGTTGCACCAACACACCACACATACAGTAGAACATGCCAGGCACACTCACACCCCCCCTTTACCCCCCGATCACCCCCCCCAATTACCCCTGCCCCCCCAGTCACAGTGACACCAATTGCATTTTTTTTTTTTTTTGCATTGGTGTCATTTGTGACTGTAATAACTGTTAGGGCAGTTAGGGTTAGCCCCCTTTAGTTCTAATGTGCCCCCTAACCCCCCCAATAAAGGTTTAACCCCGTGATCACCCCCCGTCGCCAGTGTCACTAAGGCTGGGTTCACATTGCAGCGGTTTATGAGAACGGATGTGATTCGCACCGCACTGCAGTGCAAATCACATCCGATCTCTGTGCGATTCGAGTTCAGCCATACAGATAGTATGGCTGAATTCCCGCCGCACCCGCCGCAAATTCGTACGGGACCCTTTTTTTGGTCTGCAGCAGAATCGGATCGCATGGGTGTTCACACCATGCGATCCGAGTTTGCAGATCGCGCTGCGATATGCGAACTGATCTGGGGGTGTCATTAACATTTCACTGACACTCCCAGCAGTTCGCATAGGGCAGTGTAAACTGCCGCCGGGAGGCATGCGATGCGGGAACCCGCCGCGGATTCGTGGCGTTCCCGCATCGCTCCAGTGTGAACCCAGCCTAATAAGCGATCATTTTTCTGATCGCTGTATTAGTGTCACAGGTGACGCTAGTTAGGCAGGTAGGTATTTAGGTTCGCCGCAACTTTTTATAGCGCCAGGGACCCCCATATACTACCGCATAAAGCCCCCTGATTGCCCCCTAGTTAACCCTTTCACCAGTGATCACCATATAACTGTTACAGGTGACGCTGGTTGGTTAGTTATTTTTTTATAGTTTCAGGGCACACGCCATTTATTACCTAATAAAGGTTTAACCCCCTGATCACCCGGCGGGTGTCATTTGTGACTGTAATAACTGTTAGGGCAGTTAGGGTTAGCCCCCTTTAGTTCTAAGGTACCCCCCTAACCCCCCCAATAAAGGTTTAACCCCGTGATCACCCCCCGTCGCCAGTGTCACTAAGGCTGGGTTCACATTGCAGCGGTTTGAGAACGGATGTGATTCGCACCGCACTGCAGTGCAAATCACATCCGATCTCTGTGCGATTCGAGTTCAGCCATACAGATAGTATGGCTGAATTTGCGTCGCACCCGCCGCAAACTCGCACGGGACCCTTTTTTTGGTCCGCAGCAGAATCGGATCGCATGGGTGTTTACACCATGCGATCCGAGTTTGCAGATCGCACTGCGATATGCGAACTGATCTGGGGGTGTCATTAACATTTCACTGACACTCCCAGCAGTTCGCATAGGGCAGTGTGAACTGCCGCCGGGAGGCATGCGATGCGGGAACCCGCCGCGGAGTCGTGGCGTTCCTGCATCGCTCCAGTGTGAACCCAGCCTAATAAGCGATCATTTTTCTGATCGCTGTATTAGTGTCACAGGTGATGCTAGTTAGGCAGGTAGGTATTTAGGTTCGCCGCAGCTTTTTATAGCGCCAGGGACCCCCATATACTACCGCATAAAGCCCCCTGATTGCCCCCTAGTTAACCCTTTCACCAGTGATCACCATATAACGGTTACAGGTGACGCTGGTTGGTTAGTTATTTTTTTATAGTTTCAGGGCACCCGCCATTTATTACCTAGTCTCACTAGTGTACCCCTAAATTTAGGGGTGTCTACTTTCCAAAATGGGGTCATTTGGGGGGGGTTTGTGCCATCTTGGCATTTTATGGCCTTCAAAACTGTAACGCCCTTAGAAAGCCTGAAGGCGGTGCTTGGTTTTCGGGGCCCCGTACGCGGCTAGGCTCCCAAAAAGTCCCACATATGTGGTATCCCCGTACTCAGGAGAAGCAGCAGAATTTATTTTGGGGTGTCATTTCACATATGCCCATGGCATGCGTGAGCAATATATCATTTAGTGACAACTTTGTGAAAAAAAAATAAAAAAAAATTAAAGTTTGTAATTTTCCCGCAACTTGTGGCAAAATATAAAATATTCCATGGACTCAACATGCCTCTCAGCAAATAGCTTGGGGTGTCTACTTTCTAAAATGGGGTAATTTGTGGGGGTTTTGTGCCATCTTGGCATTTTATGGCCTTCAAAACTGTAATAGGTAGTGAGGAGTGAAGTCAAATATTTACGCCCTTAGAAAACCTGAAGGCGGTTCTTGGCTTTCGGGGCCCCGTACGCGGCTAGGCTCCCAAAAAATCCCACACATGTGGTATCCCCGTACTCAGGAGAAGCAGCAGAATTTATTTTGGGGTGTCATTTCACATATGCCCATAGCATGTGTGAGCAATATATCATTTAGTGACAACTTTGTGTAAAAAAAAAAAAAAAAATTTTTTTTTTTGTCATTATTCAATCGCTTGAGGCAAAAAAATAAAATATTCGATGGGCTCAACATGCCACTTATCAATTTCCTTAGGGGGTCTACTTTCCAAAATGGGGTCATTTGGGGGGGGGGTTTGTACTGCCCTGCCATTTTAGCACCTCAAGAAATGAGGTAAATTCCAGAAAACGTACCTTAGTTTGTAGATGTGACAACTTTTGCGCAAACCAATAAATATACAGTTATTGACTTTTTTTTTTACCAAAGACATGTGGCTGAATGCATTTTGGCCTAAATGTATGACTAAAATTGAATTTATTGGATTTTTCTAATAACAAAAAGTAGAAAATATCTTTTTTTTTCAAAATTTGCGGTCTTTTTCCATTTATATCGCAAAAAATAAAAATCGCAGAGGCAATCAAATACCATCAAAAGAAAGTTCTATTTGTGGGAAGAAAAGGACGCAAATTTTGTTTGGGTACAACATTGCATGACCGCGCAATTACCAGTTAAAGCAGCGCAGTGCCAAATTGTAAAAAGACCTCTGGTCATTTACCAGCAAAATGGTCCGGTCTGAAAGTGGTTAAAGAATTGGGGGGCTTTCAGGTTCAGTGGTAAATACCCTGATTAATGCAAGAAATCGGGCCTCTAGGACCATTTTTTATAGGGTCTGGAGGGCCTATGTTTCCTGGTATGAAACCAAAAGATGGCATCCTCTGAGGCATCTCATAGGTAGAATTCTTGCCTTCCTACAGTTGGGGGTAAAAATTAAGCTAGCCTTGAATACCAGCAAGGGTCAAATCTTGGCCTTTGCCATTGTTTTTTGAAAGGCTGCTTGCTTCACATTCTTTGATCTGGGCCTTTTATACAAGGGACAATGCATATAAATCCGCCAGCTAGGTCGCACTTGTGCCCGTAGGGTTGAGTCTAGTTTTGTCGGCTTACAAGGACAGCTCCTTGGGCCGATGCACCATATTCCTTTGATCCTCCTAACGAGGGAATTGGTGTTCTTGGTTGCAATAGCTTCCGCAAGAGAGTTTGTGTTGGCAGCTTTCTTTTGTATAGTGCCATACTTCATTATTCTTAGGGATAGGGTGATGATAAATCCTCACCCAGCCTTTTTATTTTTTACTAAAAGGATCTAGCTGTCATTTGAATCAAGATGTTTCTTACCCTCCTTTTTACCAGAACCTTGTTCTGCCTAAGGAAAGTTATTACTTCCTCTCAATATAGTGAGAACAGTAAAGGCATATCTGAATGTTTCAGATACGGGAAACTGATGTTTGTTGTGCTGCCAGAGGGCTATAAATGGGCAGGCAGTGTTCAAATCGGCTACTAAAATGGTTGCACTCTCTCGTTGTAGTGAGAGCAGTCAAGGCCTATCAGAAGCGACTGCTCAGATGCGGAAAACTAATGTTTGTGGCGCTATCAGGAGGTCTCAGGAAAGGGCAGATAGCGTCTAAACCAACTGTTTTAATGTTGATTTGTCGAGTTATTATTCAGGCTTGCGGTTTGAAGAAAAGATTTCCTCCTTTAGAGTGCACTTTACCAGGGCAGTAAGCGCTTTATGGGAGGTGCGTTACCAAGCCTTTGACTCAGATTTACAAGGTCTCAACTTGGTTGTCTATACGTACGTTCACTAATTTCTATCAGGTGAATGTAAGATGGCAAGAGGATGCCACTTTTGGCACAGTGTACTGCAGGCAGCAGTATAGGTCCTCACGTCTGATGGCGATCTGCGTTTGTGTCTCCCTCCCTTCAGTAGGCATTGCTTTAGGACATCCGACTTAGTAATTACGATGAGCCTCTGTGTCCCGTGATGTACAATAAAGAAAATAGGATTTTTATAACCGCTAAATCCTTTTCCTGGTGTACATCACGGGACACAACGCTTCCGCCCCTCTTGTGGGACACTTATTGCTTTGCTGCAAAAACTGAGGTACTCCCTGTAGGGGAGGGGTTATATAAGGAGGAAACTTCCTGTCTAATTACACCAGTGTCCAGCACCTGAAGGTGAGATATAACCCACTTAGTAATTACTATGAGCCTCTGTGTCCCGAGATTTACTCCAAGAAAAGGATTTTACAGGTAAGCTGTTATAAAAATCCTATTGTTTAGGGAAGCCTACCCTACCTCCACCTAAGAACTAGAGGTCGACTGATATATCGGCCGGCCGATAAATCGGCCGATATTTGCCGTTTTTAATTAATCGGCATCGGCCGATTGAGCTGATAAAAAGGCCGATTTAGAACAGCAGGACTTGGAAATGACTTCTGTAATAGAAGTCAGTGTAAGTTGCCTGAGTCGTCATAGAAACGACTTTCCTCCTCTCTGGGCAGTCAGCCAAGAAAAGAACAGAAAGATACAATGTTTACACTTGAATGAATGAAATCATCTCAGTGTGTAGAGTTCTCAGTTTAACCATTTAAAGACTAAATCTTTTCTGACACTTGTTGCTTACAAGTAAAAGTCCTGTATTTTCTGCCAGAAAATCACTTAGACCCCCCAAAAAGTATATATATTTTTTCAGCAGAGATCCTAGGGAATAAAATAGCGGTCTTTCAAATGCATTTTTTTGGGGGGGGGGAAAAAAATACACTAAATGATTAAAAAAAAAAAAAAAACTAAAACAGTAAAGTTTTTTTTTTTTTTTTGTACAAAAGTTTTGAGTACTTGTTTTTATTTTATAGGCTGCTTGCACACTGGAGCGGGCAGACGTTGATGGTAAAATGTTGCTAGTTTTAGCAGTGCTTTACCATAATTTTAGCGGTGCTATTCGGCTGCTAGTGGGGCGCATATAATCCTAGCTAGCGGCCGAAGAAGAGGTTAAATGCGCCCATGAAGCACCGCTGCCAAATCGCATTGCATGCGCTTGGGCAGTGGTGCCCATTAATATCAATGGGCAGGAGTGGTGGAGAAGCGGTATACACCACTCCAAACGTGCTTCTTGCATCGCCTCAGTGTGAAAGCACTCTGTCTTTCACACAGACTGCAGGGGAGCCGTTTTGCAGGCACTTTTCAGGTGCTATTTTTAGCCCAAAAGCGCCTAAAAAAACGCCCCAGTGGGAAAGGTGTCTGTTAGGTTTTATGAGATGAAGGGGGATAAAAAAAAGAAAGAAAAAAAAAATCGGCATCATATATCGGCCATCGGCCGCCATGATTTCTAAATATCGGCATCGGCCAGAGAAAAACCCATATCGGTCGACCTCTACTAAGAACTGTACCCGAGTCACTTCCTTTAGATTATCTCCCGCAGCCTTTAACTTTTGTACTAAACCCCCCCCCCCCCCCCCTTTGGATTGTCCCTCCTCTACATTGTAAAACGCAGCATAAACTGTTGCCACTATATACATCCTGTATAATAATAATCATACTCTGTGGAGGAAATGTGCCATTACATATATAAAGCAAATTTCATAGTGTACTTCTGTTGTCATTGTATTGTTTTATCACTTTGCAATTATAACATTCTGTAGATTTCAATATTGCTGTAATGTAAATAATCATAAAAATGAATCATTCAGCCAACACATGAATAAACACTGCTAGCATTCCGTGCCTTAAATGTGCAAGTTTTGTCAATCCATCATGGCTGTTCAAAAACAAACGTGCAGCAAGTGGGAGGAGTTGCACCTTGGGACCCAAAATCTGTTATCTGTCTGAAAGCTAAATGGAAATATAAAAATAATACACATAAAAGCTAGCAAGGTAGCCAATTTAATCTACATGTCGCATCCTGTTTCCATTCAGCAGCGAAGTGTAACTGCCAGCCCAGCATCTACTATCCTGGCTCAGGTAACTTTCCTTTTTTCAAACTTAACATTTCTTTTTTGGCAATGCTGTCATGGCATAATTTGTTCTGAACTAATTGTAAACCTCTGGGACTTGTCTTTTCTTGAAATTTTCTACCACTTGTCTTGTCGTATCAATTCAATAAGCTTTAATTTCCTGATGTACACATACAAGTATTTTGAAATTTCTGTGATTTCAAAAGAAAGAAAGTGTGTATTTGTGTAGATATATAGCACACACACACACAGACACAGACACACAGACACACAGACACACAGACACACAGACACACAGACACACAGACACACAGACACACAGACACACAGACACAGAGACACACAGACACAGAGACACACAGACACAGAGACACACAGAGACACACAGACACAGAGACACACAGACACAGAGACACAGAGACACACAGACACAGAGACACAGAGACACAGAGACACAGAGACACACAGACACAGAGACACACAGACACAGAGACACACAGAGACACACAGACACAGAGACACACAGACACAGAGACACAGAGACACACAGACACAGAGACACACAGACACAGAGACACACAGACACAGAGACACACAGACACAGAGACACACAGACACAGACAGACACACACACACAGACACAGACACAGACACACACACACACACACACACACACACACACACACACACACACACACACAGACAGACAGACAGACAGACAGACAGACAGACAGACACAGACACAGACAGACAGACAGACACACACACAGACACAGACACAGACACACACAGACAGACACACACAGACACACACAGACAGACACACACACACACACACACACACACACACACACACACACACACACACACAGACACACACACACACACACACAGACACACACACACACACACACACACACACACACACACACACACACACACACACACTCTGTATCAGGGCAAATATATATTCCTATTTATGCCCATTACAACATTATCAGTTGCACACAATCACATAAAAGCCTGCAAAGAGTTAATCCATCATGGTTTTCAGCCTTGAATAATACATAATATATTTGAAGCTGCAGACTTTCCCAGGAGTAAAACTAGTGACTGGAAAAGATCTAGAAGATGTCCAACATACATCATTGGTTGGGAGATAATTCTCTGTGTGGTCCAGGAACGTCCGCCAAAGTGGTAAGCGTCTTTCCAGAGTGGAACATCACTCATTGATTTTTATGAGTGACTGGGTAGGATAGAAAAATGCCTTCTCTGCTCCTACTAGATGTATGTTCTGTGATGAAATCTATATAGTCTCTGGATTTAATGCCATAATCCAAAGCTTGACAACAATGTTTCCATATAACAAATTGTGCTGGCCTGCACCCTATATGAAGTCCTAGCATGTAAACTAGTCCTGAAGGCAAAACCTTTTTTTTTTTTTTATGTTGGATAGAGTATGGGGAGGGTTAAACCCCTGCTTTTTGCTATCTGTGTCCTGTTGGAAAGATTTTCCTTCACTTCCTGTCCCCTAGTCAAAAACAGGAAGTGATGGGGAATCCCTCCAAGTTGTCACCAGAACTGGTGTCCCCATTGGAAGATCCCCCTCTATTCCTGGTCTGGTGACAACCTAAAATTTGGGGATTTTACTTTACTTTCATGCTTTGATAACATAACAGTAAACGGGACAGAGAGGGTGAATCTCACTAACCGGGACACAGCAATAAAAATGTAACCGGTGTTCTAATTGCTCTCTGCTCTATCCAAAACTCAAAAGTTTTGCCTTTGGTTATAATAACTTTATAATTGTTGGAGTCATTAACCACTTGCTTACTGGGCACTTAAACACCATTCCTGCCCAGACCAATTTTCAGCTTTCGGTGCTCTCACACTTTGAATGACAATTACTCAGTCATGCAACACTGTACCCAAATGAATTTTTTGTCCTTTTTTTCCCACAAATAGCGCTTTCTTTTGGTGGCATTTGATCACCTCTGGGGTTTTTATTTTTTGCGCTATAAATGAAAAGACTGAAAATTTTGAAAAAAAATGCATATTTCTTTGTTTCTGTGACAAAATTATGCAAATTATTAATTTTTCTTCATAAATTTTGGCCACAATTTATACTTCAACATGTCTTTGGTAAAAATAACCCAAATTAGTGGATATTATTTGGTCTTTGTGAAAGTTAGTCTACAAGCTGTGGTGCGAATCACACAAAATTGATCACACCTGATGTACTGGTGGCCTATCTCACTTCTTGTGACCCGAACAAGCCAGGAAAGTACAAATACCCCCCAAATGACCCCTTTTTGGAAAGTAGACATTCCAAGATATTTAGTAAGAGGCACGGTGAGCTTTTTGATGTCATTTTTTTCCCACAATTCTTTGCAAAATTAAGTTTTTTTGTTTTTTTTCCCACAAAATTGTCATTGTAATAGGTTATTTTTCTCACATGGCATGTGTATACCACAAATGACACCCCCAAAAAATACTGCTACTCCTCCTGAGTATTACAATACCACATGTGTGGGACTTTTTCACAGCCTGGCCACATAGAGAGACCCAACATGCAGGGAGCGCCGTCACGTGTTCTAGGAGCATAAATTACACATCTAACTTGTTGACTACCTATTACACTTTTGAAGGCCCTGGAGCACCAGGACAATGACACGTGGCACTGATAACAGATGGCACTGATACGTGGCAATGATGACACATACGTGGCACTGATGACAGATGGCACATACGTGGCACTGATGACAGATGGCACTTATACGTGGCACTGATGACAGATGGCACTTATACGTGGCACTGATGACAGATGGCACTAATACGTGGCACCGATGACAGATGGCACTAATACGTGGCACCGATGACAGATGGCACTAATACGTGGCACCGATGACACGTGACACTGATGACAGATGGCACTGATAAGTGGCATTGATGACACGTGACACTGACAGGTGGCACTGATGACAAATGGCACTGATACGTGGCACTGATGACAGATGGCACTAATATGTGGCACTGATGACAGATGGCACTATGTGGCACTGATGACAGATGGCACTGGGGACAAATGGCACTGAAAACAGGTGGCACTGGGGACAGATAGCACTAACGGGTGGCACTGGGGACAGATAGCACTAACAGGTGGCACTGGGGACAGATAGCTCGAACAGGTGGCACTGGGGGCAGGTGGCACTGGGGGAGGATGGCACTTTTTTTTAACTTTTTTTTAACTTTTTTTTAACTTTTTTTTAACTTTTTTTTTTAACTTTTTTTTGACTTTTTTTAAACTTTTTTTTAACTTTTTTTTTACTTTTTTTTTACTTTTTTTTTTTTTTCCACTTACGGCCGCTGTCTGTGTGAGGAGGGAGAGCGGCCCTAAGAGATAATCTCATATGTTTACATATGAGATCATCTCTCATTGGATAGGCCGATCACGCTGTAAATGGCCGCTGTGATTGGCCGTTTACAGCGATCTGTGTTTGCCTGTCTCCGGGGGACACGGCAAACACAAAACGTCCCCGATGCGCGCCCGTGATGGCGCGCATTGCGGAAGTAAACACGAGGACGTCCAGGGACGGCCTCCCGGACGAGAGCGCCCGCTCTATAGCCGTCATTCGGCTATAGGGTGGGCGGGAAGCGGTTAAAGCTTGGTTCACACTGTAAACCACATGTGAATCGCACATGTATTCACACTGCATTTCTGTGCAATTTGCATGCAATGCAGTGCGATTTGAGCCCACTCATTTTCAATGGCCTCAAAACGCATCACACAAAAGAAGTGCATGCACCTTTTTTTTTAAAGCCGCACCAAACCAGGTCACCTGGTAGTTTTCTACCATGCGATCCAGTACAAGCAAACCTGGTGTGTTTGCAACCTGTGTTTGAGTTTGCAAGTTCCCGGATTAAAGTGCGAACTGCCATAATCTCTGGCTAGAGATTTGTTCAGCATTGAAACGCCCAGCTGCGTGTGGCTACTCTCTGGGTTGTATTAGTGACTTTCTAGTGATTAGCAGTTCAAGGTGCCTGAGTTTCTTCACCCTTGCCCTCTGTTCCCATACGAGACTGTGTTTGTTGGATGTTACTTCTGCAAATAAAAACCTTTCTGAAGGACTTTTATGGTGTCAGCATCGAAGGTTGTTGGGTACTAACCCTGGGAACCCCTAGACATGGAAAAACAAGCCAAGCGGAGGAAACCGGTAAGCCCAAAAGTCAAGGCCGCCCCATTGAGGGTTATGGCTGCTACACATACTTTCATTTTATACCATAACATCAGCACTGTAATAGCAATACAAACAATAGTTCTTTTTGACAATCAAATATAAGTTTACTCGATTAAATCTTTGCTCGTGTAGTCAGTTCTGCCTGTTACAATGTAAGCTTATTGCAGTGTGTCCTTGGTTGACCTGGGGGTTGGTGGTTCCTGAAAAGAAAGGGTTAATGCTGCTGGCCAAGTTTCCCTGCTCTTAGGAAGGTTACTGCCCCCACAGGTTATTTCATAGAAATGGGGGCTCATCAGTGCCCTGAAAAAGTTGATTAGGGGAAAGGCTATCAAAATGTAGCTGACATTCTGTCGGATTGCACCACCCTTTGAGGGGGAAACCAGTCAGGGTTTCCCATGGAGTAAGAAGCCTATGGACTTGTTCTACCTGTTGCTTATGGATTATTGCTACTTCATGTGGATTTTCCTGTTTTCAAATGAACTGTTGAATGGAATTTTTACCGAAACGAGGTATGACTACCTCAGGGGGCACTATTCAAGGGCACTTAGACCACTTTCACAGTGGTGCGGCCTTCACGGTAAAGCTAGTTTTAGCGGCGCTTAATCACTGTTATAGTGGAGCTTTTCCCCACTAATGGGGCACTTTTAACCCCCTTGCTAGTGGCCGAAGAAAGGGTTAATAGCACCCGTGTTGCAGCACTGCAAAATCGCTTTGCAGGTGCTTCAGCAGCGCTGCCCAATCATTTCCATGGGCAGGGCGTTTTGGGAGCTGTGTATACTCCACTCCCGCACTGCCCCAAAGATGCTGCCTGCAGGACTTTTTTTTCCCATCCTGCAAGCGCAGCGCACTGCCCCAGTGTGAAAGGCCGAGTGCTTGAGAGGCGCTTTTCAGGCTCTATTTTTAGCGCTAAAATGCCTGAAAAGCGCCCCAGTGTGAAAGGGATTTTAGAGAACTTTGTTGGGAATGTGTTGAAGATGCTATCAAGTACTGCAACGTCTTTTACTGTAACTACCTCAGTACAGTTAGACCCTTTTCACACTAGGGCGCTTTGCAGGCACTACAGCGCAAAGCGCCCTGAAACAGCTGCTGCTGTGTCTTCAGCGTGAAAGCCCCGAGGGACGATGCTGCTAGCAGGACGGTAAAAAAAAGTCCTGCTAGCAGCATCTTTGGATCGGTGTATACACCACTCCTGCCAATTGAAATCAATGGGACAGTGCGGCTTTACCGCCGGCAGCAGCGCTTTGCAGTGATTTTAACCCTTTCTCGGGCTGCAAGCTGAGGGGTAAAACACCCCCGCTAACGGCCGAATACCGCCGCTAAAACGACGGTAAAGTGCAGTTTTACCGCCGATGCCGCCCCAGTGTGAAAGGGGTCTAAGTGTTGTCACTCTAGGACAGGAAGTATGTAAATTGTAGGATTGTCAGGTGAAAATGAAGGAAAAGTCGCCTGAAAAATAGCAACAAATGCAGCCAACACGTCTAAGATACTGATAAATGTCCATAAAATACATTTTTGTTCTTACACTTGGGGATAGATTTTTTGACAAAAACAATCGTCCCCTTATCTTCTTTCTGAGGTGATGGGGGATAAGGACAGGGGAGGGTAACCCCTTCCCGTCCACCTAATGATCAGCAGGCGGGAAGGATCAGCGCTCATGTGACCACTAATTGGCTGTGACATTGGTCACATGATTGAGAGTCGGTCCTGCAGGCTACCGAGCTTTAGTGGGGACCAAGCGCTGCCATTAACAGCTTGGTCTCTGTTCTGTAAACATGCTATCGGAAACCCAATGACATGTGGGCGTACCAACCCTTTTTGCTGCTGCCCCTATTAGGTTAATAATCGATCATGACATTTCATGGGTTTCCGTGTTGTCAGCCAGTTCATGAACACTAAATTTCTCTATCTGCATGCCCAGTTTAATGACACCGTATGTGATTAAAGTGTATATAAACCCTATCAATGAACTTTTCTTATTTGCTCTTTTTTTGCTTTTACATATTTGTTATATCTGTTTGAAAAGTTAAAGCATAAGTTCACTTTTGTTGAGAAAAAAACGGTCCCTTCTGGCTGATTTATGTCAGTGTTTTTCAACCTTTTTTCAGTCAGGCTCCCTTGAAAAGTATTTTGCGTTTTTAGGCACCCCAATCTGAAGCTTGGTTCACATTACTACGTATTGCAAAATGTGCTCAAAATCATGCAGGTTCCGGGCAGATTTGAAGAGGGGGAAAAAACCATGCGCTTGAGCTGCGTTTTTACCATCCCCAACTGCTCCCCCCTTTGTAGGAACAGCAGCTAGAAGTGTACACCTGTGGTTGCGATTGGAAGTATATCCCCAGGTGAATGGGACTGCGCTGCAACTGCCCTGCAACTGTATACATTGCACACGGTTGCAAAGTGGTGCTGCATTTAGGGGTTAAAACAGGAGATTAGGAGGCAACAAATTTCCTCTTCGCTGCTTGTCAAATACATCTGAAAACCGACCTGAGCATGGATCACTTTTCAGAGGAGTGGTTGGTCCTTGCTGGTATTCTATACAAGCCGTAAAAAAATCAGTTCTGATCCTACAGCAACAGGCTGTCAGGATTTAAAAGTAATGTACATACATGTGCATATAAACACGTATGTACACACATACTCTCCTACACACACACAGGCCACTTTATTAGGTAAACCTTGCTAGTACCGGGTTGAACCCCCTTTTGCCTTTAGAACTGCCTTAATTCTTCATGGCATAGATTCAACAAGGTGTTAATTCATGTTGACAATCTCCCATTCCAGCACATCCCAAAGGTGCTCTATTGGATTGAGATCTGGTGACTGTGGAGGCCATTGGAGTGACCTCATTGTCATGTTCAGGAAACCAGTTTGAACTGATTTGAGCTTTGTGACATGGTGTATTATCCTGCTGGAAGGAGCCATCAGAAGATGGGTACATTGAAGTCATAAAAGGATGGACATGGTCAGCAATAATACTCAGGTAGGCCGTGGTGTTTACACAATGCTCAGTTGGTACTAAGGGGCCCAAAGTGTGCCAAGGAAATATCCCCCACAACATTACACCACCACCAACAGCCTGAACCGTTGATACAAGGCAGGATGGATCCATGCTTTCATGTTTACGCCAAAATCTGAACCTACCATCTGAATGCCGCAGCTAAAATCGAGACTCATCAGACCAGGCAATGTTTTTCCAATCCCCTATTGTCCAATTTTGGTGAGCCTGTGCAAATTGTAGCCTCAGTTTCCTGTTCCTAGCTGACAGGAGTGGCATCCGCTTGTGGTATTCTGCTGCTGTAGCCCATCTGCTTCAAGGTTGGATGTGTTGTGCGTTCAGAGATGGTATTCTGCATACCTTGGTCGTAAAGAGTGGTTATTTGAGTTACTGTTGCCTTTTTATCATCTTGAACCAGTCTGCCCATTCTCTTCTGACATCAAGGCATTTTCGTCTACACAACCTCCGCTCACTGGATATTTTCTCTTTTTCGGACCATTCTCTGTAGACCCTAGAGATGGTTGTGTGTGAAAATCCCAGTAAATCATCAGTTTTTAAAATACTCAGACCAGTCCGTCTGACACCAACCATGCCACGTTCAAAGTCACTTAAATTCCCTTTCTTTCCTGTTCTGATGCTCGGTTTGAAATTTGGCAAGTTATCTTCACCACATCTAAATGCCTAAAGCCTCGTACACACAATCAGATTTTCGGATGACCGTTCATCCATTTTTTTGTTGCATGCTAATCTCATGTCAAAAGTGAAGAGGTTACTCTCCATACGAAAATTATTGTACGACAGAATACAACGTCACAAGTGACGTAATGTGTTGAATAATTTTGTATGTTTTCTTTCATTTCTGAGCATGCGTAGTCTTCCACTTACGTTTTTTTTGGATGAAAACCGCACTGATTAAGCTAAAATCGGACGTTGAGTTCACGTACGACTATAATTTTCTAGTCTGCACATACAGCTTTTGTCAGAGGAAAAAACGGCTGTCAAACACCATACTAACGATCCGAATATCGGAAAATTGTTCGTCAGACGAAATTTAACTTCCGCTTTTCGTATCGTGTACAGGCCTTAAAACGTACTGAGTTGCTGCCATGAGGTTAGCTGATTAGCAATTTATGTTACCAAGCAATTTAACAGGTGTACCTAATAAAGTGACCGGTGAGTGTATATGCACACATATAAATACACATTTATATTTAAACACATATACAGTACACACACTTATATACATATAAACACACACAGATGGCCTTTTAAAAATCAACAGTACTGTACCTTTCACTGTATGGGGTGCAGTTCGGCTGAGGATCGCAGAGCACAGTCTAATGTGACAGCTGCAGCAGCCTGTGGTGGCGTCCTGGTTGAAAAAGGCTGATCTATGTACATTGCAAGGATTCTAACAAACTCTGTTGTAGATTCCTACCATTTTGTTATTCTGATAGAAATAGTTGTATGTCTGTGTCCAGGTGCAGAGCAAATCTATGGGAGAGGTTTTACAATTATCAGCTGCTCCACTTTCAGGGCTGCAATAAGGACAGTGGCAGGCTCTGCATCTCTTAGAAGCGTGATTTCCTTTTGGGTGTATCTTGGCAAAAATTACATTTTTGTTGCAGGGGATTCCCAAAATCTGACTTGTATCTTGGTGCAGACTTCTGGGAAAATCAGTAAGCCAATCACACAAGCAGGAAATTGTTTCTGGGGTACGTTTTTTACATAATCTGTGTATAGAACACCTCCAGGTAGACATATTGCATTGCAGTGGTGGCCCGTCCATAAGGGGGTGCATAGGCGCCCCCCTCCAGGCAGCCCCCCAAAAAAAATAATTTTAAAGGAATTTTTTTTTTAAAACTGGCCCTTTAAAAAAAAAAATCACAAAAAAGTTCCTAAAGTGCACAGTGTTCGGACGCCGGACACAGTGCACTATGGGAAGCGCCCGTCTATGCAATCACGAGATTGCAGACGCGGCACTTCATTTGCGGGCCTTTATTCCGCCTTGCGGTGCTTTCCGTAGTGCAGAGTAGCTTTTGCCCAGGGCTTGTAGTATCTATTACGATTTAACATCTGAGTTAGATGTCAGTTCCTGTTTTCTCTCTCCCATTGCACCGGAGATAGAAAACCGTAAGTATGAGGAGCGGACTCCTCCATTGCCGCTGCCTGTGGAAGGAGACACCACAAGAGAGGACAACAGCAAGGTAAGTACTTCTGTGCTCCCCTGGGGGGGGGGGGGGGGTTTTGAAGTGACACAGGCTGCATTTGGTGGGACGCAGGCTGCATTTGATGTGACACAGGCTGCATGTAAGGACGGACTCCGCTGGGGGCACCTGATGGCATCTGGTGGCAGGCGACATGGCTAGTGACATGCTCAGGGCTCCCATTGATTCTGCATTATGGCGAGTTGAATGATTTAATTTTATATTGCAATTGTTAGGTGTGACCTCAACAAGTCACCTATTTGTCAGGTTATGTTACCGTTTCCCAATTGTTAGTTAGAGTTCTTATCCAAGCAAAGAGACACAGAGGTATTCAGTATTTCTGCTCAGAAGTCCGTCGTTAACTCTGACTGTCTCTGACTGACTCTGGCTCTGAGGCTTCTTTATTACATCTTTTATAGACAGAAAAGGGCAAACATCAGCAAATGTAAAAAAACAACATTTTCAAAGAAAAGACAATTCTCCGGGTGTTATCAGCTGATAAGACAATCTTCTGGGCGTAGACTGCTTTTTAGGGCTGATGCGGCCTCTTCTTGATGAGTACGTGACAATAGATGACGAGTCCTTATTTTACAGAGAAGGATAGAAAAATACATGTATTTAGTAAGACATACGGTCAACCATTTTGTTTCAACATATACCTTAATCCTTACATTTCCCCCTTTGACATCACCCCTCCCTCTTGCCCTGGGTCCACCTGAACAAGTTCTAGTCAACCTATATCCAGAGTACTCTCCCTGACCGCGAGTTGTCAGAGGGGTATACACCCATCCCCCTGGACAGTACCAACATCTAAAATTCAGGAAGAGTGGCTTTTCTGACAGATGGGTGATGTCAAGAACCTAAATCTACCTATCTTCACAAAAGTTCCATCTTTTCCGCATCATTTACCTTGGCTTTCTTGCAAAAGCACATGAGCAGTTTAAAGCATACATAAAAGAAAAATACGAATAAGAGCACCACTATAATCGTCATTGCTGCCTTCTTAACCCAAGAGAATAACCCTGAGAAACTAAAAGTTCCACCAAACGGATCCCAGTCGCGACCAATATTTCGGTCCTTCTCTTGTAAATTCTTTACTTCCGTACGGTGTTGTGCAATGATGTCATGATAGTCAGGTACCTCAATGCTGGTGTTATGTATCCAAGTACAGCACTCATAGTCCTCAGTAGTTTCACAGAGTCCTGTCAGTGCTGCACTCATACTTTCAATTGCTAATTCATGTAATTCTAATTGTTGTCTGATGGCTCTGGTCTCCAGATTTAACTTAGTAATGTCATCAGAGTTTTTCTCCAAAACATCATTAATAATTCCTGTATAGTTATTTAGTCTTTTCATTAAGTCTATACCCCATCCTGTCCAGGACGGGAACCAAGCCCATGCCATGTCCTTCTTCAGGAATATTTCTCTTTTACTACGATACCTGAGGGGATATCTAGGATGCATGCTAGCTTCTAATAGGTGATCACCTCGTTCATCACCTACTACTCCCATTACTGGTACTAAACTTGCGAGGTAGCACCATCCCTGAGCTTTTCTAGGTATCCAAGTATAACATTTATCCTCACAACAGATATATATGTTATTTCCTAGAGCTACTGATCTTGAACTGATATCATTTCTATAACGAGAGGTGTATCCATAGAGGGATAAGTTGGATACTAACCACCTAACATTATTATCCACAATGTTAGTGAGGAAGTCAGATAATGTCTGGTGTGTGCTGGAATTACTGGGATAGAAGCTTCCATTTAATACAACAATGGACAAATTAAACTTGCTGTCTTGGCATTCTCCATTTCCTCCCGTTGTGTTCCCCAAGTTGAAACACCAATCAGGGAAAAAGGCGAGACCATTTGACTTAAACATTACTGTCTCGCTGGTATTTGTTCTAATTATGTTAATGCTACTGTTAGCAAGATCAATATAGTTTATAGGAACTGCCATCAGTGGTATACTTGCTGTGCTGGGGTGTAATTTGCTACAAATCCAACATTTCTCATATCCTGACTTCTGGGCATAAGCATATTTAAACTTCAGTAATAACATTTTTTTAGAAAATCCTTCATCCTTGTATATTTTATTCTGTGAGGTAACCAAACTATTAGCCAGAATTACTGAAACAATAAAAAGATACATGTTGTCATTTGCCAACTGGCTCCTTTTTACAATGAGAAGCGTGGATCCAGGTAGGTTTCCCTTCCAATTTCACTGAGGTTGCTGTAATCAATAGCACCTGGAAAGGACCTTCAAACCTTGGTTCCAGTGTCTTTCTGGTATGTTTCTTTACATACACATAGTCTCCTGGTTGTAGATCGTGTGTACCTGTGACAGAATTAGGGTCTGGAAGAGAAGAATACACACTCTTGTGGATTTTAGTCAGACGCTGTTGCAACTGTATTACATACGTAGTTAAACTATCACATTGTAATTGCATACTTTGAGGAAAATATAAACCTAATCTAGGTGCACTTCCAAACAGTATTTCATATGGGGATAACCCTGTTTTTCCTGTTGGGGTGTACCTAATAGAGAACAAAGCTAAGGGTAGGCACTCAGGCCATGGTTTATTTAACTCTTGCATAGCTTTTTGTATTTTCAGCTTGATTGTACCATTTACTCTTTCTACTGATCCTGAACTCTGTGGGTGGTAAGGAGTATGAAAACTTTGTTGAACCCCTAACATTGCCATCACATTTTGCATTATTTCTCCCGTGAAATGTGTCCCCCTATCTGATTCTATTGTTTCTGGGAGACCAAACCTAGGTATCAGCTCAGTAATCAGTTTCTTGGCGGTGGCTTTTGCCGTAGCTGATTTCACAAGATAACTTTCGGGCCAGCCTGAAAAATAGGCAGATGCACACGAGAACAAATTCAAAGGGGCCGCTCTTAGGCATTTGTATGTAGTCAATCTGCAGTCTCTGAAAGGGATATTGGGCCCGGACCTGATGTTTACGTGGGGTTTTCACTCTCTGTCCTGGGTTATTAATCAGACAGATTTGGCATGCAGCACAGTAGTTCCTTGCAGTACTACTGAATCCAGGGGCTAGCCATCCTTGGCTTACAATCCTATACATAGAATTGGAGCTGACATGAGTGGGTAAGTGGACAGCCGCTGCCATTGCGGGGTATAGAGAAGCGGGTAGACATATTTTGTCTCCTTCTCTCCATACATTGTCAAGGCCTGGTGCAGCTCCCTCCTTAACCCAACGGTCCTTCTCAATAGCCCCTGCTTGTTCCTGTAGTTCGATTAGCTGCTGCCATGTGGTTTCGGGCATACTCACCTGTACCGTGGCTAAGGTCTCAGGGCTTACTTCCCCTAGAGCTGCCTTCTTTGCAGTTAAATCTGCAAATGCGTTTCCTTTTGCCTCAGTTGTTTTTGCGCTCGTGTGTGCCGCTATCTTCATGATGGCTACTCTTATAACCTTTTGAAGATTGTTCAGGACTCTTTTGATTCCTTCACCATGTTTAACAGGTGTGCCTGCTGCTGTAAGGTAACCTCTAGCTTTCCATATGTGGCCATAATCATGTGCCACACCGTAGGCGTATGCGGAATCAGTGTAAATGTTCCCTTCTTGTCCCTCCAAGTGTTCTAGGGCTTTCTCTAGAGCGGTTAGTTCCGCTTCTTGTGCCGACATGTGTGCTGGTAGTGACTTTGCCTCAATTACCTGTGTGTCCGTTACCACAGCATAACCTGTGTGATATTTACCTTTGTCATTGGCAAATCTACTACCATCTATGTACAGTGTGTGTTCTGCATTTGCAATGGGTATGTCTGTGACATGTGGGAACCCCGTGGTTTCTTGTTCCATAAGTTGAAAACAATCGTGTTCATCAGATGTTATGTCATGAAATGAAAGTGTGTCAGAATCCTGAGTATCTTGTGTTGTGTCTACACCATTATCATCATTACTCCCCCCTGTCAAATCTGTCTGTAATGGTAAAAGCTGTGCTAAGTTAAAAGAAGTGCATCGCTGAAAGGTAACATTGGGGGGTAGGAGCAAAGTGCATTGTAGACGCAGCTGCCTTGCCATTGATATGTGTTTTGGCTGGACCTGTGACAAGATGGCGTGTATGTCATGTGTGGTATGTACCACTACAGGATTGTCTAAGACAATTTCTGAGGATTTGTCAATGATAATTGACACTGCTGCGACTGCTCGTACACAGGACGGTGATCCTCTAGAGACAGGATCGAGAGCCGCCGAGAAGTATGCTACAGGCCTTTGTTTGATGTGTTGTTGTGTCAACACCCCTGTTGCGTGTCCCGTGATTTCAGCAATGTACAAATGAAATGTTTTGGTATAATCAGGGATCCCGATCGCAGGTGCCGAAATCAGTAACCTTTTTAAGGTGCTAAAAGATTCATGACCTGCTTCTGTGAGTACATAGGGTACTATTTTCAAGCAATCATATAATGGCTGCATCAGAGAACTGGCATGTGGTATCCATTGTCTACAATATGATACCATTCCCAGAAACATACGAAGTTGCTTAAAGTTGCGTGGGATATTCATTTGTCTTATGGCCTGGACTCGGTCTTCAGTGAGATGTCGAGTACCCTGGGATATACAGTGGCCCAAAAAGACAACCTTTTTCTGGCATACCTGTAACTTAGTTCTATTCACCTTGCACCCTTTTTCAGCCAGGAATTGTAACAATGATAGAGTGGCTTTTAAACAAGTATCGTTATCCGGACAACATAACAATAGGTCATCTACATATTGCAACAATACACAAGTGTCAGGCGGTAGCCATTCTCCCTATTTTTACTTTTTAAGGTTTAGTCAGTGGGGCATCAGACAAAAGACCGTCATAACCACTTATGGGTATGGTGTCACGGGACGTCATGTGTGGAGGGACTACTGAATCAGACAACAGACTGCGTGACGCTCCTGTGTCAACCAAACAAGGAATATGTTTACCTTCCACCTTCATCAACATGTGGAGCATTTTGTTCTCTGATTCAGCTAGGACTGGGGCAAGTCATGCGGTCGGATCGTCCCTATCATTGGTACGCCTCTGTCTGTAGTCCCTCGTGTCTCTGTCCGTGTTTCCTTCCTGTTCGTCTTTTATCCTTTTCCTACAGTCTCTTTTTATATGTCCCACCTTGTTGCAGTAATAACAGGTAAGAGGTTTACGGGAGGAATTCCCTCCTTCATTGACCCGGGCAACAGTGTTAACTCCCGGTGTCCTTCTGGGTTTAGTTTCTGCTAAATCAGCCTCTATGCCTTGTGCTTTCTGCAACAATGTTCCTCTGTCCCGTATGGCTCTCCATTCGGGAGTACATGCCTTCAGTTTGTCACCTATTTGGGGTACTAGTCCTTCCATAAACTGTCGATTGAAAGCCCTAATGGTGACGGGTAAGGCTAAATCTAGACCTTCGTCAGCCATCATGCTTTCCATGTTGAGGTAAAATTCTGTAACAGTCTGACCTGGGGCCTGTTTTATGGGCGCTGTCGAACCCCTTTCCTGCTGTTTCCCTTGGCAAAATTCTCGTAACTGAGCAATAAACAGGGGTCTAGAGTCTATATGACGAGGGTGTATTCCTGGTGGATCTGTGGTAGGATCCCCATTCGGCCTAAGTGGGGTAAGTTTAGTCATGAATTGATTAAACATCGTTAGTGTCATTTTATGTCTACACAAATCTTCCCCATCTTGCCAAGTTGCTTCATGTGTGTCTAGTAATTGTGTCACGAATCTACAGAATGCGGCAGGTTTTGCTACGGGATCAGGAGCATTCTGTATTAATGCCATAAGAGTGTCAGCCGACCAAGGTGTCCATATCCTCAGAACGACTTGTCGGGTCACTGTAGGTGGCTGTCCTGCTTGACCCGCATTTGGATTATTTACTTGTATTACCCTAGTCCGACTATGGACTGGAGCTACGGGCTCTGGTCTTTGAGCGCCGCAATGCACACATTCCTGTGCCCAGTCTGTATTCTGGGTACCGCATACTCGGCATACCCATCCTCTTCCTCTTAAGGAAGGATAAAGTTTTGGTCTTTCATTACCTGGTGTGGTAGTGTTATAAGGAGGTGGAGTATCTCCCGTATTAACCCTATCGCCGGGAGCAGAAGGAAGACTTTTGTGTCGGACCTTCATATCCCATCCACCCTTTTCCTGACAATACTCCCATCCCTCCTCTTCAGCCCTGTTGGAAACCTTAATTAAACATTGTATTTGTGATACCCATCCGTTTTTCAATATCTCTCCCTGTCTGTCTCTCTTTATTTCTTCCCAACCTTCTACACTTAATCCATTTTCTCCATCCATCCCCAATTTCTTGAGAATCCTATTCGTGCCCTGTGCCTTATCCTTCCCATACAACATTGTAATTATGTCTTTAACAGCATAACATTTCTGAGATTCCTCCTGGGGTTTACCATGTGTCTGGCCCATTTTGACAGTCCTGCCTAGGTGGCGTTTGGATCACTTACTAAGTGTCTCGTTGCCTTCTCCTCCTAGGGTGCCAAAATACTAAAAACCCTCTCCTATATGAGATTTCTGAAATCGAATTACCTTATATGCTAGCCAACTGACAAATATTATGACCAGACTGACGGCTACAACATATACAAGCATTCCCTTTTGGTGGCCAAACACATATGACTAGGTCTCCGGGACTTTGTGGAGACCTTATTTCCGTCCCATTACCATGGAATCTCTCAGCATTCGTTTCTTATTCCTGCTTTATTGAGGCAGTCAGGACTTATACTTTCAACCCGTTTTTAGGCTCATGAATCAAAAAGCGTATATCAAACTTAAGTGTCGGACCCCCAAAGTACTCTTACGAGTTAAGGGCGCATTCCGTTACCCATTGGGATGATATATGTTTCAATTCACACCATACAAACAGGGCTTATCTCAGTCACAACAGACAGATGACAAGTAGACAGACAAGAAACAACGGTAACATAAGCCAAAATATTAAGTTCAAGACCCGCTTACTACAGAGGTTGGTGTTTACCTGAAGAACAATTCAGACAGATCAGGTGGGCACAAATCTAAGAAGCACAGAGTTTATAAGAAAATAAAGCTTTTCTTACCTGCGCAGGATTTGTCTGTGGTTCTTGATGTGCCCGACCATTTCGTTCCGTCCTTATGTTCGTTCGCCTCTTGTAGTTACTTCAGCGAGTCCCTTGTTCGCGGCGCCAGAAATGTTAGGTGTGACCTCAACAAGTCACCTATTTGTCAGGTTATGTTACCGTTTCCCAATTGTTAGTTAGAGTTCTTATCCAAGCAAAGAGACACAGAGGTATTCAGTATTTCTGCTCAGAAGTCCGTCGTTAACTCTGACTGTCTCTGACTGACTCTGGCTCTGAGGCTTCTTTATTACATCTTTTATAGACAGAAAAGGGCAAACATCAGCAAATGTAAAAAAACAACATTTTCAAAGAAAAGACAATTCTCCGGGTGTTATCAGCTGATAAGACAATCTTCTGGGCGTAGACTGCTTTTTAGGGCTGATGCGGCCTCTTCTTGATGAGTACGTGACAATAGATGACGAGTCCTTATTTTACAGAGAAGGATAGAAAAATACATGTATTTAGTAAGACATACGGTCAACCATTTTGTTTCAACATATACCTTAATCCTTACACAATGTAATAGAAATAATGCGCTTCAATCATCCTGACACCATAACAACCATGGTGTCGGGATGATTGAAGTGCTAACACCAGGTTTTTGGAATATCTTTATCCGCTGATTGTTAAACTTTCAAGCCTGCTGTCCCTCCATCCCTCTCCCTCCATCCATCGTTCATCTCAGACGCTAACCACACCACCTTAGAGCCACACCCACTATTTAGCTGAAATAACGCCCATTTTCATCAAGTGGGAGGGGTTAAAAGAAGGGCGGGGTCTGGGGCCCCCCATCCTAAAACTTCACCAGCCGCCACTGTTGTAATTGAATGTTCTCTACAGTGATGTCATTTTCTGTAAAATACAATGCAATATAACTTGTGTAACAATCCTATACACAATTATTTTTTTTATTTGCTACATCCCCCCCACACACACACTGGAGTTTAGAGGACAGGAAGTTCGTTTGGGACTACAGTACACCCCTCTTCCTCCGTAACATGAGGGGGAGGTGTTCTGTAGTCCTAACACACTTCCTGTCCTCGGAACATAAAGTATAACGAGCGTTGTCACAAAAGGAACAGGTAGTGCTACGAGCAAGATCACCAGGTGAAAATAAAGGGATAATGCCTGAAAAATTCAATATATTACACTTCTGTTTTTGGGTTAAGAAACAAGTTTGTATACTTTTAGTTTAAATAAACCAATGATAGATTACAGCCTATCCCATAGGTTTCCGTTATGGACTGGCTTTATTAAGCTTAAGCCATAAATTACACTACTGTGGTTACATATAACAAGTCGTCAAACAGACCTGAATTGAGAGACATGATATGAGAATAAGCAATCTACTGTTTGCATCAAACTAGACAAATTAGCCCTGCCTAGAAAAGTGTCAGTACCTAAGTACTGGAGTCATTTGGTCTCAATTACCAATCTAATTGAGTTTCCAAGGAAAGTAGGAAGCCAGCTGTGGTTCTTGGAAAGTTGCTCCAATTTTTCATACCAACGCATTGATCCATCTAACAAAAACTTACATTTTTGGCTGCGTTCTGCTTTGGCCTGCTTTCATATTGCTTGACATTTTGAAAAATGTTTCTAAGGGAAAAAGCCATTACAAGCTGTGATACTTAAAATAATGCTCTAAATCAGGAGTCTTAAACTCACGGCCCTCCAGCTGTTGATAAAATACAAGTCCCATGAAGCATTTACAGGCTGACAGTTACAAGCATGACTGCCACAGGCAGAGAGGCCAGTTTAAGACCATTGCGCTAAATGCAAAAAAATTGCAATTTCTGCGTTTATACATGAGTGAACACTGCCATCTATGGATCAAAATGCAAACTTATATTTTCTTATTGCATTTTTTCTTATATTGAAAGACAAGTTGCTGTCTGGGCATTTCTTGTGAGCACCTGCACTAAAAATGGGAACTAGCGTCATATCCTTGTGATATGCTGATGTGGGACAAGTATGTAAGATGGGATGGTTTTAATTTAACCACTCAAGGCATGGAAGGATTTGCCCCCTTAATTAACCAGGCCATTTTTTGCAATATGGCACTGCATCGCTTTAATTGACAATTGCACACTCGTGCGACGTTGTACCCAAACAAAATATAAATCCTTTTTTCCCGACAGATAGATCTTTCTTTTGGTGGTATTTGATCACCTGTGCAGCTTTTATTTTTTGCGCTATAAACAAAAATAGAGCGACATTTTTGAAAAAACATTTTTTTTACTTTTTCTATAATATCCCCAAAAAATTTTAAACTAATTTCTTCATCCGGTTAGGCCAGGGGTGCCGAACCAGTGGCCTGTGCAGCCCTCTGATTCTGTGGGATGGCAGATTGGCAAGCCCAGATCATGGGTTGCAGACCCACCATCCCAGAGCATCTGTGTTAATGAAGCTGGCAAAGCAAGCAGCTGTGGAGCAGAGCTGTATAAGCTGATGCTTCCTGTATAGCACGGTCTCCTGCCACAGGCGGAGTGATACCAAATGCACTCTGCTTGGGACAGCAACAGCAGGCAATACCTGAATGGAAGACTATTATTAAAGGTCAGTTGATTACTAAAATTGCAGTGTATATATGGGCATACCTGCACAGTGGTTACTGGGCTGCTTTGAAACTGATCCGCAGGTTCAATGCACCTTCAGGTTACCTGCACAGAGGCATAGACTTCTGTTATTACCTGCGGGTTTGGTGAGCTTTCAGAACGTGCACCACACCTGCAGGATATAATAGAAGTCTATGGCAAGTGTAGCTAACCCACAGGAAAGACACAGGTGCACTGCGCTGCATTAGGGCCAGTTCCCAATGCTGCGATGCGGGAAAGCTGTGAATCTACTGCATATTCCCGCATCGCATGTCTCCCTGCGGCAGTTCACACAGCCCTATGCGAACTGCTGGGAGTGTCAGTTAAAGTTAATGACACCCCCAATTCAGTTCCCATATCGCAGTGCAATCTACAAACTTGGACAGGAATCGGATCGCATGGTGTGAACACCCATGCGATCCGATTCTGCTGTGGACTAAAAAAAGGGTCCTGCACGAGTTTGCTCCAAATGTGATGCGAATTCAGCCATACTATCTGTATGGCTGAAATTGCATCGCACAGAGTTCGCATGTGATTTGCACTGCAGTGTGGTGCGAATCTCATCTGATCTCAGACATCACAGCAGTGAGTATCCTGCCTAAGTGTGAAAGGCCCCTTTCGCACATTCGGTCCAACTCAATCGGACCCTCCATTCACGTCTATGAAATGGCAGATGTAAACAGATTTGTGTCCTTTTACACCTGCCTAACTCCAATCTGATTTGCAAAAAAAATAAAAAAAAACAGAAGGGGATCAATCCCCTTCCAACAGGGCGGATCAGAGGACCCATAGAGTAGAGTGGGCTGTGTCCGTGTCCGCTCTGCACAGACCTGTCATCCGCCTGCTCTGCTCATTGTGGCCCGTGACCGGTTACCAAGTCGCTTAAGTGGCCCTCGCTCTTCAAAAGGTTTGGCACCCCTGGTTTAGGCCAATGTGTATTTTTAGCAGAACTGCGACATTGCAGCGCACAGATTGGACACTTTTTTGGGACCATTGAAATTTATACAGCGATCAGAGCTAAAAATAGCCAATGATTACTGTAGAAATGTCACTGGCATGGAAGGGGTTAACACTATGGGGCGCTCAAGGGGTTAAGTGTTCCCTAGGGAGGTGTTTCTAACTGTGGTGGGGGGAGCGTACCAACTGGAGGAGGAGAGAGGTCACTGTTCCTGATCACTAGGAACAGCAGATCTCTCTCTACTCCCCTGTCAGAATGGAGATTTGTTAGTTTACATACACAGATCCCCATTCTGGCTCTCTGTGTTCTGTGGCCACGCGCATCAGCGTCACGCAGCAGGTGCACCCACTATCGCTCCTAAAGTGGCTGACTTGCACCTACGCCAATTTGCACAGCTGTGCCAACCTACCACAGTATAATGACGGCGGCTGGTCGGAAAGAGGTGAAAAAGCATTCATATTATAGGATACATTGTTACTATGTGTTTCAGTGCACAATAGCAAGATGTTGGAATGCCATTAAGAATCATTGGCACTGCCACACACCATGCATGGATTTTTGTGCAGGACCGCATGTTACTTTTTGTTTTATGTTTCCGCCATTGCATACATGTGAACCAAGCCTATTGCTAGCCATACGTGCTCACATTTTTTTATATGGTTAGTTCTTCTAAATAATCGAATATCTGAAATGATTTTTACTTTCAACACAAATCGTAAACTAGCCTTCATCATACTGATTGCTTTCAATATTAAAACACGGGGAAAATATGGGCACAAATTGAGCAACACCAAGCCAAAATACCGCTAAAGAATGCACTATGGTGCGGTGACTCCTTACCCTCAGAAGTGAAATCATACCCTTTGATAGGGAACACCCTGCGACAATATTCACATGCTACCGTACAAGCCTCACTAATGACTAAGACATCACCACTCACTCCGATTATCGATAACCTCAGGTTCCCTCCAGGTCTTTCATCCACACAATTCCTATCACTGAGAAACAGAGTGCGTTATCGCCTCCAAGTTTGTGACAGGAGACAAATGGCCTATGATCTCGGAATTGATGGACACCGCAGGCCCTTTCCAGCTCACGTTCACAGTTAGATCATTTTCTTCAGACTGTCCCAAACCCCCAAGATTACACCAGACCATTGACCAGAGATAAAACGGCTCCCGCACGTCTTCTCCAAAATGCATTCCCTTCTAAATACCCCCCCTCCCCCCGACAACAACCATGCCTGCCTTGCATTACAAAATGGGAATCGGAACCGTACTTTCACTACATGTCAAAAATAGAATATGATCGGTTTCTCTCTCAAGTCCTCTCTTTGCACTAAAATGCAAAAGACCAATTATAAAATCCTGACAAGGTGGTACTTAACACCTAGTCACCTGCATACGATCTTCCCTGACACTTCTGAACAGTGTTGGCGTTGCAATGAGGACAGGGGAACAATGCTGCACATATTCTAGACATGCCCTAGACTAACAGCTTCCTGGACAACGATTCGCACCATTTCCCAAAAATGTACGGAATTCCAGATCCCGAATGACCCGCCATTTTTTCTACTACACTTATCAACTCTCTCTCCCAAAGTCTATAAGAAATCTATACTACGTCATCTGATAAATGCAGCAAAATCATGCATTCCTTTACTCTGGAAACAGCAGAACCCACTGTCAGTAGCACTTTGGCTGCGGAAGGTGGAAGATATCTTAAAAATTGAGGATTTGATATTATCGGCACAAGACAGACATGACACTTTCAAGAACACCTGGGACCTATGGAACATGTTTATACTCTCGGAACAGGGTAAGGCCCTCTACGAGAGTAAATGAGAATTGGATAACAGATTAGAGATTAAGACTGACCAAAGCCAGAAAAATAAACTCAGTCAAACCTTACCTCTTTCTCTCTTTTCTATCTTTCTCTTTACTTACTATAACTTGTCCATAATTGTTCAGAAATTAGAATATGGGCTTCCCGTGAATTTCTAGATGCACATGTGTATATACCTAACAATACAGTATTAGAGCCATGTAGTTGCAGGAAGACGGTAAACGATATTTAGGCAACCGCCAATATGAACACTGACTGTACTGATATATGTTATTTACTGTACCATGATATAAAGGAGGCTGCGACCTCCGCTGTTGATGACTCCTACTGTAACCTGTGGGCCTTGCCCTATTTTTTTGAAACTGAAATACTTATATTTGAAAAAAAAAAAAAAAACGGGAAAAAAGGAAAGGAAGAATGTCATCATTTTAGAATGGATACCTACACCATCAGATTTGATCCTAAAAAAATGTACGTAGTTACATAGTAACTATGCAAAATTTGTCAACAAGCAATGAAAATGTATTGATAATTGCTAGATTAATTCCGATGATCAGTATTTCATCAGATCGTTGTGTAACTAGCTATAAAAAAAAATTTGATTTTTTTCGTTGTTCGGTAAATATCCAGTTCTGTTTACCTGCTGTAAAGACCTCATTTACACTTGCACTGTCAAACCTGTGTTTACATACATTTATAGGACATTTTTAAATGCCTAAAAATGCTTGTAATTATATTTCAATTATGGCATTCTCACTGTGACATTCACCTGCATTTAGGTGGTCAGTTTAGCTGCATTCAGAGAAAATAGAACTGTGAACCCAGAATGTGATTAGACACACCAATGCAAGCAAATGACAATTAGCACTGACCCCCGAAGGAGCTGCTGGTTTTATTTGGGCTTACCGTTACCTCCTTGTTTGCTTCTCCGTCTTGGGGTTCCCGTGGTAGATGGCCCAAAGAATGTGTTAACTGACACTGAATCTTCTTTTGGGTTATTTATTTAGAACAGAAACAGAGTCTTTCAATAAAGGGTAGAGGGTTAGGAGTGAGTTCAGGTACTTGGATTGCAATAATGGAAGTCTTTATAGAAAATCCAGAGAATAGACACCGTTTCACAACTGGATTTACCAACCCCCCGGATAGACCTCCTCTCACTAGGCCTAGCAGCCGGTAGGGTGCTCGACAAAGTCTCTGCCACAGACTTGTGAGGTACACTTGAGCCTTACTGTGGGGCATAGATAAATTGAAAGAGCTAACATACGGTACCAGGTTCTCTCAGCCAATCCGGCGATACCGTATACGCGCTGTTCCAAGTCACGTCCTTCAACTAAGCCTCCAGGCTCCTTCAGCGAAGCCAGCCTTGTGCACGGCCTTCTCCTGAAGAGTCCCCCCTGGGGTTCTTCAGTTGCTGGGCATCTCTCTTCAGATGATACAGCCCCGGACCACCCTTGGATCAGTAGGCCCCAAAATCCGCTCGGTCCCTGCAGTTGCGTTGCCTCGGACTAGCTGGCCCAAGACTTAGGATGAATGGTTCCTCAGCCCAGGCCAGGAGGGCCATGGGATTGGGTCAGGAGCACCACCAGAACCGAACAGACAGAAAATCAAAAATGGAACCCCGAAGCACGTGGCGTCAGTACCTTAAATACCACCCCCCAGAATGCACAGCAGGAAGACACTCCCACTGGGCTGGTTCCGAGAGAATAATGGCATTCAGTGCACTCAGCTAGACAGTGTTTCTACTCTTGCCGGCGGTGATGGCGACACCTGCGGTCAAGGAGAACTCCATGCAACCCAGCTAGACTGGTACCGAAACCAGAAATTTAGAGAAATAGTCCCAAAACCCAACTGTGGTTTCAGGTAAATTAACTTTTCAAAAAACCATAGCGCCTGCTCGTCAGGAGCCAGCACTACACAAGTAAATGTGTGTAAACAGCAAGAAAAATGTATCTGTTTTTTACTTACAGGACCACTCATCCTTGAGGGACACCTACTAGCATACATATGTAGGCATAGGACACACCCCCTTAACCACTTAAGGACCGCCGTATTGCCAATGTACGTCATTACAATGGCACAGGCAGGCACAAGCACGTACATGTACGTGCCTGCCTTCCAGCGGGTGGGGGGTCCAATCGGTGATCCGTGATGAGGGGATGGCCGTTGGTTTCTGGCCATCCCCTCTCGATCGCTCCTGGCCAATGAGAACCTTCCTCCCACTGCGTATACACAGGAAGGAGGAAGTGATGTCATTCTCCTCAGGGCGGTCTTTTTGACCGGACTACGAGGAGAAGACAAAAAGTAAGTGTGCACCAACACTACACTGACATGTAAGTACACACGGGCACACAAACCCCCCCGATCCCCCCCCCCTGCCCCCCCCAGTCACAGTGTCACTGATTGCAGTGATCATTTATTTACTGATCACTGCATTCAGTGTCAGTTGTAAAAGTAAAAACTGTCAGGGCAGTTAGTGTTAGGTCCAGGGTAGCCCCCTATCACCCCCCAATAAAGGTTTAACCCCCTGATTGCCCCTAGAGTTAACCCTTTTACCCCCTTTTGCCAGTGTCACTAAGCGATCATTTTTCTGATCGCTGCATTAGTGTCGCTATTGTCGCTAGGTAGCTAGTTATTTTTTTAGGTTCACCGCCAGGTTTTTATAGCGCTAGGTACCCCGATATACTACCCAATAATGGTTTTAACCCCTGATTGCCCCTAGAGTTAACCCTTTCACCCCCTTTTGCCAGTGTCACTAAGCGATCATTTTTCTGATCGCTGCATTAGTGTCGCTATTGTCGCTAGGTAGCTAGTTATTTTTTTAGGTTCACCGCCAGGTTTTTATAGCGCTAGGTACCCCAATATACTACCCAATAATGGTTTTAACCCCCTGATTGCCCCTAGTTAACCCTTTCACCCCCTTTTGCCAGTGTCACTAAGCGATCATTTTTCTGATCGCTGCATTAGTGTCGTTATTGTCGCTAGGTAGCTAGTTATTTTTTTAGGTTCACCGCCAGGTTTTTATAGCGCTAGGTACCCCCATATACTACCCAATAATGGTTTTAACCCCCTGATTGCCCCTAGTTAACCCTTTCACCAGCGATCACAGTATAAGTGTCACTGGTGACGCTGGTTAGCCAGTTAGTTATTTAGGTTCCCAGTCAGGTTTTTATATAGCGCCAGGGACCCCCATATACTACCTAATAAAAATTTGAACCCCCTGATTGCCCCTAGTTAACCCTTTCACCAGTGATTACCGTATAAGTGTTACGGGTGACTCTGGTTACCCACCATTTATTACCCAATAAAGGTTTAACCCCCTGATCACCCGGCGGGTGATATCAATTAGGTTTTAGGGTCAGGGTCTGCGTCGCCCCAGGCAGCGCTAGGTTAGTGCCAGTACCGCTAACACCCACACGCAAAGCATAAACCTCCCGTAGTGGTATAGAATCTGAACAGATCAATATCTGCTCTGATCAGATCTATACTAGCGTCCCCAGCAGTTTAGGGTTCCAAAAAAACGCATTGTTAGCGGGATCAGCCCAGATACCTGCTGGCACCTGCGTTTTGCCCCTCCGCCCAGCCCACCCAAGTGCAGTATAGATCGATCTCTGTCACTTACAAAACACTAAACACATAACTGCAGCGATCGCAGAGTCAGGCCTGATCCCTGCGATCGCTAAGTTTTTTTTGGTAGCATTTTATATTTAAATCCGGAAGGCAGTGCTTGGTTTTTGGGGTCCCGTACGTGGCTAGGCTCCCAAAAAGTCCCCCACATGTGGTATCCCCATACTCGGGAGAAGCAGCAGAATTTATTTTGGGGTGTAATTTGACTTATGCTTTTTAAATTCCTGCAACTTGTGGCAAAATATAAAATATTTCATGGACTCAACATGCCTCTCAGTAAATAGCTTGGGGTGTCTACTTTCCAAAATGGGGTAATTTGAGGGGGTTTTGTGCTATTTTGGCATTTTATGGCCTTCGAAACTGTGATAGGAGTGAAATCAAAAATTTGCACCCTTAGAAATCCTGAAGGCAGTGATTGGTTTTCGGGGTGCCGTACGCAGATAGACTCCCAAAAAGTCCCACATATGTGGTATCCCCGTACTCAGGAGAAGCAGCAGAATATATTTTGGGGTGCAATTCCACATATACCTATGGCATGTGTGAGCAATATATCATTTAGTGACAACTTTTTGTAAACTTTTTTTTTTTTTGTGTCATTATTCAATCACTTGGGACAAAAAAAAAATATTCAATGGGCTCAATATGCCTCTCCACAACTTCCTTGGGGTGTCTACTTTCCAAAATGGGGTCATTTGGGGGGGTTTGTACTGCCCTGCCATTTTAGCACCTCAAGAAATTAGATAGGCAGTCGTAAATTAAAAGCTGTGTAAATTCCAGAAAATGTACTCTAGTTTGTAGACGCTATAACTTTTGCGCAAACCAATAAATATACACTTATTGACATTTTTTTTTACTAAAGACATGTGGCTGAATTAATTTTGCCCTAAATGTATGACTGAAATTGAGTTTATTTGATTTTTCTTATAACAAAAAGTAGAAAATATCATTTTTTCTCGAAATTTTTGGTCTTTTTCCATTTATATCGCAAAAAATAAAAATCGCAGAGGCAATCAAATACCATCAAAAGAAAGCTCTATTTGTGGGAAGAAAAGGACGCAAATTTTGTTTGGGTGCAATATTGCATGACCGCGCAATTACCAGTTAAAGCAGCGCAGTGCGAAATTGTAAAAATACCTCTGGTCCTTAGGGTGTTTATTGGTCCGGGGCTGAAGTGGTTAAAGGAGAATTAACCAAAAAAAAGGTTAATTAAATCTACAAGGGCTTTTTTTTACCACGACTATTCCTTTATATTGGCTTTTAAAATTTATAAATGCAGCAATTTAGAATTTGGATGAAAGATATTGCACTGGGAAACACTTTTTTAAAGATAAAAAGTGCATTTTATACACTACTATATGGATCAGACCAAAATGAGGCACAATGAGGAGGAAAGAGGGACAGAGGCACATTACTCCAAATCAGGGACAGTTGGGAGTACCAGTGTGAATGAAGCCTAAGTTGAGTTTTTCCCCTGTGATTCAGCTCACACATCCCTTCCCTGTTCATGGGGTGCTGTATGGAGTTTCAAAGCAATACAGTCCAAAAGTGTACATCTACCACTGGGTCGGACTATTCAAAAGCCTAGAATGCTGCATAAACATAGTACCATAAGTGCTAGTTCACACCAGATGCAGTTCCATGCGCTTTTTTTTCTGCACTAAAAATGCATGCATTGTTTTCCATGTATTTCAATGGCTCTGGTTCACACCAGTGAAGTTAGTTTCTGGTCATTTTCCAGTGCAGAAAAAAAAGTAGAGCGTACCGTATTTTTTTCTGCACAGAACTTTACTAGAACCTAGCAAAT
This sequence comes from Lithobates pipiens, assembly GCF_037356315.1. Lineage (NCBI taxonomy): Eukaryota > Metazoa > Chordata > Amphibia > Anura > Ranidae > Lithobates > Lithobates pipiens. The sequence goes on along the minus strand of NW_027507787.1, from coordinate 56,262,408 downwards.
TGTATCAAAAACGCACTGGAACTGCGTATGGTGTCAACGGTAAGCAAAAACTGATCCGGAAAATATAAGTGCATTTTTCTGGTGTGAACTGGCCCTAAAATTACCCTGTAGAATTTGTGTCCTTGCAGTTTCTGTGCTCTAAACTGACATCGCAAACAATGTTTGCTAACTTCTCAGCTAACTTCTATGAGCTACAAAACAACTCCCATCTATCTCTCTTCTATCTAGCAATTATTGTGTAATTATCTCATTGCCAGATTTATGACCTGCAGTGGAGGAAGTATACAGCCTTATGCAAATAATGACTTTCAGAAAAGTACACACATTTTACAAAAAAAACTACTAGGTCTGCATTAGCATTGGCAGATGTTATCATGCACATGGAGGTGTCTGTTATAGCATTAACATTGTCTCACTAAGGCCAGATTCAAACTGTTGTGGTGCCTTAATGCACATGTGTTAATGTGCACATAATTAAGGCAGACCATTCATTTATAAGGCTGGGTTTACACTGGTGTGAAACGACACTCGTCCTACTTTGGATCCGTCTTTGCCCTGCGACTTGAAGTCAGAGACGCGTCCGACTTGGATCCCCGCCAATACCAGGCACTGTTTTTGGTATGAATCTTGAGGGGGAACTCCATGGTGGATGCTTTGGGGAGGGGAGGGCCCCCCCCACCCCAAAGCACCTTGTCCTCATGTTGAGGAGGACAAGGGCCTCTTCCCGACAACCCTGGCTGTTCGTTGTTGGGGTCTGCGGGTGGGGGCTTATTGGAATTCGGGAGCCCCCTTTAATAAAGGGGGCCCCCAGATCCGGCTCCCCACCCTATGTGAACGAGTATGGAGTACATCGTACCCCTACCCATTCACCTGGGGGGAAAATAGTGTCAATAAAAAAACACACTAGACCAGTTTTTAAAGTCATTTATTAGGCTGCTCCAGGTGTCTATTCCGACTTTTACACTTTCTCCGGCCTCTTCTCTGCTCTCTCCGGCTTCTTCTCCCATCTCCGGTTCTTCTCCTGCTTTCCGGTGTCTTCTGCCGGGCTCCTCCGCTATTGTCTATTTTGCCCGTTCTTTTGCTAGCGTTGGCCCAGTCTCCTCCATTCTCTTCTTCCCTCCGGTCTTCCCCCGCTGTAATGACGGGTGCACAACGACTTATATAGGCATGGGGCGTGGTCAGCGGGAGATGTCATCCGGTGACCACGCCCCTTATTACGTCCCCACCCGGGGCATGCTGGGGCGGTGACGTCATAAGGGGCGGGGTCGCCGGATGACTTCGCCCGTGACCACGCCTCATGCCTATATAAGTCGTTGCGCACACGGCATTCCGGCGGGAGACAGCACTGTGTCAACATCGGAAGAAGACCGGAGGGAAGAAGACGATGGAGAAGACCGGGCCAATGCTAGCAAAAGAGCAGAAGATAGCAGAGGAGCCCGGCAGAAGACACTGGGAGAAGAGGCTGGAGAAAGAGGAGAAGTCGGAAGAGACCCCCAAGTCGGAAGAGACCTCCGGAGCCGCCTTAATAAATTACTTTAAAAACCTGTCTAGTGTGTTTTTTTTTTTATCGACAATTTTTCCCCCAGGTGAATGGGTAGAGGTACGATGTACCCCATACTCATTCACATAGGGTGGGGATCTGGGGGCCCCCTTATTAAAGGGGACTCCCGGATTCCAATAAGCCCCTGCCTGCAGACCCTGACAACCAATGTCCAGGTTTGTCGGGAAGAGGCCCTTGTCCTCATCAACATGGGGACAAGGTGCGGCCGCAGTGTGCTCCGCTGCCCCAAAGCACCCAACCCCCCATGTTGAGGGCATGCAGCCTGGTACGGATCAGGAGGGGGGGAGCGCTCTCTCGTCCCCACCCCCTTTCCTGACCAGCTGGGCTGTGTGCTCGGATAAGTGTCTGGTATGGATTTTGGGGGGACCCAAATGCAGTTTGTCCGGCGTAGTGGTTCCCCTTAAAATCTATATCAGACTGAAGGGCCTGGTATGCCCTTGGAGGAGGAACCCATGCCATTTTTTTATTTAAAATTTGGCGTGGTATTCCCCCTCAAGATCATCAGAGCACAAGTTGCATGCCAAAGTTGGATCAGGCAAGACGGCGATCTGACTTTGATCCGACTTCAGTGATATGCAATGGATTGAAGTAAGATCAAAGTCGGACCAAAGTAGTGCAGGGAGCATTTTCAAAGTTGGACCGACTTGTGTCGCGCCAGTTAAGACGGCTCCTATAGGGAAACATTGAATTTTTCCACCAGTGTAATCCCGGCCTCATAGACAGTTAATACACTACAACACAGGTCATAATGCACCTGCACCATTTTTTTTCCAATTTAGGCCTTGTTCACACCTATGCATTTTAGTGCTTTTTCAGTTTTGTAGAAACACACTAAAGTCCATGTAAAATGGTTTCCTTTGGATGTAGTTCACATCTGTGCATTTTATGGAAAGGGCCAGGGACTTTTTTCTGGTTTTTGGTTTTATGGATCGAAAGCATGTATTGAAAAACACAAAATGTGCCTGCAATATGCAAACTACAACCTGTATAGGTGTGAATCAGGCCTAAGAGTGCCCCAATGCACAGTATTCACGTCTGCACACTGTGGTGCACTGTTTATGTGCACTGGTGTGTAATTTAAATTAAATGGCCACACACGATGGTCTTCTGCATCCAATGTTGTGTGAACAAGATGTTACCTGCATTCGATGTTTATTAGGAACTGACCTGCAATGTATAAAAAAAGCTCTGTGATCGGCGAGCCAAAGTAAATGAAAGTCCATATCCTGGCCACAAGTTCACTTTAAAGTTAACCTGTCAAAACAGAAATATAGCGTTTATAACTGCTGACTGCCTGAAAAAATCTAACTGTCTGACTCTTACACTGGCCCATTAGCTTTAATAGGTTCTGCACCACTGAGCAGGAGCAACTATACGAATCTAAAATAATCAGAAGGTGTAATATTCATTGTATGCCAAGTTATTTTTTTCTTTCAATAGTTCTTAATAGTTCTTAAAGCGGAACTCTACCTAGAACAACTTGATAAAAAAATGTTCTTTAGCAAGAAATATACATTCCTCAATAATAATTATGCTATCAAAATTAGTGTGTGCTATAAATTTCCTCCAGGATTGCTCCCATTTATTCTTGCTGGAGGCTGCCATTTTTTCTGAAGGCCAGAGCCCCCAAGCAGCAGTAAATCTTTAGGCTGTTAGCCTCTACAAATTAGGCAGCGCCTAAAAATGGAGAGCAAACGCATTGGGCTGCTGGAGGAGAGGGTGGCCCTGTACGCAGATGACATGCTACTCTTCCTGAATGATGCTGGTCCTGCACTGAGGGGAGTGTTGGATGTGCTGGATACCTATGCTGGGGTCACCGGTCTCAGGGTGAATTGGTCCAAGTCTCTTCTGTTTCCGATTGATCAGGAGGCAAGAGCCACATCGCTCTCGGACAACCCCCTTGTCTGGGTTGACTCCTTTAAGTATTTGGGGGTTCAGGTATCACACTCGGCATCAGATTACCTCACACTAAATCTTACCACGGTGGTTTTGGATGTCCAGTCTAAGCTTAAATAGTGGGGCAACCTGCGCACTGTCGCTCTGGGGGCGTGTAAATCTCCTTAAAATTAAGATCATTCCCAGACTTGCTTACCTTTTTCGTCACTCCCCACAGTGGTTGCCTAAGTTGTTTTTCAAAAAATGGAACCAGATTTTTTTCCTCCTTTATTTGGGGCCCCTCGACACCCAGATACTGCCTGACCACTTTGATGAGACCACGGGCACAGGGTGGTATGGCTTTTCCAGACTGCTACAAATACTACCTATCCACGCAGCTGGTTACAGTGGCCTGGTGGCTGCAACCGGACCAAAAAAACTCCTCCACTGTTCTGGAGGCTACTGTTGTGGGTTCGCTGGAGGCCCTCCAGCTTCTCATCTATCGAGGCCCTCGGCCCCATAATATTTAACGCCCTCCATGATCGCCACACTGCGAGCATGGCGGGCGGGACTGGCCCTGGAGAGACGCGGGCGCACTGATATATCCCCAAATGCCCCACTGTGGCTGAATCCTGGCCTACCTCACCTTTACAAGATCCCTGACCCATACGCATGGACTAGGCACGGGATTAAGCTTATGTCGCATGTTGTGGCGCAGGGCTCTCTACTCCCCTTTACCATCCTGATCTCTTTGTACAATGGGCCTGGCCACTACCTATTCAGATACCTTCAATTGGTCCACACGTTTGCAGCGCAATTCCCACATTCCTCATGCCATATGACACAATCGAAACTGGAATGCACACTTAGGGCCGACTGCGACAAAAAACCTACTTCCGTTTTATACTCCCATCTCATTAATGTGTCGCTGCTGGCCCTTGATAAACTTTGGACCAGATGGCAGACCAACATCCCCACACTAGATACAGATGATTGGGATGATGTTTGGGACCTTCCTTTTATCTCCCTGGTCTCTATTCGAGACCGCCTTGTGCAATTTAAAATTGTACACCGGGCCTACTACACCCCGTACAGACTCTATAGGATGAACCCCGCGCACTCTCCGAGCTGTTGGAGGTGTGGGGCCTCACCTGGGGGCTTCTCGCACATTTTCTGGCAGTGCCCGAGGGTCCAGCAGTACTGGGAGTCAGTGCTGAATCTAATTAGAAAGGTCACCATGACTGCTGTGCCTTTGGCCATGGAGGTTTGCATACTGGGACTCATCGAGCCCATGGTGCAGTCCACTGCCAAAAGCACGATTGGCCTGCTGCTTTTTTATGCTCGCAAGAATATTGCTATGCACTGGAAAAAGGCAGAACCCCCATCCATGGTGCAATGAAAACGCCTGGTGAACAACAGTCTTCCCCTATACAAAGATACCTACCTACACCGGGGCTGTTCACAGAAGTACAATAAGGTCTGGCACGCTTGGTTGGCTGACCCGAAACAGCCTAGATGGTGGAATGGAACGTGGCTGCTGACGGGGATTTGTTCCCTGCCCCCCCCCCCCCCCCCGGGTTCTTGGGGGATGCTCTGTTCTCTTGTGAATCCAAACAGGGGATCGAATATAATTTGCCGGTTGAGTTGGGGCCACCAGTGAAATACCCTTCTCATTGTGGAATGTTGAAATGCTGTGTTGCAATGCATACTTCTGTGTCAATGAACGACTCTTATATACTGTCAGCACTGTTATAAATGTTGTCTGTTATGAAACTCTTAATAAAAATATTAAATAAATAAAATAAAATGGAGAGCAAATGAGCATGTACACAGCAGGGTGAGGTGGTGTATTACTATATTTAAAATAGTATAGGCAGTTATTTGTAATGTTTTACTGCAAAAGGGGACAGCCTAAACTGATCTAGCAGGACTTAATTTTCTGTCTAAAGTTTCACTTGAAATGCTGAACAAGCTGAGGGCCGCATGCGCAGTGTGGTGGCAAAGGAAGAGTTTTTTAAAATATTATTTTTATTTTGTGTTGATGACATATTATATCTCTTCTGCATTAAAAATCCTCTCTTGTTTCACAGTAGTCAGGAAGTGTATAAATTCTTTGTATGACTAATGATGGGATCGGCAGAGAGATCTACAGTAATAGAGTATGATCCTCTAGAAAACAGTGATATATAAGTGGCCACTTCTGAATCCGAGGATGAAGTCATCCCCTGAAAAGAGTCAGATGTACTGTACCAGCAAAAATTAGAAGTGTTCATAAGATGGAGATTTAAAATTTTACCACAGAATATATTTTATTTTTTCAACAATTATTTGATTTTTTCCCGCAACAATGTAATCTTTATGCCTGACAGTTCATTGCCAGTACTCCAGATAACTCGTTATGCCAGACAATTTTAGTGGAAACAATAACTATCATATTTTAAAAACTCTCTTGACCCAACTCTGAACATGGAAATAGCCACAAAATTTTGTTTAAAAAATGCAATCGCTTTGGGTCTACACACCCAGACCACCCACCACATGCCTATATATTCTTTAGTCATGTCAAGGACAATGTGTAAATTCAGATTTTTTTTATCATTATTTTTTTATTATTTCTGTGTCATTCCATAAGCGATATATGGTAAAATGAGGCTGCTCATCAATTTATAAAAAAAAAAAAAAAAAATCAGAACTGTGTTCACCCCAGAATAATGTATTTTTTTATACAGTTTACAGGCAGACTTAATATAAAGTTATATGTCACCAGTAAACGTGCCAGATTTGAGGTGAAGTTTTCCAAACTGTATGAGAAAGGCACAGGTTTCAAGCTTAAATTCTGTTTTCATGAAGAGAGCCAGCTGGGGCCCTCTAGATGCCCATGTTAAATGGGCAGAAACATGGAGGATAGTGTCAAATCTTAATTTAATTAGGGATGCCACCTCTATGTGGGTTATTATCCAGTGTAGCACTCCTCAAAGACTTGTCAACACAAAGCTGAAAAGGGAAGTTAGTCTACATAGTGAGGTGGGTTGTTGATATACTTTCATTTATCCACCCAAATACCTTGGTGAAAATTTACAGAAGTGCTGGTCTTGTATTCATGAGTAGGGATGAGCTGCTGGTTTGGCTCGAATTTTGCATGTTTGGAGGTTTGACGGATGGTCAAATCAAACATCAGGTGGCAAAAGGATGAGCTACATTTAGCATTGGTATTGCTAAAGCTGCTAAATATAACCTCTTTCCAGTGGCGGCCCGTCAATAGGGGGCGCATGGGTGCCGCCCCCTTAAAGCTACTTATAATAAACAATTTTTTTTAAAGTGTCCCTTTGTGTCTGTTAAGGGTGCTGGACACACAAGTGCTATTGGAGGCATGACGTGTGTGTAAACGTGATTGGGGCTAAGAAGCTCTATTGGCGTAATTTACATTGTCCTTGGGGCTATGAGCCTTGTGCCAAAGCACTCGACCTCTAGCATTAGGTTTCCTGTGGATGTTATTGATTGGTGGGTCTGTAGGGGGGGTGCTTTTATCGGACCCGTGGCGTCATTGGCTCACACGCTGCCTATCTCCTTCAGCAAGTGAGGGGAATCCGCAGCAGAAGAACGGTGGCAGGCTCAAGGCAGACTGGGAGCGATAGGTCCATGCAGAGGCAAAAGCAACAGTCTATCCATCTCCCCGTGACACAGACTCTGCAACCAGCAGTGCACACAGAGGAATCGCGCAGAAATCTCCAGACACAGTACATGTTGCAGGGCCAGGACTTGAGGGGGGCTCTTCCCCTATGGCTGGTTGTTGGGACATTGGTGGCTGCTATCTTTTGAGCTGTGACTCATCCCTGCATAGCCCATCCAATTGTCAGTAATATTTACACACTGTCTGGTTTTTAAGAGGGACCCCATGCAAAAAAATGGCCCCCATCTCCATATTTGGTCAATGACCTCGCTCAGGAGAGCTTGCCCCTTTGTTTATATTTAGTAGCAGAGATTGGGAGATGTCATTTGTAGATAGTGGGAGTGAAGTGAATTATCACTCAGTGAATGACATGATTGTGGATGGATTTAAATCATGGGACACTTTCTTTTTTTTTTTTTTGTGAATGAGTATGAGTAACTCCCAATTCCTATGGGTCCCCTATCTGCAGACCCCCACAACCACTGGGCCAGGGTAGTAGGAGGGAGGCTCCTGTCTTCATCAACAAGGTGTTTTGCTAGTGGCGGTTCCCTCTGACAAGGCACACCCCATCATAAGGGCATGTACCCTGGTATTGTCCCTTTATTGGCCTGTCAGGCTCCATGCTTGAATAATAGTCTGGTATGGATTTTAGTTGGCATTCCACACAAAAAAAATAAAATTGTGTGAGATGCATTCCTCTTAAATTATATACCAGATTCATAAGGTTTGATATGGAATTCGGGATGGACACCACTCTGGGTGTTTTTTTTTGGGGTTCCCTATTAACATCTATACCAGGCCCCAATCTATGATGGCTTGGTAAAGATTGAGGGAATTCCCAGCTGTTTACTAACAAAAGAAAGTAGCTGGGAACTGTCATTTACCAGCAATTTAAACAGCATTTTTTTCTTAGTAAATGTTAATTTGACTGCAGTAGGTTGTATACATTGTACATCAATTCAAAAGCAGGTTAAGGGCATACCCCAGGTACATTTTTATAGGCATTTTGCAATTTGAATATTGTCCTTTAACCACTTCTGAACCACCCACTGCATATATACTGCAGCAAGTCGGCCTGGCTGTGCGAACCAACGTACCTGTACGTTGGTTCGTGCATGAGATACAGTGGCTGCCCACGGGTCAGGCGGCCTCGATGTCTGCCGGCCACCTGTGATCGCAGTACAGAGAGGCAGAACAGGGATGTAAACAAGACGGGTCCCCGTTCTGACAGGGGACAATACTGCGATCTGCTGTTCCTAGTGATCAGGAACAGCGATGTCTGTGTTGTCCCAGTAAGCCCACCCCCCACACAGTTAAACACACCCAGGGAAACACAATTAACTCCTTGATCGCCCTCTAGTGTTAACTCCTTCCCTGGCAGTATCATTTATACATCGGTCAGTGCATTTATTTTAGCACTGATCACTGTAATAATGTCACTGGTCCCCAAAAAGTGTCATTTGGAGTTAGATTTGTTCGCCGCAATGTCGTAGTCCCACTAAATTACAGATCGCCACCAGTACCAGTAAAAATATAGTAATATAATTATAGCAGAAAGTAAAAAACATATATATATATTTTTTTAAAACTGTATTTTTTCGTTTACAGCGCAAAAAATAAAAACTGCAGAGGTGATCAAGTATTGCCAAAAGAAAGCTCTATTTGAGTCAAACTGGTCACCAGCCAAGGATCTGACTCAGGGGAGCCAGAGACAATATCCCCCCCCACCTCTTCCCATCCCCTCTCTTCTTCCCTTTGTCATCCATACCCAAGTCCCCCTCTTTTTCCAACCCCCCATCTGCATAACAGTGGGACCTGATCATCAATATCATTATCTTTCATTATATACGGTCACACTCATGTCGCCCCCCAATACAGGATACAGATTTTGAGATAGTCAGTGTATTAACAATACACAACTCTTACTGTTTACCTTCCTCAAGCGTTTCTAAATGGTGCCTATAACTTGATTCCCTAGGACAGTGATGGCGAACCTTGGCACCCCAGATGTTTTGGAACTACATTTCCCATGATGCTCTACTACACTGTAGAGTGGATAAGCATCATGGGAAATGTAGTTCCAAAACATCTGGGGTGCCAAGGTTCGCCATCACTGCCCTAGAATATGTAACCAACTGATCTCTAAGGTAGACAATGGAGATGTTACTATTGAGCAGCTAGGGCAGATCAAGTGAATATGTATTGTCTAAATGCTGTTTGTGTTTATTATACCTGTGTTGGCTTTGTATTCTCTCTTTTTCAAATAAAATAAATTTTGTGGAAAAAAAAAAGAAAGCTCTATTTGTGGGGAAAAAAAGGACATCAATTTTGTTTGGGTACATCGTTGCACGACCGCGCAATTATCAGTTAAAGCGACGCATTGCCGTATCGCAAAAAATGGCCTGGTCATACATGTGGTACATGACAGTTACTTGCCCTATTAGCTTAGAAAATGGCCGTTGTTTTTTTTTTCCAGCTCCCAATGACTTCAATGGACTTTGGCCCCCGGACTTTAGTAACATTCACCAAACCCAGATATGTTCGTATTCATGAGTACAATCTACACATGGGAGACGTAGATTTAAATATCCAGATGATGAGAGGTGATTTTATTAGAAAGATATTCAGACATGAATCCTGGTGGATTTTTTAGCTAAATTCCAAAGCTCCTGTTGGATTAAATATTAATATTGAGCTTTTTGCATTTGACTAGATGTAAAGATTTTGTGTTATTTGCATATAATTTTTTTTAATTACGAATTCATTTTTTTTTTTAAATCAATAAAAAAATATTTTAATTCGATTTTATTGTTCATACACAATAATCTGGGATGAGCAGATTAAGGCTCCAGTTACATTAGCAGCCCCTAAACTTGAGTTTAGGAACTTTCGTAATTTTTTTTTGCCAAAGCTCCCAAACTCAACTTCATAAATGAACATGTGTCCATGTATACATAGGCTTTTAGCAGAGTTTAACAGCGTTTAGCAGTTGCCATGTTTTAGGTGAGGTTAAACCTCCCTCTCCTGAATGCAGAAGAATAGTTTTGACTGTTTTCCAGCGGCCGCTGTCAGGGTAGGCTAGTGTACATGTAGCCTGATGCAGTACTGAATCTCTCCTATTAAATTATATGTATATTTCCTACTCCTGATATGTGCCTGCTGTACCATGTACTCCCGCATAGCCATTCACTGGGAAGACAAGTATGCTGCTGTTTCTCCTGCTCTAGCTTTCTGAGCTTCCTATGCAGCTAAAAACAGGTTATGTGATTACTTTTTTCTCTTTTTTTATTTTAAATAAGTATTTATAATGTTGTTTTTATATGCATACACAAATGTTTTGCCTTTCATTTCTATTTTAAACTGAATGGGTTGTTTTACAAGGGTAAGGTTTAGAAATACATTAAAGCACCTGAGAAGGTGGAGAGGAGAGAACTTATAGGGAAGCTCTTCTCTGCTCACGGCTATCCTTGAGGCCTGTACAGATTAAAATGTGTTGGATTGTGGTCATAGGTAGGCTTGTGCAATTAGTTTCGTAACGAATCGAAATTCGGCCGAATTTTGCATCTTTCGGACATTCGGATGCATCCGAATGTCCGAATAAAAAAATAACAAATTACAACGAATACGAAAGAAATATAACGAATGAATTCGACATGATTCGAAATTATTTCAACCGCATTCGAAATTATTTCAACATGATTCGAAATTATTTCAACTGCATTCGAAATGATTTCAACATGATTCGACATTATTTCAACCGCATTTGAAAATATTTTGTGACCCGACTTTAGGGCCATGTATCTCGGGGTCAATTGGTGCTAGACACTTCAAATTTGGATATGTTGTAGAGCTAGTGTTATTGTGTTTGCATACCAAATTTGGGGTTTCTAGCTATAAGTGACCCCGAGATAAGTGGCCCCAAAATCGGGGTCACTTATAGCTAGAAACCCCAAATTCGGTATGCAAACACAATGGTACTAGCACTACAACATATCCAAATTTGGAGTTTCTAGCACCAAGTGACCCCGAGATACATGGCCCTAAAGTCGGGTCACAAAATATTTTCGAATGTGGTTGAAATAATGTCGAATCATGTTGAAATCATTTCGAATCCGGTAGAAATATTTTCGAATTTCGTTGAAATATTTTCGAATGTGGCCGATTTTTCGAATTCGGTAGAAAACTAAACGAAATCCGAAAATGAATTTAAGGAAGTTAACGAATATAACTAAATGAAATTAATGAATTAACGAATTAAAAGGAAACGAAACTAAACAAATTTTTTCCTTTTGCACATGTCTAGTCATAGGTGACTTGACCTGGGCGGGGGAATTTCTGACATTTGTTTTTGAGAGCTCAGAATACCACTGGTGTGTTTATGGCTGTAATTCCTGCTGAAGACTAAAGCCTCGTACACACGATTTGATTGTTGGCCAATCAAGCCATGGACTTTTGCCCGAAAGGCATTGGCCCAAACTTGTCTTGCATACAAACGGCAAGGAATTGTCGGCCAACAAACATACTGACGTACTACATGGTTTTTCAGCTCTTTAGCGCCACCCTTTGGGCTCCTTCTGCTAATTTCGTGTTAGAAGTTTGGTGAGTGTTGATTCACGCTTTTCATTTTGCGCTTTTCTGTTCGCTTCTGAACGGCCATTCGTCAACCAGACATGTTGTGAAATTGGAGGAGATGATATGTTATTTATTATTGGCCTTGGAGTTATTGCTTTGACATTATTTTTTTGGTTGAATAATGATTTGATTTGGTATATTTTCTATATTTTTGGATGCATAGAATGTACTTTTTGGTTAAGTTCTATTGGCAGATAGCATGTCTAATATTTGTTTTCTTTTTTAATGCACAATAAAAAAAATTGTGTAGAATAATACTTGGCTATGTGTTTTACTTCAAATGACAGTTTGGGAGTAGGCAGTTACATTTAAAAAATACAAATTAAAATTGACAAGGGACACCAACATAGTTGTATCTTTGATCTTAAAAACTACGGGATAATGGTGTTGTGGTAACGTGCCCAAAAAAATAAAGCATAATAATAATAATCTTGATATCACTAGGAAAAAAAGCCTTTGAAAATTTGTTTGCAATAACTCCATCAATATCACCAGCAAAGCAGCTTCATTATTATCTCAATAAAGAAGAAGAGAATTGTGCGCTGCATTTCGAGATTTCATAATTTGCCACATCACGAATGTTAATTCTCCATTACGCTAGTTTACAAGACCAACTGCTTCTGGCTTCTCTGTTTCCGAGCATGCGTGTTTGTATTTTGGACTTTTGTCTGGCGGACAATTTTAAAACCTGCTATCCAACATTTGTCTGCAAAAAAACCAACAAAAAAATTCCCACAGGCGGTCAAATATTCTGCCGACAGCCTGTCATCACACATTTCCTGTCGGAAAATCTGATCGCGTGTAGGAGGCTTTAGCATTCTCCTTAGCTTGCTCTGTTAGTCCACCTCTCTAGCGCTGTAGTAGGCACAGCTGCTCTGATGGTAATAAGGAACTATAATACTAGGGGCACCCTGAGTGGGAAGAGGTGTTGTGAAAACAGTAATATGTATGTGCAAGTCAATGAAAAACTCACTGAAAAATATTTGTTGAGAAAAGGAAATGGTCTAATAATGGCCGCCATCCTTTTTAATTTTTTTCTCTTATGACCCGAGGTTTAAAAGTAATAATCAATTTAATGTGTGCATTCTTTACAATGATTTAATATAGAGGGCCACTATAGAGAAATTCTTATGTTTTAGAAATGGTAATATTATTCTGGTCAGAATTGAGAATTTTTGTTTTCTGTTTCTCAAGTTTACCACTATAGTGTTTTAAGATACACAGCTGCACTGTTGTTTACTTGGAACACAAAGGGCTAATTAACACATGCTTTGTTCCCTGAAGAGCGATTTTCATCTGACAGGTAACGAGGAAGCGTTGTATTTCCTCCTTGCCACTTGTTTTAACCTCCTAAATGCTGGACAGCTGTACGCGTCATGCGCAGTTGTGGGACAGTTGCTGTGCCACTGGGGTTGTAGAATTTCTGCCGCAGCATGTGTACAACCCCGTCCCCTGCTTCTGCAGCAAGAGGGGTGGTAAAAAATCAACTGCAGAGTTTTACTACCACCAATCACAAGTGTAAATTAGCCATAAGTACAGCCTGAGCAGTGATAAGGCTTTCTGCAGACAGTAATATATGTGATCTTAGTTGAACAACAATGCTACTGTTGGTGATGATATGGTGCCTAATTTAGAGTGAATTATCAGTATAAGGTAGTTAATGCTTATTTCTAATATTGTTCCATTATTATTCCTTTCTATCTACCTGGAAATGGATGTGAGCGCTGAGTAATACTGTTTAATGCAATTTTTTTTTATTTATTTTTTTTTTTTTGAGGATTGGGATTTTTAGGTAAGCTGCTACACAAATGTTTTTCTTTTTCCTTTAAAAGTTTAAGGAATGTATTTATAAATAAATTTGTATAGAAAATTGCTTGGGTAAAATGCTTATATATTCATTCTGTGTAAACGGGCAAAAAAAAAAAAAAAATTAGGCCATTTCCTGTGCTGAACAAATGTTTTTCATCGAGTTGAAATAGACAAAAAAAACTTTATTCTGTTACTTAGCACCATCTAGTGGCCAAATGTTCTATTAACTTTTCTGTTGTAAAGGCTAAAGCTGGCTACACACTATACAATTTTCTTGTACAAGTTTACAACTTTCCTTTTAGATTTACCAAAGCCATATAATATGAGGTCAAAGCTAAACACTTTCTAGTTGTATGCAATCAGACAGGCCCTTGCACTACATAGTTGAAGGTAAATCTAAAGAAAATTGAACAAAAAATTGTATAATGTGTATCCAGTTTAAGTTCACTTTTTGTAACGTGTCGCATCCTGATCAGTGCCCTTGTAGTTCACTGACAGTTCCTGCATCTGAGTATACCAAGATATGGGCAGACAGCTCTCAGCACTGATTGCGGGTGCAATGCTTTGCAAAAGTGAGCAATCAAAGACCACAATCACTTGATCTTCAGTGAGAAAAGGGTCGGTAACTGTCATTGGAGCGCCAGGCTATGGACGGGGCAGGAGCAGCTAGCTCAGTCTCCCAGCGACATGCTGAAACCAGCTGTCGATCAGGCATCTGAGTGGATCGCAAAATAATAGTCAGGATCCTTCCATTGTCTGGACCGGCTCAGTGACGTCAGCTGCCAGCAGGTTTTAGCCCACTGTCCACTGAATACTAGAGCTGCACTATTCTGGCTAAAATGAGAATCGCGATTTTTTCACTTAGAAGATAGATGACGATTCTCTCACAATTCTCGTGCCATTTTCGTTTTATTTTTTTTATTATTCATTGAAGTGTATTTTTTCCCAAAAAATTGCGCTTGAAAGACAGCTGGGCAAATAGAGTGTGACAAAATATTGCAGCAATTACCATTTTATTTCCTAGGGTCTCTGCTAAAATATATATAATGTTTGGGGGTTCTAAGTAATTTTCTAGCAAAAAATATTGATTTTACCTTAAGAAAGAAGTGTCAGAAAGAGATTTAGACTTTAAGTGGTTAAACTTCCTGCATTTACATGTTGTTGAAAACTTGGCAGTCTGCCTAGATTTTTTCTTTACAAACAGAAGTTTATCCCTTTAATCTAAGAAGGAAGCTTAGTTACAATATTTCATATTAAAAACTTGGCAGACTGCCCAGATGTTTTCTTTTGACAGCTGAGAGAGCAGATAAGTCTCTCCACTTGTTATATGAAAGAATTGGCAAACTCTGCAATAGAGATAGAGGGATTGAATCAAGATTGCAATATTTTTTTTTTTTAACGATTAATTGTGCAGCTCTAATGAATACTGATCACATGAGTGCAGAACGAAGGAGCCACACAGAAGAAGCATTGGCTGTCACAGAAATCAAAAGGCATATGCTGCCTAATGCAATGCGCCACAATGCATGAGCTTTGTGTGAATAGGTCCTAACTTCACCAAAGCCTTTGAAACAGTTCTTCGTAAATGCTTAATTTACAAATTGAGGTCTGTTGGCATTTATGATAGTGTATGTACCTGGATAGGAAACTGATTACAGGATTGTGTTGAGAAGGTGGTAATAAATAGCGTATCTTCTGAATGGTCTGGAGTTGTAAGTGGGGGTACCCCAAGGCTCTGCCCTGGGACTAATTCTGTTTAATATGTTTATAAATAATATACTGGTTGGTATAAATTAGTTTGATTTGCAGAGAATACAAAACTAAACAGGGTAATAACTTCACAACAGGGTATAGCAACATTAGAAGAAGACCTTGAGAAAATAAAGGAATGGGAAACTACATGGCAAATAACAAACTAACAAAGATTTTTCCATATTGAAAAATCTAAAGTGATGCATTTTGAGGGCCAATAATATCCATGCAAGCTACTCGCTAAGGGGAGAACCTCTGACGGATGGAAAAGGGATCTGGGGTAGTAGGGTGACCAGACATCCCCGGTTTCCGGGGACAGCCCCCATTTTAAGGATCTTATCCCCAGAGTCTGTATGGGTCTTTGGATTCAGGGGTGGCTCCCATACCCATTGCTGAATCCCTAACAGGACACGCAGCAGTGTGACCATGGATTCAGTGCAGACAGTGATTGGGGGTCAAGAATGGGGGCATATGGCTGCATAGAGAGTGAGTGGAGCTGTCAAATTGAAGCTCTGATGTTGGGGATGGGTGGGGCCAATATGCAGAACTCCACCCCTTTGTCAGACAACCCAGTATATAGACTAAGCAGCCGAGTTTTTGGCAGAATACCGGCGTTTAGTGGGCAGGAAGAACGTCAAGGGGCCTAGCAGCTGACAAGTGTCTCGCTCCCTCAGATCCCCAGTCTCCTGTCATGCTCCCTGCACGGCTCAGTGCTCTGTTATCAGCTCTCCTTCCCTGCATTTTTTTCTATCAACCTCAGTAAGTTTGTTACCCATCCACCCTTCTAGATACTTGTCCTGCTCACATTCTCCCTTCTAAAGACTTATAAACAAGATCGGATTTTCCGACAGGAAATGTGTGATGACAGGCTGTCTGTGGAAAATGTGACCATGTGTATGCACCATCGGACAGTTGTCGGATTTTCCATGGACAAATGTTTGGTAGATTTTAAAATTTTCCGTGGACAAAGTTGCATTGTCGGATTTTCCGATCGTGTGTACGCAATTCCGTCAGACAAAATTCCAAAGTACATACACATGTGCTCGGAAGCAAGGATGAGCCAGAAGCGGTCGGTCTTGTAAACTAGCGTTTGTAATGGAGAATGAACATAGGTGACGTGGCAAATTATGAAATCTCCAAATGCAGCGCACATTCTCTTCTTCTTTAATGGGATAATAATGAAGCTGCTATGCTAGTGATACTGATGGAGTTATTGCAAATGAATTTTCAAAGGCTTTTTTTCTTAGTGATATCAAGAATAATATTTTTTTGGGCAAGTTACCACAACACCATTATCCCGTAGTTTTTAAGATCAAAGATACAACTATGTTGGTGTCCCTTATTAATTTTACATTGTTTTTTTTTAAATGTAAATGCCTTCTCCCAAACTGTCATTTGAAGTAAAACACATAGCCAAGTATTATTCTCCACAATTTTTTTATTTTACATAAAAAAATAAAAATAAACTAGACATGCTATTTGCCAATAGAATTTAACCAAAAAGTGCATTCTAGGCATCCAAAAATATAGAAAATATACCAAATCAAATCATTATTCAACCAAAAAATGTCAAAACACTAACTCCAAGGCCAATAATAAACATGTTTTCTCCTCTAATTCCGCAACATGGCTGGTTGACGAACAGCCGTTCAGAAACAAACTGAAAATTGCAAAATGAAAAGTGACTGAAAGCACAAATCAACGCTCACCAAACTTCTACTAAAACAAAATTAGCAGAAGGAGCCCAAAGGGTGGTGCTAAAGAGCTGAAAAACCACATAGTACGTCAGTACGTTTGTGATTGTTGGGCGACAATTGTGTGCCATGTGTATGCAAGACAAGTTTGGGCCAACGCCCTTCATGTAAAAGTACACGGTTTTATTGGCCAACAATCTGATCATGTGTACGAGGCTTTAGTCCCACTGATTGTGCCCAGGTCAATCTCCATTCAGCCCCACCTGTATCATCCTTCTCTGTCTCACAGAAGATTGTTCCTCCAACTCACTGCCTCCAGCCTGTGTATTCTTTTCTGCTCTCCACCCTCCAGATCTGCCTCACTGACCCAATCACCTACATTCAGGTCTTCTATCTAATCTAGTGGGGCTTCTCACTCCTCTCTTCTAGTCTCCTTCCCCCTCAATTCTGCTATAAAACTCCCATCCCCCTATCTGATGTATCTTCTACTCCCCCTCTACACTAACATCACCTCTTACACACTCCATTTCCCTCTACAAATCTCTGGATCGCTGCTCAGCCACCACTATGTAACCCTTTACTGACTGATCTGGTTAAAGGGGTTGCATGTGTTCATTTTTTTTTTTTTTTTAAATAACAAACATGTTATAATTACATCCAGTGTGCAGTTAGTTTGGCACAGAGTGGCCCCGATCTTCCTGTTCTGGGGTCCCTCGGCGGCTGTCTTGGCTCCTCCCCGCAATAGCTAACCCCCCTCTGGGAAGCTCTATCCTGAGGGGGATAGCTTGCAGGCACGCTCCCTGTCCTACATGCTGCGTCCATAGACACAGAGTGTATGACTCAGTCCCGCCCCCTGGTGGCCGCGCCATTGGATGTGATTGACAGCAGCGTGAGTCAATGGCTGTGCTGCTATCAATCTATCCAATCAACAGCCAGACTCCATGGAGAAGAGGACATGCCCAGCAGGTGAACGGGCATAGGTAAGTAAACAGGGGGGCTGGGGTGGCCATCATTGCCAGATGTTTTTTCACCTTAATGCATAGGATGAATTAAGGTTAAAAAACACAAACCTTTACAACCCCTTTAATGTCTCCCATTTTCTATCACCTATAGATTAAATCTGGCATTATAGGATTTTTTGTTGAGTCTGAGCGCTAGTCCAATTGCATCCTCACCTATAATAACATTAAAGTGGTTGTAAACCCTTACAACCAACTTTAACCTACAGGTAAGCCTAGATTAAGGCTTACCTGTAGGTCCAAGAAATATCTCCTAAACCTATACGGTTTAGGAGATATTTACCCGAAGACAGTCACCGCTGTCTACGGGGCATGCGCCGTAGACAGCAGTGCGCAGGCGCACTGGGGCAGGCCGCAGATCGCAGCGATATGGCGCGAGTGTCGGCTCCCGTGCACATGCGAGGGAGTGACGTCATGGCGGCTCCGGCGAATCACAGCTCCAGAGCAGCGAGACCCGAAAGTCGCTCCGGGATACATGGCAGCGGCGAAGAGGAAGACGGAGGACCGCTTCGGGGGCTTCATTCTCAGGTAAGTTATTCATAATGAGCTAGTATGCTATGCATATTAGCTCATTATGCCTTTGCCTTACAGGGTGTGCTTTTTAAAAAAAAAAAAATTTGCCTTTACTTCCTCTTTAAGACTGGGTTCACACTTGTGCAATCACAGACATCGCATGTGATTCGCACCGCATTTCTGTGCACATCACATGCAATGTCTGTGCAACTGTGTGGCTGAAATCCCATCACATTCACACCAGAATGCAACTGTGTGGCTGAAATCCCATCACATTCACACCAGAATGATGCAGGGCTCTTTTTTTGGTCCACACTGGAATCGGAACGCATGGCTGTTGACACCCATGCGATCTGATTCCTGTACCATTTCACAGTTCTCACTGCAGGTTGACTTGGCTGGCCAAATCGGCGTTGCCATACATCGCTTCGCCCTTTGGCCACTAGGGGCACGCACCCCCGCAGCGTGTGCCCGGAGCTGATGCAAGTGCCCGGCAGGCACGATGACCGCTGGGCACCTGTGATCACTCGTGATAGAGCGAGTAAACACACAGATCCCGGTTCTTTCAGGGGAGTAGAAGTATGAACACCAATCTCTCTCTCCTCCTAGACAGCCTCATCACCCCCTACAGTTTGAACACACCTAGGAAACACAGTTAACCCTTTGATCGCCCCCCATTGTTAACCCCTTCCCTGCCAGTGACATTTATACAGTAATCAGTGCATTTTTTATAACACTGATTGTTGTATAATTGTCAGTGGTCCCAAAAATGTGTCAAGTGTCCGATTTGTCCGCCGCAATATTGCAGTCCTGATAAAAATCACTGCCATTACTAAAATCCCTTATTTTGTAGACATTATATCTTTTGTGCAAACCAATCAATAAACGCTTATTGCGTTTGCTTTGTTTTTTTACCAAAAATATGTAGAGGAATACATATCAGCCTAAACTGAGGAAAAAATTAGTTTTTTTTGAAAAAAAATTTAGCATATTTATTATAGCAAAAAGTAAAAGATACTGTGTTCTTATTTAAAATTGTCTTTTGTTTACAGTGCAAAAAATTAAAACAGCAGAGGTTATCAAATTAATATAGTAAATAGTGTTGCGCTATCTTCAAATAAAGTGCCAAGTGCTTAATAGAAAAGAACATAATCAAAAAATTGCATACATTCAAGTTATCCCAAAAGATCCAGGATATAAATATTCTTTCTGTAATGGGACAAACACCAACGGGTGTCAAGTGCTACAACCAAAGTGCTAAAAAAGTGCCAAGTGCTAGAAAAAAGAGACTATATAATATAGCCTTATACATAAAAGATATCAAGGGGAAAACATAACACATATGTAACTAAGGATTACCCCAATCAACTTGGGATCCAATATATTAAATATAAGGATGCCAGAGGGAAAAAAAATTGCACCTAAAACACTGTATCATATGTACTTAGAAAATATTAGTATTCATAGTAAAAATGAAATAATGTCCCAAAAAAATCAATCACCAAATAAATATTAAATTCCAATTCATATTAAAATTAAAACAAATAAATTTCCTACAACAAATGTGCTAAGCGTGTGTTCAAAATATTCGATAAAAAAATTCCCCAAGTGAAAGTTGGAATAATAAAAAATATTAATATTCAATTCATAATAGAACAAATGAGATAATTCAACAAGCGTGCCAAATGAGTGTTCAGATAAAAAAAATAAAAAATTAATTAGATAAATAATTGGGATTAGTATCGATTATCCAGAACCAAGGAGATTTTCACTCAAACTTAGAAAAGCTAAATGAAAAAGTCACTCAGCTGTACTTATCTGAGGAGATAAATATTGAAGGGAATAAATCCCATATGCATCTTCAGAGTGGTGATTAGGGATGAGCTTCGTGTTCGAGTCGAACGTACGTTCGACTCGAACATTAGCTGTTCGGCCGTTCGGTGAATTCCGAACGTTTGGGCCGCTCGCGTCAAAATTCGAGTGGCGCGCGCGGACCACAATGCACTGCGGTGGCGCAGTGCATTGCTGGCTCATGATTGGCCAAGCATGCACTGTGACCCCGCATGCTTGGCCAATCGTAGCACCAGCAGCGAGGAGAGCCATGATTGGCCACAGGCATCCTGCCTGTGGCCAATCATAGCTCAGGCTGTGTAGTGCACGCCCCACACTATATAAGGCCGCCTTTGAGGCGGCCTCGTGTAGTGTGTTAGCATCTGAAGCAGTGGGTGTTCTGTGTACCTTCAACACAGTACACACCGATCGTTTTTGGCTGATTTCCTATCTTGCTGCTGTGTAGTGGTTGTTGTCTGTGCCCTGACCGCAGTATACACCACTATATTCACCTCACCTATATAGCTAGTGATCTAGCTTTAACCACTTAACAACTGCCCATTGCCGATTAACGGCTTCAGGGCGGTTGTTTAACTCTGAGAGGCCGTTAATTAACGGCCTCCCAGAATTCTGCTGTCGCGCGCTCCCCTGGGGCGCGCACTCGAGAGCATCCGAGACCGCTGGGTCCACAGGACCCGGCGCATCACGGATCACGGTAAACGGCCGCTCGTCGCGGCCGTTTACCACGTGATCGCTCCGTCAAATGACGGAGCGATCACTTGTAAACAAACCGGCGTCATAACACCGATCGGTACAGCGGAGGGGAAAGAGATCGGTGTCAGCAGCGATGTGGGCTGCATCTGCAGTGCCCACATCGCTGCTCACCGAATTTAACCCCTCAATTCCCTGCCAATACTCTGCAATACCAGTGCATACTCTGCAGTACCCTGCCATTACTCTGCAGTACCCTGCCATTACTCTGCAGTACCCTGCCATTACTCTGCAGTACCCCGCCATTACTCTGCAGTGCAGTACCCTGCCATTACTCTGCAGTACCCTGCCATTACTCTGCAGTACCCTGCCATTACTCTGCAGTACCCCCCATTACTCTGCAGTACCCTGCCATTACTCTGCAGTACCCTGCCATTACTCTGCAGTACCCCCCATTACTCTGCAGTACCCTGCCATTACTCTGCAGTACCCCCCATTACTCTGCAGTACCCCCCATTACTCTGCAGTACCCCCCAATACTCTGCAGTACCCGCCATTACTCTGCAGTACCCCGCCATTACTCTGCAGTGCAGTACCCTGCCATTACTCTGCAGTACCCTGCCATTACTCTGCAGTAACCCCCATTACTCTGCAGTACCCTGCCATTACTCTGGAGTACCCCCCAATACTCTGCAGTACCCTGCTATTACTCTGTAGTACCCCGCCAATACCCCGCCAATACTCTGCAATACCCTGCCATAAATTGCCATACCCAGCCATACTCGGAGATACCCAGCCATACTCGGTGATACCCTGAAATACCCAGCCATAGACGCCCCCCACCCCTCACCGCCCTCCGGTGCTTCTACCAACTCGCCAGTACGATCAAAGCCAGAATCTTTTTTTTATTTTTTATTTCAGGCTTCCCAGCCTAGAGGTGAGATGTGG
Source organism: Lithobates pipiens (assembly GCF_037356315.1). Taxonomy (NCBI): domain Eukaryota; kingdom Metazoa; phylum Chordata; class Amphibia; order Anura; family Ranidae; genus Lithobates; species Lithobates pipiens. Next base: position 56,240,394 of record NW_027507787.1, on the reverse strand, counting down.
GGTCATATTGACCCCCAGATTTCACTGTAAAGAGGACCTGTCACCCCATATTCCTATTACAAGGGATGTTTACATTCCTTGTAATAGGAATAAAAGTGATCAAAAATATATTTTTGGGGAAAAAAATGTCAAACTAAAATAAATAAAGTAAAATGAACAATAAAAAAAAAAATTTTTTTTTTAAAGCGCCCATGTCCCCATGTGCTCGCATGCAGAAGCGAACGCATGCGTAAGCCCCGCCCACATATGAAAACGGTGTTCAAACCACACATGCGAGGTGTCGCCGAGAACGTTAGAGCGAGAGCAATAATTCTAGTCCTAGACCTCCTCTGCAACTCAAAACATGTAACCAGTAAAAAAAATTTTAAAGCGTCGCCTATGGGGATTTTTTAAGTAGCGACGTTTGGCGCCATTCCACGGGCATGTGCAATTTTGAAGAGTGACATGTTTGATATCTATTTACTCAGCATAACTTCATCTTTCACTTTATGCAAACATTGGGCTAACTTTACTGTTTTTTTTGTTTGTTTTTTAAGCACAAAACTGTTTTTTCCCCCCAAAAAACGCGTTTGAAAAATTGCTGTGCAAATACCGTGTGAGATAAAAATTTGCAACGACCACCATTGTATTCTCTAGGGTATTTTGGTATGCATATGCTGTTTGTGTGAAATAACCTGATAATATGACAATTTTGTGGAAAAAAAAAAAAAAAGGAAATAGGCCGTCAGTACTTCAGGTGTGATCAATTTTCAGATATTGGCACCATAGCTTGTGGACTCTATAACTTTCACAAAGACCAAATAATATCCACCAATTTGTACTTATTTTTACCAAAGATATGTAGTAGTATGAATTTTGGCCAAAATTTATGAAGAAAAAATTACTAATCTGCTAAATTTTATAACAGAAACGAAGAAAAATTCATTTTTTCGCAGAATTTTCGGTCTTTTTTCTTTTATAGCACAAAAAATAAAAAACTGAGAGGTGATTAAATACCACCAAAAGAAAGCTCTATTTGTGTGAAAAAAAGGACAAACATTTCCTATAGGTCCAGTGTTGCATGACTGAGTAATTGTCATTCAAAATGTGAGGGCACCGAAAGCTGAAAATTGGTCTGGTTATTAAGGGTGTTTAAGTGCCCAGTGGTCAAGTGGTTAATAATAGAGCTTGCAGTCAGTAGTGTTAGGAGATAGTGCGTGCTGTCTGCGTGCTCTGTACCCAGTACATACCACTATAATATAGGGCAGGCCCCTACTTTCAAACATCCAACTTACAAACATCTCCTACTTGCAAACGCAAGGAGACAGCAGCAAGTGAGATGAAAAAAGATGGACGACAAAACAAATTATACAGGGGTGATAACCCTTCCCTATGTTTTCCAAAAAGCTTAAAAATAGTTTTTTTGACTGGAGCTACACTTTAAAAATGTACCGGTTGAAAATTACAAACAGATTCAACTTAACACAACAAACCTACACAGTCCCTGTCTTGTTTGCACCGCCTGTATACTGCTGTTCTGAGTATATAGGGCCTGGGGGCCACACGCATTTCCTTTTTTTAATATGGGTACGGGGTTCCCCTTAATATGCGTACAAGACCCAAATAGGCTGGAAATGGGCAGGGAGGGCTACCCATGCCATTTTTCTCAATGATTTTCAACCATATTACAGGAACCAGATATAACATTAATAAAAACCTAAAAAATACAGCGCTGTTCCTATGTAAACTTCATGTGAAGTAATGAAACAAAAAAAAAAAAAAAAAATAATAAATTGTGAATTATAAACGCAGCAGCAGCTTTAACCGTGAGATACCCACAATTCAAATAATTATTCCCAAATAAGCTGCGCTATACTGATCCGATAAATGCTATGTGAAGCAAATGAGTGAATAAATAAAGCATGAAATCAAAAAATATTAACAAAGTGCAGACAGGGAAATGCATATACTAATGTTCAAATATTAGTCCATCATCCCATCAACAAAAAACGTTTTGTTTGTAATCTCCAACGTGTTTTAAACACACCACACCGATATAGGAAAAGTGTCATCAGAGTTTGCAGGAAAAAAGAGGACTTCCACCACCAACACTACTGCCGCTTACCAGCTACACTGATCCCATCTCAGAGACCAGATATCGCCAAATCAAAAACGCTTGGTTCAAATGGTTAGAAGAATCCTACGGCCACACCGCTTATTCCAATGGTTAGAAAAATCCTACGGCCACACCGCTCATTGCCCAGCACATATAATAACGAAAGGAATCGCCATAGTGTGATATAGTCACGAAATTTAATATAATAAAAAAGATTGCACTTACATCAAGTAGAAAAAACTTTGCTTTGTAAAACAAACAAATTCGCCGGCCGGCTTAGTAACGCTGCCCGCCGCTTCCGGGTCCAGCGTAGATCGCGGTGACGTCAGTACGTCGCTCCTCCCTACGCCGTTTCGTTATAGGTAACGTCTTCCAGGGGCAAACTCTGATGACACTTTTCCTATATCGGTGTGGTGTGTTTAAAACACGTTGGAGATATAACATTAAAACCGCAAGCAGTTTTAAATGGTGTTATTTCCGTTTAATGTCATTTTGTGCAGGGACTGTTCTAAACACGGGAAACACGTGGCACTTCACAGGCATACTACAGACACCCCCCAGGCACCATATTTAAAGGAATATTTCACCTTTTTTTTTCACTTTAATCGTCATTAAAATCAGTGCTCCCGCCAAAACGGCAGTTTTTAAAACTTTTTTTTTGCAGTGACCCATGTCCCCTGAGGCAGGAGGCAGGTCCCCAAACCCTTTTTAGGACACTATCTTGCATATTAGCCGTTAAAGTTAGCACTTTCCATTTCGAACGTTCGAGTCCCATAGACTTCAATGGGGTTCGAACGTTCGTAACGAACGCGGGGGTCGTTCGCAAGTTCTGGTGCGAACCGAACCGGGGGGTGTTCGGCTCATCCCTAGTGGTGATTAGGGATGAGCCGAACACCCCCTGGTTCGGTTCACACCAGAACTTTCGAACGGACCCCAAATTCGAACGAACTTTAGAACCCCATTGACGTCTATGGAACTCGAACGTTCGAAATTAAAAGTGATAATTTTAACGGCTAATATGCAAGATACTGTCCTAAAAAGGGTTTGGGGACCTGGCTCTTGCCCCAGGGGACATGGGTCAATGCCTAAAATGTTTAAAAAAATGGCCGTTTTGGCGAAAGCACTGATTTTAATGATGATTAAAGTGGAAAAAAAAGTGAAATATTCCTTTAAATATGGTGCCTGGGGGGTGTCTGTAGTATGCCTGTGAAGTGCCACGTGTTTCCCATGTTTAGAACAGTCCCTGCACAAAATGACATTAAACAGAAATAACATCATTGAAAACTGCTTGCGGTTTTAATGTTATATCTGGTTCCTGCAATATGGTTGAAAACCATTGAGAAAAATGGCATGGGTAGCCCTCCCTGCCCATTACCAGCCCCTTTGGGTCTTGTACGCATATCAAGGGGAGCCCTGTACCCATATTAAAAAAAGGAAATGCGTGTGGCCCCCAGGCCCTATATACTCAGAACAGCAGTATACAGGCGGTGCAAACAAGACAGGGACTGTGTAGGTTTGTTGTGTTAAGTTGAATCTGTTTGTAATTTTCAACTGGTACATTTTTAAAGTGTAGCTCCAGTCAAAAAAACTATTTTTAAGCTTTTTGGAAAACATAGGGAAGGGTTATCACCCCTGTATAATTTGTTTTGTCGTCCATCTTTTTTCATCTCACTTGCTGTTGTCTCCTTCTGTTTGCAAGTAGGAGATGTTTGTAAGTTGGATGTTTGAAAGTAGGGGCCTACCCTATATGCTCTGCAGAAATGGCAGAACAAGGTGTTGGTTTTGCCACAACATTGTAAGCCCTCAAAGTGACTCTTGCTGGGCGCTGGAGCGCCCTGCTGTGAACGATTATATCAAGAATTGTAATTACATGCCATTGTTGAACAGTGGTAGAAAAATTGACCTTTGGTGGTTGTGGTGCTGGTGCCACAACACTAAGTCCTCACAGTTACTCTGGGTGGGCACAGAAATGGGCCCTCCTGTGAAATATTATATCAAGAATTGTAATTACATGTCCCTGTTAAACAGGGGCAGAAAAATTGGGCCTTAGGCACTGGTGCTGGTGCCACGACACTGCAACCTCTCCCATATACTCTAGTTTTATTGCAGGAATTAGCCCTGCTGCAAAGCATTGCATCAAAAATTGTAATTGAACGCCCCTGTTAAACAGGGGCAGAAAAATTGGGCTGATGGCATCACCCAGAACCAGAAATGTTCTTCCAACATATCAGCGGAGGAGGAAGAGGATAGACAATCAACATAACAGGACAGTCACTCAGCATCAGCATAGGCAGTCTTGAAGGGATGTGATATTTCAAAAAAAATTATTCGGTTACATCAGCTTCGGGTGCTTGGTAGCTGTGGGTGATCCAAGACTGATTCATCTTGATGAAGGTCAGTCGATCAACTGATTCGGTGGACAGGCGCACCCTGTGATCGGTAACAAAGCCACCAGCAGCACTGAAGGTGTGTTCCGAAAGAACGCTGGATGCAGGACAGGCCAGTAGCTCAATTGCATACTGTGCAAGCTCTGGCCAGTGATCCATCCTCAAGACCCAGTAAGCCAGAGGATTTTCGGTGGGAAAGGTGTCCAAGTCTGACCTTGCCCCCAGGTATTCCTGCACCATGTAAATCAGACGCTGGCGATGGTTGCTGGAACCGATCATACCTTGGGGCTGCAGACTAAAAAATTGTCTGAAAGCATCAGTCAGACGGCCACCTTCTCCACCGCTCCTTCTGACCGATGCCTCAGCAACACGTTGTCCAGGACCAGGAGTTTGTAACCTCCCAGTCTCTGGGAATGTGTTGCACAGACCTTTCTGCAAGGCCTCCCGGAGATGTCTCATCCTCTCATCATCTGCTCCCTCTGCGATGGCAAGATAAGTTCGGCAACCTTACCCTTGTACCGTGGATCAAGGAGAGTGGCCAGCCAGTAATGATCCCTCTCCTTGATCCGAAGAATACGAGGATCCTTCCGCAGGCTTTGCAGGATCAGGGAGGCCATGCAGCGTAGGTTAGCTGAGGCATTCGGTCCGGAGTCCTCTGGGTCACTAAGGGCAACATGATCCGCAGCTACCTCCTCCCAGCCACGTACAAGTCCACGTGTTTCTTGGGACTGTAAATCATCCCTAAAAGACTGCTGCTGCTGCTGCTGATGCTGAGTGCCAGCCTCCACCTCCATGCTGACACAATCATCATCCTCCTCCTCCTCTTCCTCCTCCTCATCCTCTTCCTGTGTGATAGGTGGCACAGCAGGAACACTGTCTGGATAAAGGGGGCCTTGAGAGGCAAGGAAGTCCTCCTCTTCCTGCCTCTGTTCTGCCTCAAGTGCCCTGTCCATTATTCCACGCAGCGTATGCTCCAAGAGGTGGACAAGAGGTACAGTGTCACTGATGCATGCACTGTCACTGCTCACCATCCTTGTGGCCTCCTCAAACGGTGACAGGACAGTGCATGCATCCCTGATCATGCCCCACTGGCGTGGTGAGAAAAAACCGAGCTCCCCTGACCCTATCCTGGTGCCGTAGTCGCACAGGTACTCATTGATGGCCCTCTGCTGCGTGTGCAGCTGCTGCAGCATGGCCAACGTTGAGTTCCACCTGGTGGGCATGTCACATATAAGGCGGTTCTTGGGCAGGTTCAACTCCTTTTGGAGCTCAGCCAGCCGAGCACAGGCATTAAAATGATCGGCGGAAATGCACACAGACTTTCCTGGCCTGCTTCAGTACATCCTGTAAGCCGGGGTACCTGCCCAAGAACTGCTGCACCACCAGGTTAAGGACGTGAGCTACACAGGGCACATGGGTCAGTTGTCCCTGTCGGAGGGCGGAGAGGAGGTTGGTGCCATTGTCACAAACCACCATTCCTGGCTTAAGCTGGCGTGGCGTCAACCACCTCTCGGCCTGCCCCTGCAGAGCTGACAAAACATCCGCCCCAGTGTGGCTCCTGTCCCCCAAACAAACCAGCGCAAGCACGGCATGGCATCGTTTTGCCTGCGTACTTGCGTAGCCCCTGGAACGCCTACGGAGCACCGCTGGTTGTGAGGACAGAGCACTGGAAGAGGCCACGGAGGAAGAAGAAGAGGAGGGGGTGGAGGAGAGAGGTGTGTCACAACCAATAGTAGCATTTTGGAGGCGTGGTGGCGGAACAACCTCCAACACTACTGCACCTTGTCCTGCATCCTTCCCAGCTGCCAGAAGAGTGACCCAATGGGCCGTGAAAGACAGGTAACGTCCCTGTCCATGCCTGCTGGACCATGAGTCAGCGGTAATATGCACCTTACCGCTGACCGCCCTGTCCAGCGAGGCAAGGACATTGCCTTCCACATGCCGGTAGAGAGCCGGAATCGCCTTCCGTGAGAAAAAGTGGCGTTTGGGGACCTGCCACTGAGGAACCGCACATTGTACAAACTCACGGAAGGGGGCCGAGTCTACCAACTGAAAAGGCAGCAGTTGAAGTGCTAGCAATTTAGCCAAGCTAGCATTCAACCGCTGGGCATGTGGATGGCTGGGAGTGAACTTCTTTCGCTGGTCCAGCAGCTGGGGCAGGGACATTTGCCTGCTATAATCGGACGTGGGTGTACCGCTAGCAGAGTTCCCGGAAGCACTTGGCTGTGACACACCTAATTCTACACCTTCATTCCTCTCAGAGCAGGTTTCAGAGAGGACTGAAGGTCTAGTGGGGTTGGAGATGCTAGCTGATGAGGAGCAAGGAGAGGTCCGCTTTGTTCTTTGGTGTGGGTCTTTGAGGTACGCTTGCAAACGAGCTGCATGGCAGGTCAACATATGTCTGGTCAAGCATGTGGTGCCCAAGCGGCTGATGTTTTGGCCACGTGAGATACGCTTGAGACATATGTTGCAAATAGCAGCGGTGCGATCTGATGCACTTTTAGAATAACGCACAGAGGCAGCGCCCTGCACAGGCGGAGCTCTGCGGTGTGATTCAGTCGGTGTGCTGCCCCTAAGCTGGCCCCCGGAGGGCATCCTGCCTCGTTGGACATGTGCCTCCTCCTCCTCCTCCTCTCTCCTACCAGGCACCCACGTGGAGTCAGTGCCCTCATCATCCCCTCCCTCTTCATCGCTGTAGCAAACCTGGCAGTATGCTGCAGCTTGTGGAACATGACTGCCAGATTGCTGTCCTTCTTGAGCATCCCCTCTCTCTGCGCTCACGCTACTGCCTTCCTCTAGCTGAGTGTCATCATCAGAGCCCATAAAACACTGGGCATCCTCCTGGAGCATGTACCCAACACTGTGCTCAAAGAGTTCAGGAGACTCCTCAGGAGGACGTGGTGGGTCTAGGGAAGGAGTCACTGATGATGACATTGAGAGGAGGGAAGACGATGCGTTGGCAGCTGCTTTGCTAGTACCCTGAGACTGGGTGAGAGAGGATGAGGAGGATGAAGAGGACTTGGTCATCCACTCTACCAAGTCGTTGGCATGTTGCGGTTCAACATGTCCAGCTGCCGAAAAGAAGGACAAGCGTGTCCCATGGCCACGTGCTGATGACAATGCACCGCGTCCACGACCAGCACTGTTGTCTCTAGACACAGAGCCTGCTTGCCCTCTTTTATCGGCTCGCGCCTGTCTGCCTCTCCTTGCTGGCCTTCCAGACATGGTGATGGCCTGAAGGGAGTTGGGTAAAACAGCAGTGTAATGGAGTCACACAACACCCACTAAGCCCTGCAGATGCCTTTATTATAGAACACCAGAGATAAAGGGGTATACTGTAATTGAGTCACACAACACCCACTAAGCCCTGCAGATGCCTCTATTAGAGAACAGCAATAAAGGGTAGATACAGGTGTATATTGTGCTGGAGGCACAAAAAACCCACTAACTCCTGCAGATGCCTTTTTTATAGAACACCAGAGATAAAGGGGTATATACAGATGTATACTGTGCTGAGCTGGAGGCACACCCAACTTCCAATAACTCCTGCAGATGGCAAGTGGGCTCAAATAGAGAAGAGCTATGTAGGTGGATATAGCGGTTTGTACTGGGTACAGAGCACGCAGACAGCACGCACAAGCTCCTAACACTACTGACTGCAGGCTCTATTATAAAAGATAGATCACTAGCTATATAGGTGAGGTGAATATAGCGGTGTATACTGCGGTCAGGGCACACAGACAACAACCACTACACAATAGCAAGATCAAAAATCGGCCGAAAACGATTGGTGTGTACTGTGTTGAAGGTACACAGAACACCCACTAACTGCTTCAGACGCCAACACATTACACTAGGCTGCCGCGCTGGCGGCCTTATATAGTGTGGGGCGTGTACTACACAGCCTCCTGCCTGTGGCCAATCATGGCTCTCCTCGCTGCTGGCGCTGTGATTGGCCAAGCATGCGGGGTCACAGTCCATGCTTGGCCAATCATGAGCCAGCAATGCACTGCGATGACGCAGTGCATTGTGGGCCGTGAGCGCCACACGAATTTGGCGCGAGCGGCCCATAGCGTTCGGAATTCGCCGAACGGGTGAACAGCCGATGTTCGAGTCGAACGTATGTTCGACTCGAACAAGAAGCTCATCCCTAGTGGTGATATCCCAGGAAGACCTCCACACTTAACCAGTAGGGATGAGCTTCGTCTCGAACATCGGCTGTTCGCCTGTTCGGCGAATTCCGAACGTTATGGGCCGTTCGCACCAAATTCGTGTGGCGCTCACGGCCCACAATGCACTGCGATGGCGCAGTGCATTGCTGGCTCATGATTGGCCAAGCCTGCACTGTGACCCCACATGCTTGGCCAATCACAGCGCCGGCAGCGAGGACAAAGACGTCTGCATGCTCTGAAAAAGACGGACGGCAAAACAAATTATACAGGGGTGATAACCCTTCCCTATGTTTTCCAAAAAGCTTAAAAATCGTTTTTTTGACTGGAGCTACACTTTAAAAATGTTGGTTGATAATTACAAACCGATTCAACTTAACACAACAAACCTACACAGTCCCTGTCTTGTTTGCACCGCCTGTATACTGCTGTTCTGAGTATATAGGGCCTGGGGGCCACACGTATTTCCTTTTTTTAATATGGGTACGGGGTTTCCCTTAATATGCGTACAAGACCCAAAGGGGCTGGTAATGGGCAGGCAGGGCTACCCATGCCATTTTTCTCAATGATTTTCAACCATATTGCAGGAACCAGATATAACATTAAAACCGCAAGCAGCTTTAAATGACGTTATTTCCGTTAAATGTCATTTTGTGCAGGGACTGTTCTAAACACGGGAAACACGTGGCACTTCACAGGCATACTACAGACACCCCCAGGCACCATATTTAAAGGAATATTTCACTTTTTTTTTTTCACTTTAATAGTCATTAAAATCAGTGCTCCCGCCAAAACGGCTGTTTTTAAAAGTTTTTTTTGCATTGACCCATGTCCCCTGGGGCAGGAGCCAGGTCCCCAAACCCTTTTTAGGACAGTATCTTGCATATTAGCCGTTAAAATTAACACTTTTCATTTCGAACGTTCGAGTCCCATAGACTTCAATGGGGTTCTAACGTTCGTACGAATTTGGGGTCCGTTCGAAAGTTCTGGTGCGAACCGAACCGGGGGGTGTTCGGCTCATCCCTATTAACCAGGCACAAACCAGATGGATCATCCAAAAACAGGGGGATATGCTATTATTCCATCCACTCCAGATAAGTTGTTCCCTTCATAGAAACGAGAAAACAAATATAGCGCAATAATGTTACAGAGAAAGGCTAGGAATCAGCATGAAGAGCCACTCACTATTAGGATGATAAACGAGCGCATTGAATAGTCAGATCGAACAGCCTGAGTCTGCAACCGCTGCGCTGCCAGACTCACTCGTGCGCTGTCACAGTCTCCTTCTCCCTCATGCGTAGCCTCACCGTCACGTGACTTTCTCAAAGGGTACAAATACCACCAAAAGAGAGCTCTATTTGTGGGAACAAAGGACATCAAGTTTGTTTTGGTGCAGCATCGCACGATCGTACAATTGTCAGTTAAAGCGACGCAGTGCCGTATCGCAAAAAATGGCCTGGTCATTGAGCAGCCAACTCTTCCGGGGCTGAAGTGGTTAAAAATCTAGTCACCTTATTATAGGACTATACATTACAATAAAAGTTCAGGAACCTATCTGTATAAACCAAGACAGAGGCTAGCTAGCATGATTTTTATCCATTTTAACCTCTTGTAGCAGCTGTGTGCTGGATCACGTGTATACATGTGATTCTGCTTGTAGGAGGCACGTGCGTCGCCAGAGGGCCGCTTCTGCTGTCATAATTCACAGCAGGAGCCTATCTGCGGGTGCCTGGCTCCTGCCGATCGTTGGCAATACACAGAGAACTGAGATATGCTGATCATATACCTATCAAGGCATATCTCAGTTCTGACAGGGGGCAAGGAATGGATTGTGTGTTCCTGCAAAGCAGAGACTTGAATCTAATACTTCCCATAGTAAAAGCAGCACACAGTTCACCCTTTGATTGCCCTAGATGTTAACCCCCTTTCCTGCCAGTGTCATTAGTACAGTGACAGTGCATATTTTTAGCACTAATCACTGCATTAGTGTCACTGGTTCCAGGGAAAGTGTCCGCTGCATTAACGCAGTCCTGCTATAAGTCACTGATCGCTGCCATTTCTAGTATAAAATAAATAAATAAAAACTTGATTAATATATCCCATAGTTTGTAGAGTAGATGCTGTAACCATTTAATATATGCTTATTGGGATTTCTTTTTACCAAATATATGTAGCAGAATACATATTGGCCTAAATTTATCAAGAAATTTCATTTTTTTTATTGGATGTTTTATACCAGAAAGTAAAAAGAATATATATTTTTTCTAAACTTTTCAGTCCATTTTTGTTTATAGCAGTGGTGGCCCATCCATAGAGGGTGCATGGGTGCCGCCTTCCATATACAGGCGTCCGGCCCCCTGATCTACATATCAGAGTGGCGAACCATGGATTCCAATGCAGGGTGGGTTTTTATTTATTTTTTGAAGCACCTGATCAGAGCCAGAGGCTCCAATAGGCTTCAAAAAAGTGTTGACTTGGAGCGCAGAGCATTGCACTCTGAGCCCACCCAGTTGTGTGACGATAGCGAACACATTTTCGCTATTTTCACACTAAAGTTCCTCCCCGCCAATAAGGAGGCAGGTATTGGATGCCCAGCACTTAGGTGGAAGAGAGAGGAGACGCGGTGGAGGGAGTCGCTGCCTGTGCCCTGCCGCCTTCAAGGACTGTGCTGGAGGACACCACAGCCCGCCACATAGATCGGGTAAGTGCCGTGCCGCTGGCTGCCCGGGGGAGTGGTAGGTGGTGATCCTGTACCGCTGGCTGCCTGGGGGAGTGGGGGGTTGTGGTCCCGTGCCGCTGGCTGCCCGGGGGAGTAGGGGGTGGTGGGTTGTGGTCCTGTACCGCTGGCTGCCCGGGGGAGTAGGGGGTGGTGGGTTGTGGTCCTGTACCACAGGCTGCCTGGGGGGAGTGGGGGGTGGTGGTCCCGTGCCGCTGGCTGCCCGGGGGAGGGGGGGGTGGTGGTCCCATGCCGCTGGCTGCCCTGGGGGAGTGGTGGTCTGGTACCGCTGGCTGCCCGGGGGAGTGGGGGGTGGTGGTCCCATGCCCCTGGCTGCCCGGAGGAGTGGGGGGTGGTGGTCCCATACCACTGGCTGCCCTGGGGGAGTGGTGGTCCCGTACCGCTGGCTGCCCGGGAGAGTGGGGGGGTGGTGGTCCCGTGCCCCTGGCTGCCCGGGGGAATGGGGGGTGGTGGTCCTGTTCCACTGGCTACCGTGGGGGGTGGTGGTCCCGTGCCGCTGGCTGCCTGGGGGAGTGGGGGGCGGTGGTCCCATGCCGCTGGTTGCCCGGGGGAGTGGTGGGTGGTGGTCCCGTACCGCTGGCCGCCCAGGGAAGTGGGGGATGGGTGGTCCCATACCGATGGCTGTCTCGGGGAGTGTGGAGGTGGTGGTCCCGTGCCGCTGGCTGCCCTGGGGGGTGGTAGTGCCGTCCTGAGGGGTGGGGGATACTGGTGCAGTGCCGCCGACCGCCTGGCAGGTGAGGGATGTTGGTGCAGTGCCGCAGACTGACTGGGGGGTGGTAGTGCCGTGCCGTCCTGAGGGGTGAGAGATGTTGGTGCAGCGCCGACAACCGCTTGGGGGGTGGTAGTGCTGCGCTGCTTGGGTGGGGGGGGAGAAGATGGGGGTGGTGGTGGTTGTGTTGGGAGGTGGGCAAAGAAAGACCCAACAGTTTATAGCACAAAAAATATAAATTGCAGAGGTGATCAAATACTATCAAAAGAAAACTTTATTTGTAGGGAAAAAAGGACATCAATTTAATTTGGGTGCAGCATCACATATGTTAAAGTAACGCAGTGCTGTAACGCGGAAATTGGCCTGGTCATGAAGGGGGGTAAATCTTCCAGAGCTGAAGTGGTTAAATAAACATAGAGACAGCTGAGTGTAAAATTCCAATGTTTTCCTCAAGTGTACAAGGGGATCAGGAACGTTTCTAAGGACAGCATCTGTAAGTAACATCTTGTTACACCCACTGGAGTTTAGTATTTCTGTTATTATTAACAGAAAACGGAGCTTAAAAGGTGAAATACAGTGTATATATATAGAAATCCAACAGACTGTTTAGATGTTGAATTTTAAAGGCAACGGCAAACCTGCTGACCTCACAAGTTTGCTAATATGACAGAACACCGCTGCTTTTATAATTCAACATGTAATCAGTCCAATAGATTTCCAAATACTGTATTTCATCATATAGGCTCCGTTTCCTGTTAAAAATAACTGTGAAATGCAAAACTCCGCTGGGTGTAACAAGATGTCCGCTTGCCCTCTTCTCAGTGTATCATTACTGTGAAGGAGTGTGGGGGTGTAGCAAAATGGCGGCGACGAAACGTCACTTTATTTACCAATTCTGACAGGTCGCTTAATCTGACTGAACATCTGCTTGTCTTTCACGGGGCGAAGCGGGAGCAGGAGGCGGGTCTAGGAGATTGTGTATCCAATGAATGACATGCTAGTTTCTGAGGGGAGGGAGAAGGCGGCTCGTCACTGGAAATCCCCTACTTCGGAGTGTTCGGTACTTTCCCTGGACAGGAGGAACTTGACAGTACCGGGCCGGAGCCTTCAACAGAGGTGAGTGCAGTCTCCCTGACTAGTCTTCATTTATACATTTATATGTATTTCTATATATATTTGGTGCAATGCATGCCTCTCCCTGTGTGTGTATATCCTAGAAGTGCACAGTATGTGTGTGTGTGTATATATATATGTGTGTATATATATATATATATATATATATATATATATATATATATATATACACACACACACACACACTATGTGTGCATATATCATATGTGTGCATATATGTATATATATATATATATTTATTATTATAAATTTTTTATTTTTTCATTGTGGTGTGTGTATAGATGGACAGTGTATCCTCTAGCACAGGACTAGGTGAGGTGCTGAGGAACTACATGTCCCAGCTGTCCAGTGTGGTTGGTGTCTATAGACTGGGAAATATTGTGAAGAGTTGGGGGTCCTCTCCAAAGAGAAGAGTAATGAGGTGGTCGTTGGGTGGGGACCAACTTTCTGGACACAATGTGCATCCACAATCAAGGGACTTTAAGCCCTGGTTCACACTGCGATGTGGGAAACGCACAAGATTTGCTGAGTTTCCTCACATCACACTGCATAGCAATCACACGGCATCCATGCGATTTGAGCCATACAAAATGTTTGGCTCAAATAGCACCGCACAGACATTGCATGCGATGTACACAGGAATGCGGTGTGATTGCTGTACGAATCACGTGCATTATTCCACACCATTCACATTCAGAGTTTTTGATTCTTGGACAGAATCGCTGCGATTCTCCCCGTGATCTTAAATCACACTGCAGCCTCAAAATGCATGTTTAGGCGGCATCCACCCTAAAACGTGCTGCGGTTTTACCGTGATTTTCAAAGTGCGAAGCTTGTTACTGAAAAAGGAGCAAGTTCTTCTTTTGGGCAGCAAGATTTGCACGTTGCGGTTTGCTGCGCGATTTATCATGAGAACACTGCACCACATTTAGCCCTGGTTCACACTGGTGTGGCTTTGAAATCTCACTACTTCAGTGCAAATTCAAAGACACAGATCAGTGCGATTTGCATCGCTGATTTCAGTGCGGCTTGCGACTTAATTTATCAGCAGTTTATGCAAGTGCCAATGAAATTGGGGGAAAAAAAAGTAGTGCAGGAACCTTTTTGAGTTGCAGCGATTTGACGTTCCGTTGCCAGCAATGGGGTGAAACTTGTCATGTGATTTGGAACTGTCAAATCGCATGACAAATCACACCAGTGTTAACCAGGCCTAAAGGGTAGGTTGCGGTTGATGCGTTTTTTTCACACTTTTTTTGTTGTCATGTAGGACAAGCCAGTGTAAAATGCATTACAAACGCAAGCACTGCATTTTTGATGTATTTCTGCTGTGTTTCCATTCAAGTCTATAGAACTAAAAAATGTCCCTGAGCCTTTCCAAATAACGCGTCAGTTGAAAACACACAGATGTGAACGTGCAAAACTAAAAACGCACTGCAAAACGCATGGGTGTGAACCTAGCTTTAGGTGCCATTGAAAATGTATGACAGCCAAACATGCGTTTTTTGCGATTGCAGTGTGAATTGATATCAGGGGCAGAATTGCAGCACTTTTGCCCGAGATCCCAAAACGCCAAATGTGAACGAAGCCTTAGTCTCTAGATTCAGTAAATTCACCTTTATTTCTGCAAGTCCATAAATCAATTCTAAAAACACAAATAGAGAGGAACAGCATCACCAGCTAACGCTTTTTACGGCGATAAAGGTGATTTTACTGGACGTGCCGCCAACCAGATTCCTTTTTGTGCATTAGAATCGGGGATGGACGGGGGCCAGCACCTGGTTAGTGTGTTAGTGGAGGTGGAAATAGGAGACGGACCTAGAGCGATGTTAACACACGTAGTCTAGGGTCACATTAGGGCAGGTCATGCGTTTTGCATGGGTAGAGCAGCCTATTTATTTGACTGGTTAGCTGTACATGTGGGAAATTCAAGGAGAAAGTCCCCAACCGGGTTTTAAAAACGGGACTGCACCATGTGGTTTCGTGCACCTAAAAAAAAAAAACACACTGCCATTAACAGTATCCCTGTGAATCTGCTAAAGAGTAGTTAGTGGTTGTTGCCTATGAGTAATTAAGCTGACATGAAAAACAAAGCATATCACTCTATAATGTGTACTTGTCTCAATTAAAGTAGAACTATAGGCAAAACTTTTTTTTTTTTATCTCATTTTGGATAGAGTAAGGCACCTTTCACACTGGGGTGGTGCGGGCATCGGCGGTAAAGCGCCGCTATTTTTAACGGCGCTTTACCGTCGTTTTAGCGGCGGTATGCGGCTGCTAGCGGAGCGGTTTTAACCCCCGCTAGCGGCCGAAAAAGGGTTAAAACCGGCGGTATAGCCGTGCTGCCCCATTGATTTCAATGGGTAGGAGCGGTTTAAGAGTGGTGAATACACCACTTCTTCACCGCTCCAAAGATGCGGCTAGCAAGACTTTTTTTTCACCGTCCTGCCAGCGCACCGCTCCAGTGTGAAAGCCCTCCGGCTTTCACACTGGAGTGAAAGGGGCTGTTTTTTTTCAGGCGCTATTTTTAAAACCGCCCCAGTGTGAAAGGGGCCTAAGGGAGAGTTGTAACCCCGGTCAGATTTTTTTTTTTTCGCTATCTGTGTCCCATTGCAAAGATTTCCCGTCGCTTCCTGTCCCATAACCAAACAGAAAGTAAGAAGAAAACACTGCAAATTAAAATGGAAGTAAACCCTTCCAAACAACTTTGACCTACAGGTAAGCCTAGATTAAGGCTTACCTGTAGGTCCAAGTAATATCTCCTAAACCTATATGGTTTAGGAGATATTTGCCCGAAAATGGGCACCGCTGTCTACGGCGCATGCGCCGTAGACAGCGGCGCGCAGGCGCACTAAATGCGGCAAGTCCAAGAATGGATTTGCCAAATTTGTCTACTCCCGTGCGCATGCGCGGGAGTGACGTCATCGCGGCTCCGGCGAATGGCAGCGTCGGAGCTCCGAGACGCGACTCCCGTGCGCATGCGCGGGAGTGACGTCATCGCGGCTTCTCCGCTGTCATTCGTCGGAGCTGCGAGAGACGCCACAACCAAGATGGATGCGGCGGACTACAGGTGACAGCGGCGACTTCGCTGGCTCCTGTGTCAGGTAAGTGACACATAATGAGCTACTATGCGATGCATAGTAGTCCATTATGCTTTACCTTTGCAGGGAAAAAAAGAGGAAGTAAACCCATCAGGGTTTACTTCCTCTTTAAGGGAATTCCTTGAGGACCCCCAGGTCACCAGAACTAGTATCTCCATTGGAAGATTTCCCCTTTATTACTTTTATGGGGACAACCCAAAATTTGGGATTTTCTTTTACTTTCACTTTCAATCATAATGGTAAAAAGGACAAATAGAGAGGGTGACTCTCCCTAAGGCTTGATTCACACCTATGCATTTTGCAGATTTGCACTACAGAACGTGTTCCATAGGAAACAATGTTAAATGGACTGTAGTGCAAACCTGCAAAATGCAAAAAGCACTAAAAATGCGTAGGTGTGAATCCAGCCTAATGGGGGGCACAGACAGCAGTAAAAACTGTCAGGTGTTCTAGTCCCTCTTCTCTCTATCCAAAACCTATAAAACGGTTTTGCCTTTTAGTTATGCTTTAAAGGAGTTGTAAAGGCAGAAGACTTTTTTTAATCTTGATGCATTCTACGCATTAAGATAAAAAGCCTTCTGTGTGCAGCAGCCCCCCTGACACTTACCTGAGCTCCCTCCTTGTCCAGAGATGTCCACGAGTGTCTCAGGCATCCAGATTCTCCTTCCTGATGGGCTGAGACACAGCAGCGGTGCCATGGGCAATCAGTCAGCCACTCATGGAAGAGAGGTGCGGGACTGGGTCGGGGCTCCGTGTCTGAGTGGATACAGGGAGCTGTGACTCGGCTCGGTGCCCCCATAGCAAGCTGCTAACTGTGGGGGCACTGAAGGGAAGGGCAAGGAGCACAGAAGAGGGACTGAGCTGCTCGGTGCAAATCCACTGCAATGGAGAATGTAAGTATAACAGGTTTGTTATTTTTATAGGGTGAAAAAAAAGACTTTACAATCACTTTAAGAGCACTAAGTGTCATCTCTCTCTGCTGATTCATTCCTCTGCTATCTGCATGAATCATTTCTAACAAGTTTTACCCAACACCAGGAGTAAAAAGGTGACAGGGGAGGGACCTCCAGCTGATTGACAGCCTCAGCTCTGTTCTTGTGTGAAGGGGGTGTGTCCCTTCCTTCCAATCAGCAGATCTCTCCTCACTGACCCCCCCTCTCATTTCTCTGACAAGCTGTAAGCGGTAGTAAATTATCTGACAATCTGAGTTAAAGTATAACAAAAGGTGTTAGGATAGAGTACAGGTGGATTAGAACACCTGTCATTTTTTTATTGCTGTCTGTGTCCTCGTTAGGGAGATTCACCCTCTCTATTTGTCCTGTTTACCATTTTTCATGTAAAGTGAAAGAAAACCTACATTTTGGGTTGTTCCCAAAAAAGTAATAGAGGGAAAATCCTCCAATAGGGACACTAGTTCTGGTGACCTGGGCGACCCCAAGGAATTCCTTTAATTTGCAGGGATTTCCTCTCCCTTCCTGTTTGGTTCTGGGACAGAAAGTGAAGGGAATCCTCTGCAATGGGACACAGATGGCAAATATATAATATATATTATAAGCCTCCTTTGCTCTATCCAAAATAATAATAAAAAAAAAAAGTTTTGCCTATAGTTCTAAGGGCCGGTTCACACAGCGAGGCGCGGCGAGGCGTCTCCGACTTGCCTCGCCGCGACCTGCGGGGACCTCAGCGGCGACTTGCAGAGGACTTCTGTATAGAAGTCAATGCAAGTCGCCCCCGAAGTCGCCCCGAAGTAGTACAGGAACCTTTTTTCTGAGTCGGAGCGACTCGAGTCGCTCCTCTCAGAACGGTTCCATTGTACAGAACGGGGGCGACTTGCGGGAGCGAGGCGAGGCGAGCCGTGTCGCCTCGCATCGCCTCGCTGTGTGAACCGGCCCTAAGGGTCCGCTGTTGTAATGTTTGTAGCTTTTTCTCCAAACTATTTACACTAGGTTAAATCACCAGAGATCTTTGTTATGACGTCCATAAGAATATGATACATTTGTAGCAGTCTTCTATCTTTTTAATGTCGCCTTTACCCTTTGCTATTTATTGCACATTTTCACCATAGGTTTTTATGATTTCTAATAAATTATTACTGTTGCTATTGTAATGTTTTTTAACATGTATAACTGCTAGGCATCATTTACTACCACAGATTTTTGGTCTCAGCGCCTAAATGCTTGTTATTTTTTTATGTGTTTTTCTCTGATCTATATATGACCGGTGTTGGGTTTTGTAGATCGATGGGGTTGATTTGTGCCGACTAGTGGTAGCCATGGTTATTTCTCAATTATTTTATTTTTATTTATTTTCAATACGTTTTGCATGTGTTTTTTTTTACTGCTGTGACTATTCCTTCCCCTCTCCCTCTTATTTTCCCCTGTTTATCACCAGAACTTGTGTCCCCACAGGTTCTGCCGATAAACAGGCTTTTTGTAACATTGGAGGAATTTCCTCGCACTTCCTTTTTTGTTTGGCTATAGGACAGGAAGTTGACACAGATGGCAAAAAACTCTGATGGGTTATAATCCTCCCTTACACTATCCAAATGAAAACAAAGTAGTTTTGCTTTTAGCCTGCATTCACACCTAAGCTGTGCGAATTTCCAGTTATTTTGAAGCCTTTTTAAAGGCCTTTTTGCACACATATTAAGCTTTAGGGGTTTGTTTCCTGGGTTGGGCAAGGGGATATAGAACCGTTTACAGGCTTATTCCCATGGAAGGTCTAAAAACACCTCAATACGGTTAAAAAAAAGAAAAAAAGTACTTTTTTGAGCATAGAGTGACTAAGCATACAAGTGTGAATAGGGATAATTAGAAAGAATGGGATGCGTAGCGAGGCAAAGTTTGTAATTCTTAGAAAAGTATTGATGTGTTTTGGCGGTCCAGTGTTTAAAACCCCACTCTACCTTTAGAGCACTAATAGATTTCCCATGATTTTTATAACAAAAAGTGGCTTATGATGTAATACTCGCCTCCTCTCTGATACTGACCCCTGAGACTGGCTCCCTCTTTCAGTGCTGCTGCCTCTGGTCTTTTAGGTTGAATAATGCCTGGCTTCATTTAACCCCTTTATGCCCAGGGTGACCTGCCCCCTGGAGGTTTGTAAGAACATGCAGGCCTCCTTGAGGTTCGTTTGACCCTTTACAATTAAAAACTAGCCATCACTTAGTCTTGTAGCTACTTAAAGTGGTTGTAAACCCTGTTTTTAAACTTTTTGCTGTATAGGCTTTTTTCCTATATTAAGGCTTACCTGTAGCTACCCAGGATGCATGGCTTAGGAGATATCCCCTGTCCCCTGCATGTGCCAATGACATTGGCACATGCGCACTGGGGCAAACTGAAGCAATGGCACGTATGTGCCATTGCTTCAGTCTGTGTCCTGTTACCGGTGGCACGTGCGCATGCGTGCGAGTGAAGTCATTGCGGCTTCAGCCAATCACAGCGCCGGAGCCACGATACCTGGAAGTAAGCCCCTGAGAGATGTCGCTGGCCAGAGGGGGAGACCAGGACGGCTGCGAGGGCTTCGTTCTCGGGTAAGTAATTCACAATGAGCTAGTATGCTATGCATACTCGCTCATTATGCCTTTGTCTTGCAGGTTTTATTTTTTTTTAGCAGGGTTTACAACCACTTTAAAGGGGGTCTTCAGGCTGTGTGGGGAAAAAAAGTACAAATACCATAGCTGCTGACTTTTAATTAAATGATTTAGGCCCCTTTCACACAGACGATCCGTTCAGGTCCACCTGTCAGTTTTTCAGGGGGACCTGAACGGATGCTCCATGGAGCTCTATGGAGTGACGGATGTCAGAAGTGACATGTCCGCTGACATCCGAGCCGCTCCGATCCAAAAAAGTGTGACGGAAGAAAAAGCTATTTTTCCATCCGTCACCCGATCTCCCATAGGGGAAAACGGCGCTGTGACAGGTCCGTCCCTGTGCAGTGTGCAGAGACTGACTTGCCATCTGCCTGCTCAGTGGAGATCGCTCCGGCGATCCCCGCTGAGCAAGCGGATATCCACGGGGCGGATCAGTGAAAGGACCCTAAAGGTTAATAGTCTAGTCTGATTGATTACAATGCCTCATCCCTGCATGTGTGAACAAAAACCTTATTTTTCTTGGTTGGGATTTTTTAGGCACAAAGTAAAACTATATTAGAAGTTCTGTGTTTAAAATCTGAACAAGGTTTATTAAAGCTTGGATCCACTGTGTGTGTTTCCCAGAACAGGGGAGGCGTGAAGGGGTGTGACTCCAGCGAGAGTCTATGCCTGGAAGTGGGTGCAGATACCTGTATTATACTTCCATTTTTGTGTGAACCTCCGCTTTATAGTTTTACTAAACCCAGGACCCTGCATTCACTATATCTGGTCTCCTACAGTACACAGAACATGGAAATGCAATTATTTTAGTAAACATAAACTGCTAAATACCCTTTTTCATCAGCAGTATATATAGCAGTCTTGTGACTTCTATCAGTGTCCAGCTGAGCACTGCTTAAAGCTTGTAGCAGGAGGTTTTATTCTCCTCTGACTGCCTTATTAGGCTGCATGACCCCTGACTTTCTGTCTGGACAGTGCTGATTGGTCCTGTGAAGATCACATGTACCCTCCCAAAGAAAACAAACAACTCTGTCAATACACACCAGAGTGCCTCCAAGGCTCTGTTCTATCAGCAGAGTAACAATGGACAGTAAAAGAAGGAAAGGATCAAACAGCCTTTTTACACAATGAAGAGCATTAACCCCTTAGGTTCCACAGTGAGTAAACAAGCATGCTTTACGGCATATACAGACATATTTTACTGTTGTGGGTTTAGTAACACTTTAAATCCTTATTAAGATCAAAATATGCATCATATAAATCATCATAGATTAGATGATGACATCAATCACAAAGAAGATCACCATGCTGACTAACATAACGGCAATTGCGTTGCCTCAATATTAAAACTAAGAATAAGCCCTAACGTGCTTTAATTCATAATCTACATCAGGGGGACAAAAGCATGGTACAATACATAAATGCTTTTCAATGCTTTCAAGTAGAGATGCACCAATATAATTTTTTTATCAGCGAGTACAAGTACGATACTTTCGGTCAAGTACCAATATCTTTGCAGGGCGATTTGAGCCCACATGAAACGAATACTCTCAAATCGCACTGCAAAGAATTGCATTCCGTTTGAAGAGGAATGCAGCACACTTCCTGTCTGATTTGCATGCAGTTTCTTGCACCACTCCTGTGTGTTCCCAGGCTGAAGTCACTATGACAGGCTGTTCTTTTCTTCCTTCTTCTTATCTGTGTAGCCCATGTGACTTTAGAGTCACACATGTGGTTATATAGTCTCCGGATTAATGCCAGTCCACTCTTTCCTCCTCCATGCCCACTAAAAAGCTAAAAACAATGGGACTGGGCTATTACATGTTGATTTCTGGAGGCTTCACCTTCCTGTAATTCTAAACACATACAAACCATAGACACAGGCTGGAGGGGAATGAAACAGGCTGTGATTGGTAGAATCTCCTCACCATGTTTTTGCACAAAAATAATAAAGATTTAAGTTCAAATATGTATTTTTTGTATGACAATCTAAAACATTTATTTGATCTTAATTATGTATTTTCCCCCTGTATTCCAAAGGCTGTTTCCTCCTCTTTTTTGAACATGTAGAGACTAGTAGAGGACTTGAAGCTCCTGCTGAAATTTCCCTGCAGATAGTTTGGCAAAGAGCTGGGTCACATGACAGCTGTGTAGCAATTATGAGAAAAGGCACACTTTATGTAGTTATACCGGCATAATGTCTGCAGCTATCCAAGAAAACAGCCCCTCCAGGAATGGAGAAACCCAGGTGCAGGTGCGGCATATACTTGTTGCAAATAATTGAAGAACTCTGGACGGCCGCACTCCCAAGATAAATTCAAATGACTTTTATTCGTGAAGCAGAATCACACAAAAGTGGGTCACAACAAAGCAACAATAGCTAATGCGTTTCACACTACCAAAAGTGCTTACTCATAGCTAGCTTGTGTAAACAAGTGCCGAGTATTCCTCAGTAAAAATAAATAAATAAGAAAACCTGCTTTCCAGGTCAGTTTTTTGCACTGGTGCAAATACACGCATATGAGCATAAATAGGAATACATTTTTCCTAGGAAGGTACTGTGTGTGCATATACGTGCATGAATACACACAAAACATACACCTGAAATTCTGTCCACATCAGTACTGTGTGCAGGAGGCCTAAGGGGTTAATGAGCTCCGTATAAACAATAGCATGAGGTTAAGGATTACAGTGGTTATGATCTATACCATTTTACAACCAAAAGCTCTCCAGCTTTAGCAAAGTATATATTTACAATGATTATCTTCCCTATATTGCAACTGTATTTTCCACGTCATCCTTCCTGGTGAAATCCTGCTTAATGAAACAGGAAGTAGAAAGTAAAAAAGGTTTTCCTTTGAGCTGAATTTTATGCAAAGGTAATAAACTGACAGCAGCCTTGTAAAGAGTTTGTAAAGGATTTTTTCTATTTTAAAAAACAAACATGTCATATTTACCGGTAACTGGTGTGTGTGTGTGTGTGTGTGTGTGTGTGTGTGTGTGTGTATATATATATATATATATATATATATATATATATATATATATATATATATATATATATATATATATATATATATATATATATATGTATATGTATATGTATATATATATATATATATATATATATATATATAATTATAATTTATTACAGTTGTGCTCATAAGTTTACATACCCTGACAGAAATTTTGATTTCTTGGCCATTTTTCAGAGGATATGAATGATAACACAAAAACTCTTCTTTCACTTATGGTTAGTGTTTAGCGGAAGCCATTTATTATCAATTAACTGTGTTTACTTTTTTTAAATCATAATGGCAACAGAAACTACCCAAATGACCCTGATCAAAAGTTTACATACCCCAGTTCTTAATACCGTGTATTGCCCCCTTTAACATCAATGACTGCTTGAAATCTTTTGTGGTATTTGTGGATGAGGCTCTTTATCTTCTCAGATGGTAAAGCTGCCCATTGACCTTGGCAAAAAGCCTCCAGTTCCTGTAAATTCTTGGGCTATCTTGTATGAACGACACGTTTTGAGATCTCCCCAGAGTGGCTCAATGATATTGAGGTCAGGAGACTGAGATGGCCACTCCCGAACCTTCACTTTATTCTGCTGTAGCCAATGACAGGTCCACTTGGCCTTGTGTTTTGGTTCATTGTTATGTTGGAATGTCTAAGTATGTCCCATGCACAGGTTCCTGGCTGATGAATGCAAATGTTCCTCCAGTATTTTTTGATGAAATACAGCATTCATCTTGCCATCAATTTTGACCAAATTTTCTGTGCCTTTGTAACTCACACATCCCCAAAACATCAGCGATCCTCCTCTGTATTTCACAGTAGGAATGGTGTACCTTTCATCATAGGCATGTTGACTCCTCTCCAAATGTGGCGTTTATGGTTGTGGCCAAAAAGCTAAAATTTTGGTCTCATCACTCCAAATGACTTTGTGTCAGAAGGTTTGAGGTTTGTCTCTGTGCTGTTTGGCGTATTGTGAGCTGGATACTTTGTGGCATTTGCGTTGTAATGGCTTTCTTCTGGCAACTCGACCATGCAGCCCATCTTTCTTCAAGTGCCTCCTATGGTGCATCTTGAAACAGCCACACCACATGTTTTCATTGAGTCCTGTATTTCACCTGAAGTTATTTGTGGGTTTTTCTTTGCATCACAAACAATTTTCCTGGCAATTGTGGCTGAAATTTTAGTTGGTCTACCTGACCGTAGTTTGGTTTCAACAGAACCCCTAATTTTCCACTTCTTCATTAGAGTTTGAACACTGCTGATTGGCATTCTCAATTCCTTGGATATCTTTTTATATCCCTTTCCTGTTTTATACAGTTCAACTACGTTTTCCTGAAGATCCTTTGACAATTCTTTTGCTTTCCCCATGACTCAAAATCCAGAAACGTCAGTGCAGCATTGGATGAATGATGCAAAACAGATCACAGGTGAGAATGGTTACCTTTAATAGCCATTCAAACCCCTTTGTGTCAACTTGTGTGCATGTTACCAGGCCAAAATCAATATGTAAACTTTTGATCAGGGTCATGGGACAGCACAAAGGACTAAAATTAGGTATACATAAAGATATAAAATAACGAGACACAAACAATCTTCATTTTTTTGGCAAAAAATGGCCACGCCATTTATTAAGGGGTTACCCAACATAACAATAATCACTCGTAACAAAATCTTTAAACTTAAAATTCATAACCATAAATTAATTAACCACTTCCCGACCAGCGCACGCCGATGTACGTCGGCAGAATGGCACTGGCAGGCATATGGGCGTACCTGTACGTCCCTTTAAATTTGCCTCCCTGCCATCGGGAGCGCGCCACCGGCGGCGCGCTCCCGTGCTGGTCGGGACCTCCGTGAGTCCGGTCGCGGGACCCACGGACTCGATCGCCGCGGGCATCCCCGCGATCGTCTCACGGAGCGGCCGAATGAAGAAATGCCGTTGTAAACAGCATTTCTCCATTCTGCCTAGCAACTAGTGACGCTGATCTCTGCTCCATGTACATTGTAAACTAAATTAAACCCCAACCCCCCACAGTTAGTAACACACCCCTAGGAACACTTAACCCCTACACTGCCACCCACTGGTTAACCCCTTCACTGCCAGTGTCATTTACACAGAAATCACTGCATTTATATAGCAGTGATTACTGTATAAATGACAATGGTCCCAAAAATGTGTCAAAAATGTCCGATGTGTCCGCCCCAATGTCGCAGTCACAATAAAATCACCGCCATTACTAGTAAAAAAAAGTAATAAAAAATTATTAATAAAAATGCCATAAAACTATCCCTATTTTGTAAACGCTATAACTTTTGCGCAAAGCAATCAATAATCGCTTATTGCGATTTTTTTTTATTTTTTTTTTTTTTACCAAAAATATGTAGAAGAATACGTATCGGCCTAAACTGAGGGAAAAAAATGTTTTTTTATATATTTTTGGGGGATATTTATTATAACAAAAAGTAAAAAAAATGCTTTTTTTTTTCAAAATTGTCGCTCTATTTTTGTTTATAGCGCAAAAAATAAAAACCGCAGAGGTGATCAAATACCACCAAAAGAAAGCTCTATTTGTGGGAAAAAAAGGACGTCAATTTTGTTTGGGAGCCACATCGCACGACCGCGCAATTGTCAGTTAAAGCGACGCAGTGCCGAATCGCAAAAAGTGGTCTGGTCTTTGACCAGCAAAATGGTCCGGTCTGTAAGTGGTTAATCTCACGTAGTCCATCCAGAACTAAACTGGATGACAAACCCCACTAAAAAATGCCATGACAAATTCAAACCTCTGTATACATTTCAGGGAGGGAGGGTGGGAGCAGCGCAGGGTCCATCCTCAGCAGGGTCTCCTCAGGCGGTGAACCGAGCGGGAAAGCCGTCGGTTTATATAGACACAGCCCAGCTCAATCCCACCCGATTCAGCCAATCGGGACCTGTTGCCCTGCCGCTGCACATATCACATCACCTGGGGCAACCTAAAAGAATGAGGGAGAGAGGGGGGAACATTCTGTACTATCGCCCTATGTACTGTCCCATGGAGCCCCGCATAAGCGCTAGTGGCTCATTCATTTGGGTAGTTTCTGTTATGATTTTAAAAAGAAATGTTTTTGTGTCATCATTCATATTCTCAGAAAAATGGCCAAGAAATCAATTATGTGTATGTGTGTGTGTGTATATATGTATGTATGTATATATATATATATATTATAGATAGTGTGTGTGTGTGTATGGTATGTATGTATATATATATTATCTAATATTTTACGACTTTTTCTATGTACACAAAAGGCCTATTTCTCACAAATCTGTCTAAATCTGTGTTATTGAGCACTTCTCCTTTAGGCTGGGTTCACACCGCTGCGGGGGGAGAACCGGATGTGATTCGCACAGCAAATCACATCCGATCTCCGTAGCACTGCGAGTTCAGCCATACAGATAGTATGGCTGAACTCGCAGCTGTCCCGCAGCAAACTCGCACAGGACCCTTTTTTGGGTCCGCAACGGAATCGGATCGCATGGGGGTTCACACCATGCGATCCGATTCCTGTGCGAGTCGGCAGATCGCACTGCGATATGCCGACGGATCTGGGGGTGTCATTAACATAACATTGACACCCCCAGCCGTCCGCATAGGGCAGTGTGAACTGCCGGCGGTAGGTGAGCGATGCGGGAAAACGCCGCGGATTCGCGGCGTTCCCGCATCGCAATAGTGTGAACCTAGCCTTACCGAGATAATCCATCCACCTCACAGGTGTGGCATATCAAGATGCTGATTAGACAGCAATATTATTGCACAGTTGTGCCTTAGGCTGGCAATCAAAGGCTACTGTAATGCCGCGTACACACGAGCGGACTGTATGGCGTACTTAGTCCGTCATACAATCCGACGGACAGTCCGTCATACTTTCGACTGAACGGACTTGACCACACACGGATGCACAAACAGTCCGTCGAAAGCTTGCGCGATGACGTGTACATCGCGTACGACGGGACTAGAAATAGGAAGTCCAATACACAGCAAAGCACCCTTCCGCCGTGTAAATCCTTTCTGGGCATGCGCCATTCTTAGTCCGTCGAACTAGCCTACTGACGAGCGGATTGTCCGCTGAAACCAAAGTACGACGGACAGAATTTCGAAAAATCCGAAATACTTAGTACGCCAGACTGCACGCTGAAAAAGTCCGCTGAAGCCCACACACGAGCGGACTGTCCGCTGAAATGTGTTTCGACGGACTAAGTACGCCATACAGTCCGCCCGTGTGTACGCGGCATAAGAGACCGTTCACACAGGGGCAACACAACTTCCAGCCTGAATTTGGGAGGCAACTTGGACACAACTTGAGTATGAATCACAGCGTGACTTGAGGCAACTTACAAGGCAACTTGAAGTTGCCTTCCGGTCAGGGGACTTTGCCAGGGGACTTTGCCAGTGGCCGATCACATAATAATCAGCTCTGTGGGAGGGAGGGGTTTGCCTAGAAAACTATTTTTACTTCCTGGAAAGTTGCTTCAGTTAAGACAGGGGATCCGACTTGGAGGCAACTTCCTTTGAAATCAATGGGTACAAGTCGCCTGGAGGTCGGATTGAAGTCGTACAGGAACCTTTTCTGAAGTCAGAGCGACTTCAGTAGTGTACATTAAGTTGGCTCCATTCACTTCCATTGATTTTCTCAACTGCACGACTTGGGGCGACTTGAAGTTGGATCCCAGGTCGCCCCTGTGTGAACCGGCTCTAAAATGTGCAGTTTTATCACACAGCACAATGCCACAGATGTCGCAAGTTTTGATGGAACGTGCAATTTGCATGGTAATTGCAGGAATGTCCACCAGAGCTGTTGCCCTTGAATTAAATGTTCATTTCTCTACCATAAGCCGTCTCCAAAGGCGTTTCAGAGAATTTGGCAGTACATCCAACAGCCCTCACAACCGCAGACCAAGTGTAACCACACCAGCCCAGGACCTCCAAGATCATCTGACACAGCCATTTGGACAGCCGCTACAACAATCGGTTTGCATAACCAAAGAATTTCTGCACAAACTGTCAGAAACCGTTTCAGGGAAGCTCATCTGCATGCAGTTTGTCGTGGTAACTGACTTGAGTGGGCAAATGTTTACATTCAATGGTGTCTGGCACTTTGGAGAGGTGTTTTCTTCTCGGATGAATCCTGGTTTTCACTGTACAGGGCAGATGGCAGACAGTGTGTATGGCAACGTGTGGGTGAGTGGTTTGCTGTTGTGGATTGAGTGGCCCATGGTTGCGATGGGGTTATGGTATGGGCAAACGTATGCTATGGACAATGAACACAGGTGCATTTTATTGATGGCATTTTGAATGCACAGAGATACCGTGAAGAGATCTTGAAGACCATTGTTGTGCCTTTTATCCACGACCATCACCTCGCGTTGCAGCATGATAATGCATGGCCCCGTTTTGCAAGGATCTGTACACAATTCCTGAAAACATCCCAGTTTTTGCACCAGACATGTCACCCATTGAGCATGTTTGGGATGCTCTGGATCAGTGTACACGACGGCCTGTTCCAGTTCTTGCCAATATCCAGCAATTTCGCTCAGTCATTGAAGGGGAATGGACCAACATTCCACAGGCCACAATCAACAACTTGATCAACTCTATGCGAAGGAGATGTGCTGCACTGTGTGAGGCAAATGATGTTCACACCAGATACTGATTGGTTTTCAGACCCCCCCCCCCCATACAGTAAAACTGCACAATTTAGAGCCTTTTATTGTGGCCAGCCTAAGACACACCCGTGCAATAATCATGCGGTCTCATCAGCATCTTGATATGCCACACCTGTGAGGTGGATGGATTATCTCGGCAAAGGAGGAGTGCTCACTACCATATTTAGACAAATTTGTAACAATATTTCAGAGAAATAGGCCTTTTGTGTAAATAGAAAAAGTCGTAGATCTTTGAGTTCAGCTCACGATAAATAGGGGCAAACACAAGTGTTGCGCGTATATATATATATATATATATATATATATATATAGCGCGCACACACACAAATTATAATCTATCCATAATAGGATGATAAAGTAAAAACAGATCATATACCTAATAATTTTAGTCTGAGCAAACGTGCATTATCCTCCTCAGTGCGGCGGGATATAGTTCTCAAACTGGCTAGCAGGGTGCTTTTAACCCCCGGTAGTGGCCAAAAAAGGGTTAAAAGTACCGCTGCCCATTGATTTCAATGGGAAGGGGTGCTTTAGGAGTGGTGTATACATCGCTCCTAAAGCGCCTCCGAGAAGCTGCTTGCAGGACTTTTTTGGACGTCCTGCCAGCGCACCACTCCAATGTGAAAGCCACAGGAGAGACGCTATTTTTAGTGCTACAGCGCATGTAAAGTGCCTCAGTGATCAAATACCACCAAAAGAAAGCTCTATTTGTGTTTAAAAAATGATTTACGTTTTGTCTGGGTACAGCATTGCATGACCGCGCAGTGCTGCATAACAAAAATGGCAAGGTCATGAAAGGGGTAAAACTTTTGGAGCTAAAGTGGTTAAATCACTTCCTTCTCCTTTCTAGGACTTCTAGGTCCCACGAGGCATTGTTCCTCACACAATTACATTCTCAGGAACTTGCTGACATGTATGGACAGTGTACTGAGCTGTATGTGTGCTGCACTGTATTTCCTGATATGTAAACAAATAATGCATTCTGTATGTAGGCCAACTAATCGATTATAAAAATAGTTGACAACTATTCTCATAATCGATTATGTCCATTAGTTTTTTTCAGCCCAAATTGTTTCTTTTAGGGACTCTTTAATGACTGGAATAGTATCACTGGATTGGTGTAGGGTCTCTATTTAAAAAGGATCAAAGTCTTTACCAAGTAATTATAGATCTGTTAGTTTAACTTCTATAGTCGGGAAGACACTGGAGAGTTTAATAAAAGAACACACAGATGAGTTTTTGCTGGAAAAAAAAAAAATTTAAGCAACAGCATGGATTCATGAAAGACAGCAGTCAGTCAAACTGATATCTTTTTTTCGAGGAGGTAAGTAAAACCTTGGACAGAGGGGTGTCTGTGGATGTGGTATACTTGGATTTTGCAAAAGCGTTTGACACAGTTCCCCATACACGGCTCATGTGTAAGGTTAAAGTCTACAGGCTTGGAAAGATCAATTTGTAAATGATTCTTCCTCTGAATGGTCTAAGGTTATCAGTGGTGCACCCCAAATTGAATTTCCCCAGCTGTGACACAGACAGCAATAATAACCTCCCAGGGTTCATAACTCTACCCTCCACTAATTGAAACTAAAAGTGTTTTGCTTGGACGCATACCTTAAAGTCTATACTGTGCACACATGCCATTGTGTTTTAGTGGAGGGCACCAGTGGTGGAACCCAGAAGAAGGGATTGGGACCACACTGTGCAAAACCACTGCACAGAAGCAGGGTAAGTATAGCATGTTTTTTATTTTAACCACTTGCTTACTGGGCACTTAAACCCCCCTCAGTCCCAGACCAATTTTCAGCTTTCAGCGCTGATGCACTTTGAATGACAATTGCGCGGGCATACAACACTGTACCCAAATGAAATTTTTATCATTTTTTTCCCACAAATAGAGCTTTCTTTTGGTGGTATTTAGTTACAGCTCGGAGTTTTATTTTTTGCTAAACAAACAAAAAAAGATGCAAAAAAAAAAATCATGTTTTAATAGTTTGTTATAAAATTTTGCAAACGGGTCATTTTTCTCCTTCATTGAAGTGCGCTGATTAGGCGGCACTGATAGGCTGCATTGGTGGGCACTGATGGGCTGCATTGGTGGGCACTGATGGGCTGCATTGGTGGGCACTGATGGGCTGCATTGGTGGGCACTGATAGGCACAGATAAGGCGGCACTAATAGGCACAGATAAGGCGGCACCGATGGGCACAGATAAGGCGGCACAGATGGGCACGGATGGGTGGCACGGATGGGCACTGATAGGTGGCTCTGATAGGTGGCACTGCTGGGCACTGATGGGCGACACTGCTGGGCACTGATGGGCGGCACTGCTGGGCACTGATGGGCGGCACTGGGGTGCAGCACCTTTGAGGCAGATTGTGGGCACTGTGGGTGGCACTGCTGGTGGCACTGTGGGCACTACTGGGTGGCACTATGGGCACTGACGGGGGGCACTTACTTTTTATTAGGGTGGCACTGCAGGGGGCAGGTGGGCACTGGCAGGGGGCAGGTGGGCGCTTGCATTGCTGGCCGTGATCGGGACTGATGTCCCGATCACGGCCGCCGGTGATCAGCTTTTTTTTTTCTCCTCGCGCTGTCAGCGCGAGGAGGAATACTAGCCGATTACCGGCTCCGTTATGTCACCTGATCAGCTGTCATTGGCTGACAGCTGATCACGTGATAAGGGGTCGGGATCGACCCCTTGCACGGATCGGTGATCAGGCAAGTCTCATGGACTCGCCGATTACAGAGCGCGCCGCGCGCGCCCCTCAGGGGGCACGCAGGCCGCTCGTACACGGGACTACGTCAATAGACGTAGTCCCGGAAAAGGAGATCCGCGCTGTAGCCGTCATTTGGCTATAGCGCGGATCTCAAGTGGTTAAGGGAGAAAAAAGGCGTTTCAACTCTCACTAATTCTGAAGTACATTAACCTGTAACAAGTAAATCTGCAAAATTTAAGGCAGCAATAAACCCAAAAACAAAAATGTGATATACTGCAGTTTATAAATGTGGTGGTTGCAGTTGTTTTCTTTTTTTATGCTTTTTTTTTTCTCTTACATCAGGGGACACAGAGCCATAGTACTAAATATGTGGGTTATATCAGCATATCAGGTGCTGGACACTGACACGCCCCTTAAGGCATGAACTTCCCCCATGTAACCCCTCCCATTACTGGGAGTCCTCAGTTTTTTCGCCAGTGTTTAAAGTGTTGGGCACATGTAAGGATGTGTGTACTGAGCTCCACGGGCAGCAATCCTTTGATGATGGCCAGCCATCCTGACCAGATCCGTTCTGATGTCTCCGTAATGAACTAAATTAATGGTACCTGGGCCTCGTCATCCGAAGACACAAGGTTTTTCTTGCGAATGCTTTTAAAGCTGGGCCCTGGGATCCAGTACTTTTTGGTAGTAAGTCCAATAAATGTTTACTGGCAGGGTCTTCTCACAGGTCCAGGATTGCGGGATTACCTTGTGTACCCCTGTTCCTGAAGGTTTCCTTTCAAGGTCTCGGAGCCTACCGTGAAGGGCGAAGATTGTTGTTTTTTTTTTTTTTTTTTTTTTTTTTATCTCTGACAAACCCTGCTGCGAGGAAAGGGTAGGTAGGGGAGATAATCTTTCCTTCCATTTAATTGTGTTGTCATGTCTATGTGTCACCACTGGAGACATTCTGACGCTGGAAACAGCAGAAGCTCCACTCTCCTCTCCATTCAAGCCAGCTCAGGCCCTCAGGTATGAAGGAGAGTCTGATCACTTCCTGGGCCCCCAGACTGGCGATTTTGATCTATTTGAATGCCAGTCAGCTGCCTTTGTCTTTAAAAAAAGGTCGCGGCCGCTCGCCTAGCGGAGGATTTACCCCCCTGCCGCCGCCCGCCATGATGCTGGCGCTCACGTGGGAGATTCACTTCCCTGTTTGAAACAGGAAGGGGGGCGTTTTTGCACAGGGGGCGTGGCTAAACGGCGTCAGACACCGGTCACACGTGTAGGAAGTAGTTGAGCTCTGCAAGAAAAGCTGCTGCTGGTGGTGGAGGGACAGAGCAGAGTGGTTGCTGGTCAGGTTTGGTGACACAGGCATTTTCCTTTTGGCAACATTGTACTGTTGCAGAGGTCCATGGCTGAAATATTGATCAGCTGAAGCACCAGGTGAAAACACTTAGCCAGTCTGTGTCCTTTCCTGGGGTATGACTATTTAGAGTGGATAAGTACACCCAAAAGGGGTAAAGCTCTCTTTACCAATAAAGGAGGTTCAAACAGTTCTCCTCCTTTTTAATCATGCAGCTTCTCCTATGCCTGGGGTATGTGCCTTTAGGCGGTCTCGACAGGGGCAGCACCAGGATCTTGGGGCAGAAAGCCCATGAAGCAGAATGCTAAGGATTTCTCATGAAGGAGCACCCCCACTCGTTTGAGGGAGGGGAAGGGTCCTGCGATTCTCAAAGTCTGGCAGGAACAATGTTAAGAGCAGAGCGATTTCTGCAATTTTTTTCTCTAGGTTACAGCTAGAGTTTCAAGAGCCTGGATGGCCCAGTTGGCTTTCGATCAGAGGGCCGGGGTTCGGGTCCTGTTTGGGTGCTGCCTGTGGGGTCCTTGAGGCTGCTGATGTGGCAGTATTTATGCAAGAGTGATCGTCTCCTCAGAGAATGCTCCTAAGGTTCCAGAAAAAAAGGAGAAAGAAAGAAGAGAAGTGTCTCTTTCTGGTCTCTGGATCAGCTGTTATCCCAGTCGGTGATATCAGAGATTCCCTTAGTGGGACAGGGTTTTTTTTGGCTCAAACCTTTTAAGGTCCCAGAGAGGTAAGACCCACTCTAGATCTCGGAAGATCTGAATTGGCACTTAAACATCCGATCCTTTCATAATTCGATCAGCTGTGTCCAACCTGCAAGGAGGGGAGCTGCATATCTCCATTTGCCAAAGTTTCCCGCTTACCAGAAATCTCTGCGGTTTGAAATATAAAATTATTTTTATCAATCGTGGCACTGCCATTCGACTTAGCCACAGCACTATGAGTGTTCTGAAAGATTCTGGCACCTCCTTTAGCCAGGTTAAAGGCTCAAGGCATAGCGGTCCTAGCCTATTAGAATATCTACTTTGAATAAATCATTCAGTCTCAGGTCTAAAACCAGAGTCTGATCTCAGCTGTAGATAGCTGAAATCTCTAGGTTGGATCTCAGCCTAGGAAGATTCTCCTTAAAACCATCAAGGAGGTTACTTGGGGGCTGGTTATAGATACCATACAGAAGAAGGTATTCTTACCCCAGACAAGAATCGGTTCCATTGTAGGACTAATTCAACTTATCAGGAAAGTTAAATTCCTTCATTTTGGCTGCAGGAGATTTTTAGGGGAAATGGTGGCCTCCTTCAAGGCCGTCCCTTACGCGCAGTTTTATTCAAAGATTGCTTCAAGACACCATCCTGTTGGTCTGGAATAAAGAGGATTCAGGCCTTGTTTGTTTCCAATATGCTTGGCTCCTGACATAGATCAGAGCCTAAATTGGTGGTTGTTATCCAGCAGGAGGGAAAATCTTTATCCTGCAAGGTGTTAACAACAGATGCCAGCCTTCTAGGTTGGGGAGCAGCCCTGGAAGAAGATTCTGTCCAGGGGAGATGGTCCAGGTTAGAGGACCTTGCCTATCAACTTTGTTGGAAGTTTCAGGCAGTACATCTGGCCATAGAATCTTAGTGGTCAGATTACGGGACTGTCCTGACAGGATTCAGTCTGACAGAGCCACGGTAGTGGCTTACATCGATCACCAGGGGAGGCACGAGAAGTCATGCAGCCCAAAAAGAGGTGAATAATGTTCTAGCTTTGGCAGGACACAACACTCCTTGCCTATCGGCAATTCTAATATTTCAGGCGTACTACTTTGAGACGCCAACAATTAGTTACGGGAGAATGATCTCTTCACCCCGACATCTTCCTAGCAGTATGTCAGATGGGGTACTCCAGACATGGACCTATTCGCGTCCAGATTCATTAATAAGGTCGACAACTTTATGTCAAACAAGGGGTCAGCTAGCAAGCAGAACAGACACATTAGAATTCCCAGGGGATCAGTTTTCACTGATCTATGCATTTCTCCAGCTCTGCTACTTCCGCGCCTTCTCCGCAGGATTAAGCAGAAACAAAAGGAAGTGATTCTGGTGGTGGCCCCAGCGGGTCCCTGAAGATCTTAATTTATCAAGATCATAAAGAGGGCAGTTGAAGTCCTTTGGACTCTGCCATTATAGCCAGACCTTCTTGCACAGGGTCCGGTATTTCATCCTACTTTACAGACAAGGAGTTTAACAGGTTTGACTGTTGAATCACACTCCTTAAAAGATCGTGGGTGATCTCCTTCAGTAGTGTCTACTTTGACTAATGCCAGGAAGCCGGCTTCCAGAATCACTTACTATAGAATTTGGAAGGCATAGGTTCCTGGTTTGGATCCAGGGGTTGGCACCCCAGGAAGTATGTCAATAGACAGGATTCCTGCATATGGGATCTGAAATGAAGCTGGCCTTGACTTTTACCAAGAGCCAGATCCAGGCCATGTCGATGTCTTTTCCTACAGCCTCTTGCTTCCCTCTCTTGGTGCGTAGCTTATTCAGGGGGTAACATGGTTTATTCCCCCTATCAAGGCACCCCTAAATCCTTAGGATTTAAAATTGGTCTTGTCGGCTTTGTTAAATCAGCCGTTTGAACCTTACGAGAAATTTTCTTAGTTCTTTGACAAGAAAGATAATCTTTTTTGCTTGCCATTTCTTCTTCTAGAAGAGTATTGGAACTAATGTCTCTGTCTTGTAAAGAACCATATTTCATCATGCATAA
Organism: Lithobates pipiens; assembly: GCF_037356315.1. Classification (NCBI taxonomy): domain Eukaryota; kingdom Metazoa; phylum Chordata; class Amphibia; order Anura; family Ranidae; genus Lithobates; species Lithobates pipiens. The sequence goes on along the minus strand of NW_027507787.1, from coordinate 56,204,953 downwards.
TGATGAGGTGGTTTGATGTCCTCATCCTGAATTCTTACCAAAAGTGGTAACAGATTTTCATTTAAACCAAGATATTATTCTTCCTTCTTTCTCCCCAGAAGCCTTAATTTGGGGAAGAGAAAGCAGTACAGCCTCTTGATGTACTAAGAGCGATTCAGAATCTATTTAAGGATGACCGCTCAGGTTCACAAAACACAGGTTGTTTGTACTACTAGAGGGTCCAAGATATGGACAGGCAGCTTCAAGATCCACTATTTTCCAAATGGATTTGTCAAGTGATTGATCAAGCTTCAGCTTAAAGAAGAAAATTCTTCCTTCTCATATTAAGAGCACATTCATCCAGGGCAATTAGTACCTCTTGGGTGGTACATCATCAGGCCTCTATGGCTCAGATCTGTAAGACCGCAACATTGGTCTTTGGTTCAGATGTTTATCCGATTTTATCAAATCGATATTAAAGGTCATGAGGAGATTTGGGCACAGCATACACTGCAGGCTACAGTATGAGTCCTCTGGCCTCCTGTTTCCTTGATTCTGTCTCCCCCCTTCAGTTGCCATTTCTATGGGACATTCCACATAGTTATTACTATGGCTCTGTGTCCCCTGATGTAAGAAAAGAAAATATGATTTTTAAAACGGCTTACCTGTAAAATCCTTTTCTTTGATGTACATCATGGGACACATAGGTCCCTCCCTTCTTCTTCTTCTTATACACTTTGATTGCTTGGCTACAAAACTGAGGACTCCCACTAATGGGAGGGGTTATATGGGGGAAGTTCACTCCTTAAGGGGCGTGCCAGTGTCCAACACCTGAAATGCCGATATAACCCACATAGTTATTACTATGGCTCTGTGTCCCCTGATGTACATCAAAGAAAAGGATTTTACAGGTAGGCTGTTTTAAAAATCCTATTTTTTTTTTTTTGCCTTGTTTTTCACCTGGTGATCCAGCCAGTAACACTTCCTGTCACATTGGATGGAGGAGCAACAAAGTCACCTTTTGGGCAGCATCATTGCCAATCTGTGGGGAAGCTGGTGTTGTGCTGGCTATATCATATTTTCAAATGAACATTCATATGGCAATTTGTTCAAAAATTCACAGTGCATCAGATGACTTGATGCATGTTTAAAAGTACTTTCATTGCTTTTAACATTTGACTTTGGAATGAATGGACTTTATGGTATATAGCCAGCTTAAGATGCACTTGCAGATTTAGATAGACATGACTAACAAATTACAGCTAAACTCCATCTAACACTTTTATTGCAGCAACAGTTTTGTTTTTTTTTCCTTTTTGGGTAAAGGTATTACATAAATGCTCACCATTGTAAACACGCCAATCAGTGTTAACCACTTAACCAGTTGCCGACCGCCGCACGCCGATGTACGTCGGTAGAATGGCACGGGCAGGCATAAGGACATACATGTACGTTCCTTGCCTCCCGCGGGTCGGGGGCCCGATCGGGCCCCCGCCCGGTGCCTGCGGCGGTCGGTATTCGTTCGGGAGCGATCCCGGACGAGGGGACGGCCATTCATTCATGGCCACCCCCTCGCGATCGCTCCCGACGAATAGAAATCCCCGGTGACATCACTTCCTCTCCTGTAATGTAAACACAGGAGAGGAAGTGATGTATTCTCTCCTCCGTGTCGGTATTTTTCGTTCCGACACGGAGGAGAGCGGATCGGTGAGTTGCACCAACACTCTACACACACAGTAGAACATGCCAGGCACACTCACACCCCCCCTTTACCCCCCGATCACCCCCCCGATTACCCCTGCCCCCCCAGTCACAGTGACACCAATGTCATTTTTTTTTTTTTTTTTGCATTGGTGTCATTTGTGACTGTAATAACTGTTAGGGCAGTTAGAGTTAGCCCCCTTTAGTTCTAATGTACCCCCCTAACCCCCCCAATAAAGGTTTAACCCCGTGATCACCCCCCGTCGCCAGTGTCACTAAGGCTGGGTTCACATTGCAGCGGTTTATGAGAATGAATGTGATTCGCACCGCACTGCAGTGCAAATCACATCCGATCTCTGTGCGATTCGAGTTCAGCCATCCGCCGCACCCGCCACACCCGCCGCACCCGCCGCAAATTCGCACGGGACCCTTTTTTTGGCCCGCAGCAGAATCGGATCGCATGGGTGTTCACACCATGCGATCCGAGTTTGCAGATCGCACTGCGATATGCGAACTGATCTGGGGGTGTCAGTAACATTTCACTGACACTCCCAGCAGTTCGCATAGGGCAGTGTGAACTGCCGCCGGGAGGCATGCGATGCGGGAACCCGCCGCGGATTCGCGGCGTTTCCGCATCGCTCCAGTGTGAACCCAGCCTAATAAGCGATCATTTTTCTGATCGCCGTATTAGTGTCACAGGTGACGCTAGTTAGGCAGGTAGGTATTTAGGTTCGCCGCAGCTTTTTATAGCGCCAGGGACCCCCATATACTACCGCATAAAGCCCCCTGATTGCCCCCTAGTTAACCCTTTCACCAGTGATCACCATATAACTGTTACAGGTGACGCTGGTTGGTTAGTTATTTTTTTATAGTTTCAGGGCACCCGCCATTTATTACCTAATAAAGGTTTAACCCCCTGATCACCCGGCGGGTGTCATTTGTGACTAATAACTGTTAGGGCAGTTAGGGTTAGCCCCCTTTAGTTCTAAGGTACCCCCCTAACCCCCCCAATAAAGGTTTAACCCCGTGATCACCCCCCGTCGCCAGTGTCACTAAGGCTGGGTTCACATTGCAGCGGTTTATGAGAACGGATGTGATTCGCACCGCACTGCAGTGCAAATCACATCCGATCTCTGTGCGATTCGAGTTCAGCCATTCGCCGCACCCGCCGCAAATTCGCACGGGACCCTTTTTTTGGCCCGCAGCAGAATCGGATCGCATGGGTGTTCACACCATGCGATCCGAGTTTGCAGATCGCACTGCGATATGCGAACTGATCTGGGGGTGTCAGTAACATTTCACTGACACTCCCAGCAGTTCGCATAGGGCAGTGTGAACTGCCGCCGGGAGGCATGCGATGCGGGAACCCGCCGCGCATTCGTGGCGTTCCCGCATCGCTCCAGTGTGAACCCAGCCTAATAAGCGATCGTTTTTCTGATCGCTGTATTAGTGTCACAGGTGACGCTAGTTAGGCAGGTAGATATTTAGGTTCGCTGCAGCTTTTTATAGCGCCAGGGACCCCCATATACTACCGCATAAAGCCCCCTAATTGCCCCCTAGTTAACCCTTTCACCAGTGATCACCATATAACTGTTACAGGTGACGCTGGTTGGTTAGTTATTTTTTTATAGTTTCAGGGCACCCGCCATTTATTACCTAGTCTCACTAGTGTACCCCTAAATTTAGGGGTGTCTACTTTCCAAAATGGGGTCATTTGGGGGGGTTTGTGCCATCTTGGCATTTTATGGCCTTCAAAACTGTAACGCCCTTAGAAAGCCTGAAGGCGGTGCTTGGTTTTCGGGGCCCCGTACGCGGCTAGGCTCCCAAAAAGTCCCACATATGTGGTATCCCCGTACTCAGGAGAAGCAGCAGAATTTATTTTGGGGTGTCATTTCACATATGCCCATGGCATGCGTGAGCAATATATCATTTAGTGACAACTTTGTGAAAAAAAAAAAAAAAAGTTTGTAATTTTCCCGCAACTTGTGGCAAAATATAAAATATTCCATGGACTCAACATGCCTCTCAGCAAATAGCTTGGGGTGTCTACTTTCTAAAATGGGGTCATTTGTGGGGGTTTTGTGCCATCTTGGCATTTTATGGCCTTCAAAACTGTAATAGGTAGTGAGAAGTGAACTCAAAAATTTACGCCCTTAGAAAGCCTGAAGGCGGTGCTTGGTTTTCGGGGCCCCGTACGCGGCTAGGCTCCCAAAAAGTCCCACATATGTGGTATCCCCATACTCAGGAGAAGCAGCAGAATTTATTTTGGGGTGTCATTTCATATATGCCCATAGCATGTGTGAGCAATATATCATTTAGTGACAACTTTGTGTAAAAAAAAAAATAAAAAATTTTTTTTGTCATTATTCAATCGCTTGAGGCAAAAAAATAAAATATTCAATGGGCTCAACATGCCTCTTATCAATTTCCTTAGGGGGTCTACTTTCCAAAATGGGGTCATTTGGGGGGGTTTTGTACTGCCCTGCCATTTTAGCACCTCAAGAAATGAGATAGGCAGTCGTAAACTAAAAGCTGCGTAAATTCCAGAAAACGTACCTTAGTTTGTAGATGTGACAACTTTTGCGCAAACCAATAAATATACAATTATTGACTTTTTTTTTACCAAAGACATGTGGCTGAATACATTTTGGCCTAAATGTATGACTAAAATTGAGTTTATTGGATTTTTCTAATAACAAAAAGTAGAAAATATCATTTTTTTTCAAAATTTGCGGTCTTTTTACGTTTATATCGCAAAAAATAAAAATCGCAGAGGCAATCAAATACCATCAAAAGAAAGCTCTATTTGTGGGAAGAAAAGGACGCAAATTTTGTTTGGGTACAACATTGCATGACCGCGCAATTACCAGTTAAAGCAGCGCAGTGCCAAAGTGTAAAAAGACCTCTGGTCATTTACCAGCAAAATGGTCCGGTCTGAAAGTGGTTAAAGCGGAATTACACCCAAAAGTGAAGGCCAAGGAACACGCCAGACAGGTCAGCAATAAAGTTGTGGAGAAGTTTAAAGCAGGGTTAGGTTATCAAAAATATCCCAAGCTCTGAACATCTTGTTCAATCCATCATCCGAAAATGGAAAGAGTATGGCACAACTGCAAACCTACCAAGACATGGCCATCCACCTAAACTGACAGGCCGGGCAAGGAGAGCATTAATCATAGAAGAAGGCAAGAGGCCCATGGTAATTCTGGAGGAGCACTTCAGAAATCTGGCATTTAACTTAAGAGCATGGCGTGGACCAAATTGCCATTATCGGTGGTAGGCCGTGCAAATCTCATAAAAATGATCTGGACCCCTCAATTGTTATATATATACTCCATAATTCACCGATATGGATAACTTTAAAATGGTTCAAAAAACGGAATCAATATTTCGTAGACTATTATGGAAAGGAAAAACCCAGAGAATTAAGTTATCAATTCTCCAGAGGGCAAGGGATTGGGGGGGATTAGCGGTACCACAGCCAAGACTCTACTTCATAGCCTCCCAGCTTCAGCATTTTGCAGGCTGGGGAGAAAGGAATTGGGAAGACCCCATACAGGTTTTATTGTTAAATAACAGTTTTCGATATAATCTTGTGGCTCAGTTGGAATCCGGAGCCCTGGGTAACACCTGTAGGGGTCTAACAATGACACTTATGAATTGAGTCTGGAAGGAAATGAGGAGTATAATGAAATTTGAAGGAGTTTCGAAATACTCCCCGCTTTGGGGGCGTAAGCAATACAAAGAATTATATAAATTGGAGTGATTCGAAAGCTGGCTCTCTAAGGGGCTCCAATATATAGAACAGATGTTTACATATAATGTTCTGCGCTCCTTTCAGGACCTGCAAGAATCCTTTCAACTGCCTTCTAGTCACTTCTATAAATATTTAAAATTACGGCATGCGATTCAAACTCAGTTTAGAAGAGAAAAGATAGTGATAAAACCTACCCCACTTATAACATCATTAGCAAGGGGGGGAGGAAAAAAAGGGCTTGATCTCGTCTTTATATGGTCAACTGATGAGACTATATCAGGATAAAGTTGTCAGCCCGGGTAGAACAGGCTGGGAGAGAGACATAGGGGACATCTCAGATGAAAACTGGCAAATTATCTTGAGAAGGGTACCCCTAGTATCATTATCACCAGCTCAATGCCTGACGCAACTATTTATAATATATTGGGTATATAGAACACCAGTTAAATTATTTAAGTGGGGCAGACGCGATTCTCCGGAGTGCCCTAGATGTCAAAAGTCTCCAGCTGATTTAATACACATGATGTGGAATTGTCCAAAATTGGCCAGATATTGGCGAGAGGTGGTTAATACAATCAATGCTACATGTAATACACATATCGACAGGACCCCTATGACATGTCTACTGGGATATTTTTACGAGGAAGGCTTCTTTCCCTGGGAGGTGATATTAGTTACTAGACTATTGTTTATTGCACGTAAGTTAATTGCTCTAAGGTGGATATCTTCGAATGCACCTTTACTTGAGGACTGGCGTCTTCAGGTAAATGAAAACATCTTGAAAGAACAACAAGTTAATTGCAATAGGGGAGAATCCAACAACTGGATTAAAATATGGAAACGATGTTTATCGGATCCACGGTTAGCTCCACCCTCACTAGTAATGGGGAATTCTGTATTGAGTGGTTAGTATCGTTTTTTTCTGTTGAGTGGGACAGTAAACGCGGTATTCAAAGGAAAACGGGGTAGAGAGTTACACCAGAGGGCAGGAAAAAAAAAAAAACTAAATAAAAAAATTGTAACGATAAAAGATGTGGGTAGAAACAATCTTCGCCTTTGTCAGCTTGTGGTATATAACTCACTATGGAAACTACGCTATGGATTTGTCGCCCGGTGAGTGCGTGTTTTTTTTTTTTTTTTTTTTTTTTTTGGTGTGTATGTCTGTGTGTATATGTTTGTAAATACTTGTGTCTAAAGGATGGTTAGGAAGTATATATGATAGTGGCAAGTAAGAAAAAGAGAGAAATATAAAAAGATGTTTTGCACGGATCAATCAAAATAAATAGGAAAATGAGGATAGGACGTACTAGCGGTATAAGGAAACAAAATTGTAAAATATATACTGATGCTGTAACTTGGTCTGTTATAACTTGATCTGCTATATTGAAATATGTCAAATAAAGAAATAAACAATTAAAAAAATGGTTTCTGTAGGAGCCCTGCATTGGCGTGCACAGCGTTCCCAGAGGAATACCAGGCTCAGCTCAGCGCCCGTTATTAATCCCGTCACCTGGCCCAGGCGGTGTGTGTGGAATGCAGGGCAGGGCTGCTGTTAGAAATCATGGGGCCCATTGCAGTCTACCGAAAAGCTCCCATGAAAAATATCAAAATTATATTTTCACTGAAAATACACTAAAATCATTATTAGTTTGTGGACACAAACACAACAACTAATAAAATTCCTGCTATATCTAAAATTGGGTATTCATTTAATAAATACATTTCTTTGTATGAATGAGGTCTTGGGGCTTTTGCTCTCTGCATACAGCCTATGTTACACTATGGGGATACAGAAGCTGTACAAACAGTCACAGGTCCTAATTTGACAGGCATGTGACAGTGTGTGTTCAGGGCCACTCACCCACACCCTGCACACCTATCAAATTTAGGACCTGCAGCTGTGTTCATACAACTGCTGCATCGTCATAGAGTGACGGGCAGCTCCAGCTGCACAAACTGCTCATTCACACTGTATAGGCCAGAGCCCTTAATTTATTAAATTTTTTTTTTTACAACTTTCAAAATTATTTTTTACTATTTTTTTTTTTTTTTTACATGATTTTCTTCAATTCATAATTTTTTTTTTTTAATTGTTTAAACCCTGCTGTTTGAGGGCTTTGGTGAAACATCAGGATGAAATATCAGGGGTCTAAACAGACTCCTGACATCTCACCTTTGAGACAGAGAAAGGAATGGAGAACACAGATTCTTCAATTCCTTTCTCTGCAGCCTCAGCTGCACTGCAGATGAATGAACAGAAGACAGAGGCACCTGTTCATTCATAAACTGCACCATAGTAAATACAGGAAGGAAGGGCCCAGTAAATGACATATTTACTGGCCCCTTCCCCCACACTCCATACTGAACATACCCCTGTATACCCATAGGACAGGAAAGCCAGCAGCAATGTGGGGGAGGGGGGCACATGGCCAAACAGCGGCCTGCAGGGGGAATCCGATATGGGCAGGACAGGAAGGGGGGAACAGAACTATGCCCTGTGTGTCTCTCCCTCCAGCAGCTGAAAGCCAGCAGGAGGAGAAACAGGCTTTCAGCTGTTGCACAGAGCTGCACAGCGCATTGTTCCTGTATTTGCTGCAGTACTGATCATCCTCCCTATCCTGGCCACATCCAATTCCCCCTGCTGCCCGGGCCCCCCTCTGTGCACGGACCCATACAATGCAGGGTTCAAGAGCGCATAATGCAGAGTGCAGGGTTTAGGAGCATGTAATACATTGGAGAGAGTTACATACAGAATGCAGGGTTTAGGAGGGCACAGAGTGCAGTCAGGAGTGCACTGCATGCAGAGTGCCAGGTTTAGGGGTTCACTATGTCAGAGTTCAGGGATTTGCTATGCAGAGAGAACACTTCTGCCCACACATCCAAAGCTCACTCATCTTCTACACCCTTCTCTAAGAGACAACCGCTAAACTCTGCATGCAGCTACTTCAGCTCTGACTCCTGCTCCTCCACTGCCCTAAGCTTTGCACAATCCCCCAATCTGCTCACCTCTCAGGAGCAGCCAGTCTTTGTCCCAAAGTCCATTTTTGTCCCTGCTTCTCTACCACGGCACAGCAGCATCAGTGAGATCATCGAGCAGGGGGCATCGACATCTAAGCACCAGGCTGTTTCTCAGCCAGCATGGGATACCCGCTCTGAAGCTCCATAAACACACTGTGCCACAGAAACATTCCCTCTGTGTCTGCCCTGAGTGCAGTGCAAGGAGGTTCTGAGGGAGCTGCCAGGAGAAGCGTGCCTTCACTTTTAGCACAGAAGCCAGGCTTTTGTGTATGCAAGTGACATTAAATAGCAGTGACTGTGAGCCAGGTGAGCAGGGAACACCGATCCGCCATGTTCCAGCTTAAAAAAAAAAAAAGCCCTGGCTGGGCCTATATTAAGGTAGGGGTCTAGAGCTGCAAATCCATTAGCCCCTACGTTAATCCAGCCCTGTTTCCAGCAGGTACAGCAGCCCATTCAAATGATCGTGCTGCTGTGCCCACAAAAACTCCGCCATGGGGAAACCGCAATAGTGTGAATCTAAACTAAAGCTGTGTACATGGATTGAAATTCAGCCTGTTCAGCAGGAACTGGCTGACCTTTGATCTGTTTGTAGCATATAGGTTCAACAGAAGCCCTGTTAAACAGCCCTGCTGGAAAACCAGCATTTGACCAGTTGATCAGTGTATTTGACGGGAGGAGTCTCCACTGCCAGAATACAGCAGCACAGTGGGGACTCCTCCCCTGTCAAATACACTGCTTGCATAGAAACATACATAGCAGTAACTTTGGTTGAGACACAATGCCAGGTAAAGATACAGTCGGTAATCTCTACTACATTAGGGATTTTGTAAGGTAAATGCAGTGCTAAGATGTGACTTAACCACTTCAGCCCCGGACCAATTTTCAGCCTAGAGGTCTTTTTACAATTTCGCACTGCACTGCTTTAACTGGTAATTGCGCGGTCATGCAATGTTGTACCCAAACGAAATTTGCGTCCCTTTCTTCCCAAAAATAGAGCTTTCTTTTGATGGTATTTGATTGCCTCTGCGATTTTTATTTTTTGCGATATAAATGGAAAAAGACCGAAAATTTTGAGAAAAAAAGATATTTTCTACTTTTTGTTATAAGAAAAATTGAATAAACTCAATTTTAGTCATACATTTAGGGCAAAATTTATTCAGCCACATGTCTTTAGTAAAAAAAAATGTCAATAAGCGTATATTTATTGGTTTGCGCAAAAGTTATAGCGTCTACAAACTAGAGTACATTTTCTGGAATTTACACAGCTTTTCATTTACGACTGCCCATCTCATTTCTTGAGGTGCTAAAATGGCAGGGCAGTACAACCCCCCCCCCCCCCAAATGACCCCATTTTGGAAAGTAGACACCCCAAGAAAATTGCTGAGGGGCATGTTGAGCCCATTAAATATTTTTTTTTTTTTGTCCCAAGCGATTGAATGACAAAAAAAAAAAAGTTTACAAAAAGTTGTCCCTAAATGATATATTGCTCACACATGCCATAGTTATATGTGGAATTGCACCGCAAAATATATTCTGCTGCTCCTCCTGAGTATGGGGATACCACATATGTGGGACTTTTTGGGAGTCTAGCCGTATACGGCACCCCGAAAACCAATCACTGCCTTCAGGATTTCTAAGGGTGCAAATTTTTGATTTCACTCCTCACTACCTATCACAGTTTCGAAGGCCATAAAATGCCAAAATAGCACAAAACCCCCCCAAATTACCCCATTTTGGAAAGTAGACACCTCAAGCTATTTACTGAGAGGCATGTTGAGTCCATGAAATATTTTTTTAAGTTGCAGGAATATTACAATTTTTTTTTTTTTTTGCACAAAGTTGTCACTAAATGATATATTGCTCACACATGCTATGGGCATAAGTCAAATTACACCCCAAAATAAATTCTGCTGCTTCTCCCGAGTACGGGGATACCACATGTGGGGGACTTTTTGGGAGCCTAGCCACGTACGGGACCCCGAAAACCAAGCACTGCCTTCCGGATTTAAATATAAACCGCTACCAAAAGAAACTGTTAGCGATCGCAGGGATCAGGCCTGACTCTGCGAACGCTGCAGTTATGTGTTTAGTGTTTTGTAAGTGACAGTGATCAATCGATACTGCACTTGGGTGGGCTGGGCGGAGGGGCACAACGCAGGTGCTAGCAGGTATCTGGGCTGATCCTGCTAACAATGCGTTTTTTTGGAACCCTAAACTGCTGGGGACGCTAGTATAGATCTGATCAGATCAGATATTGATCTGTTCAGATTCTATACCACTACGGGAGGTTTATGCTTTGCGCGTGGGTGTTAGCGGTACTGGCACTAACCTAGCGCTGCCTGGGGCGACGCAGACCCTGACCCTAAAACCTAATTGATATCACCCGCTGGGTGATCAGGGGGTTAAACCTTTATTGGGTAATAAATGGTGGGTGCCCTGATGCTATAAAAAGCAAACTAACCAGAGTCACCCGTAACACTTATACGGTGATCACTGGTGAAAGGGTTAACTAGGGGCAATCAGGGGGTTCAAATTTTTATTAGGTAGTATATGGGGGTCCCTGGCGCTATATAAAAATCTGACGGGGAACCTAAATAACTAACTGGCTAACCAGCGTCACCAGTGACACTTATACTGTGATCGCTGGTGAAAGGGTTAACTAGGGGCAATCAGGGGGTTAAAACCATTATTGGGTAGTATATCGGGGTACCTAGCGGTTTTGCGCTATAAAAACCTGGCGGTGAACCTAAAAAAAATAACTAGCTACCTAGCGACACTAATGCAGCGATCAGAAAAATGATCGCTTAGTGACACTGGCAAAAGGGGGTGAAAGGGTTAACTCTAGGGGCAATCAGGGGGTTAAACCTTTATTGGGGGGTGGTAGGGGGCTACCCTGGACCTAACACTAACTGCCCTGACAGTTTTTACTGTTACAACTGACACTGAATGCAGTGATCAGTAAATAAATGATCACTGCAATCAGCGACACTGTGACTGGGGGGGGGGGGGTGATCGGGGGGGGGGGGGGGTTTGTGTACCTATGTGTTAGTGTAGTTTTGGTGCACACTTACTTTCACTTCTCCTCGTAGTCCGGTCAATAAGACCGCCCGAGGAGAATGACATCACTTCCTCCCTGCCTGTGTTTACTATACACAGAGGGAGGAAGCTTCTCATTCGCCAGGAGCGATCGAGAGGGGATGGCCAGAAACCAACGGCCATCCCCTCATCCCGGATCGCTCCTGCAGTGAAACGGACCGCCGCATCCAGCGGGAGGGGGTCCGATCGGACCCCCCACCCGCTGGAAGGCAAGCACGTACATGTACGTGCTTGTGCCTGTACATGCCATTGTGATGACGTACAATGGCATGCAGCGGTCCTTAAGTGGTTAATAGAAGCCCTTAGTCAAAATGTAAGTTGCTTTAAATATTCTTTTGAATGACTCCTAAAGAGCCCCAGGGACTCTCCACACTCTCGCTTGTTATAGGCTCAGCACATATATTTTCTTTTCCTCCCACCACATGAAAGTTTACTGAAGACTTTTCTCTTATGTATTAAAAACTTCCGTCTGGAGGGTCTCAGAATACAGCAGGAAGTATTTTGCATACATCTTGCATTAGTATTCGTATACAATTGTTTTATGAAACTTTCTGGTGGCATATAGCAGAGGTTCCTTTGCATCAGGGCATATTATACTGGTTTACCACTTTCTGTACAGCAGTAGACCATTCATGGCTCCTCTGTACATTGTTCATTAAAAGAGAAGTATGGATTTGGCTTTTTTACCCCCATCATACTTGCATAGGTGGATGCAGCATTGATCTGATGCTGCATCTGTCCCCCGGTGTCTCTGCACTGAGAACCGAACCATCGAACATCACGAAGGCTTGGATCTCTCGGCTACCTGTACAGAGAGCTGCTGCCTGCCTGTCAGTCAGCAGCTCCCCCTGCTCTGCTCCTCCATGCTCACTGGAGCTCTGAGCTGTACAGGGGTGGGGCATGGCCATCTCGGTCTCTCAGCAGCTTACTGAGAGACTGAGACGTCTATCCGTACAGGTACCTGGCAGATCCAGACTCCTATAGTCGAGATGACGTGGTGCCCGGACTGATCTGTGTGACGTCAGCAGAGAGCAGACTTCAGACCGCTCTCTGCTGAAAACGGGTGACAGGAGTCAACGAATTGCACTCCTGTGACCCATAAGAGAAGCCCAGCCAAACAAACTCAGGCTGGACTCCTTTTTTTATGGTTATGATGAAAAATTTTTCTTCATTTTTGTTTTTAAAATATGAACAAAAACACCTGGTGTGTAAAGCACAAATCCTCAATGAACATCGTATAGTACAGAAGATACCCAAAATAACGCATACTGCCCATGGATACTGGTGGGTTAGCTGCCGTACATACTGGCGTAGACACTTTACATGTTTCAGACTAATTATAGTCGTCCTTCAGAGGTTTTATGTGAAATGAGTAGTAGTAGTTAAAATGATAAAAAAAATGATATTGCATATAACTGTTGAGTAAGCGATCAGTTGTTCCCAGAGAGGGCAGCGTAGACATGCACCAGATGGAACCACAAGGACTATGAGGAAATGAGCACAACACTGCTCATACAGGGACCCCAGGTAACAGAGCAAAGGCTCCCATCATGTAATGCTAAACAGCCAGTTAGTAATTGGTTGTTGGAGAGTTTATTATGATGCTCATCTTAGTCTCCACAGTCAGTTCTAGTGCAACCTACTCCCAGTTGTGGGAGCCTTTGCTCCGTTACCTGGGGTCCCTGTATGTGCAGTCTTGGGCTCAATTTTGTCGCGGTCCTCGTGGTTCTACCTGGTACATGTCTGCGCTGCCCTCTCTGGGAAACAACTGATCACTTACTCATGAGTTATATGCAATATCTGTTGTGTGTTTTTTTTTTTATTTTATATCATTTTAACTACTACTACCTATTTGACATAAAAACTCTGATGAAGGACTATTAGTCTAAAACGTGTAAGGTGTTTACACCAGTATGTACGACAGCTAGCCCACCAGTATCCATGGTCAGTAGTATGTGCCAGAATGCGTTATTTTGGGTATTATGTGTCATGATTTTCTATACTATATGATGTTAATTGCTGATTTGTACTATTTTGCCATGTTGTTATAATAAAATTATATATATTTTTCTCTTATATTCACCGACCGACACAGCTCCTCTCTGTAACTAAATGGGTTGTATAGCCTGCCATTAGGAGAAACTAGGCAAAATTGTTACACAATACACAGAACTTTAATCCCATCCCAGGGGGGCGGGCCCCGTGCTATCAACCCTTCCCACTGCTCCTAGCAGCTTCAGCTTCAGTTTTTATTTTGCCTAGCAAGGAGAATGACCTAGGAAACCCTGCAGGCCTCTTGGTCCATATTTTTGCTGCAGGATTGCTACTTTTTGCGCAAGATGAAAGATCCTGTGATCTTCTATCAACTGCCGGCTGGGTGACAGGCTGGTTAATGATATCCTTGTAGTCTCCACAGTCTGGCCATCGAGCGTGAGCAGGCCGCAGCTAAGGCTCGGCAGGCCATGACATGCCTCAGCTCCAGAGGTGGTCGGTGAGCTTCAATGCTCCGGGGTATACATATGACCGGGCTACTGATGTCTGAATCACAGTATACCGAGGCCAGCAGGTCCTAGTCCAGGTCTGGGGGTCCCAAAACATGTTTATGGAGGTTGTTATGACTGTTGGCAGGCAGCACGTTTTTATTTCTTTGCTCTGTCACCGCATGGCGCCATTTCAGCGGCCATATTAGATTTGGGAAAGCTATAAATAGTGAGCAGCCATTTTCTTTAGGATTTGTATTGATTACATTGGCGGCCATTTTCTTAAAGCCTGAGCGTGTTTTTCACCGCTGGCCTCTTGTGGCAGCATTACATGTGCTTTATCTTGCTGCTTCCTGTATCCACTGTGTGTGTGCAGGACGCTCTGCAGATCGTTGCACTGCTGGTGGGAGCTGCTGCTGCTGACAGTTTTCTCCTCTCTGCAACTGGGAACCTCCTAGGGACTACAGGCACTGCTGTGGCTATCACAGAATGCCTCAGGGTGGTGAGTCTAGTGCCAAGTACCCCCACCCCACGCGGCAGCAGCAGGAGGATGGGACCTTCACTGTCCTAAGTCCCCTCTGGTGGCAGACAGGCTAGGGTCAGCATGGCTTCAGAAACTGGTGTTTCTTCCCCTGAAATCCAGGCTATAGCAACCGGGTCACCTGCAACTAGCGCGGTGTGCATGGACACCCTGATGGCGGTCCTTGACTCCTATGTTGCTAAGATAGAGGCGGCACGTGGCAGGAAAGGTGCATGTAAGAGGCCCCAGCCCCCCCCCCCGTCCTCTGGGAAAAGCTCTGATGCAGACTCGGGCCCTGCTGCGGCTGGAGACCCCTGCTCTGACCTATCAGACGTGGCTGACCAGGACCGTTCAGATAGTGAGGATGATTCCCCGTCCGGTTCCGGGCGCGACAGGGCGCTTGTTGGAGCACTTATCACAGCTGTGCCTGATAACCTGAAGATTCAGGAGCCAGCGGATTCCTCTGCTGATGTACTGGGTCCCTTTTGGGTCCCGCAAGCCAGCACATTCACCTAAGGTGTTCCCGTATTTGACTTATTTTGACAAATTCATCTACAGGGAATGGGGTCACCCGCAACAGACCTTTTCAGTCCCCAAAAATTTGGCGGTGCGTTACCCCTTTGAGGAAAGCCTTCTGAAAAAGTGGTTGGCTCCGGTTGTGGACCCCCCAGTATCTAGGTTAAGCAAAGTAACCACGATCCCGGTTGAGGGGACTCCTGCATTCAAGGATCCCACGGACAGGAAGGCCGAGGCAGTGGCTCGTTCCTTGTTTACGGTTGTGGGGTCAGCCGTGCGACCTGTACTGGCATCCGCACTGGTGTCGCAGACACTGAGTGGGCAAAACATTTGTATCGCGAATTGGGAGAGCATAATGCCTCCCCTATCTGCGTGGAACTAGAAGACCAACTAGTGCATGGTCTTAAGTACGTTTGTGCCGTGGCCCTGAATACTCTCCCTCTGCTATCCAGGGCCTCAGTGTCAGCCGTGGTGCTGAAACGCCTGATTTGACTGAAATGCTGGTCTGCTGACCAGGCATCCAAGAAAGCCCTGACGGATCTTCCCTTCCTTGGCGACTGGCTCTTTCGAGCCTCGTTGGATGACATTATTAAAAATGCCATGGGTGGTAAGGGTACACTACTCCCACAGGCCAGGAAGGCTAAGGAGCCATGCTGCAGGCAAGGGCCCTCCTTTTCCGCTCACAAGCGGCTTTTTCGTCCGCCCGGTGCTTCAGCATAACGACCCCAGCCCGACAGGACGCCCACGGACGGTCAGAAGCGTCCCTGGAACCGCAAGCCTAACAAGCCTGCGAACAAAAGTGCTACCGCATGAAGGTTTGCCCCCACCCATGTCTCGGTGGGGGTCGTCTTCAGGGGTTTGCAGCCCGTTGGACCTCCCGGTTATCAGACCAATGGGTCTGTGATCTGATTTGCACAGGTTACAAGATAGAGTTTCTCTCTTGGCCGCCAAACAAATTCTTTTCCTCCAGCATTCCCGTGTCCCCGGTTCGCCGGGAGGCCCTGTTAGGGACTTGCTGAATCAGGGGGTGATTGTACCGGTTTCGGAATCGGAACGCTTCCAGGGGTTCTACTCAAATCTGTTTGTGGTTCCCAAGAAGGAAGGGTTACGTCCAATATTGGACCTAAAAGCCCTCAATCACTTTGTAAAAGTGCAGAGGTTCAGAATGGAATCAGTTCGCTCAGTAGTCACTGCACTCCATCAAGGGGACTTCCTGGCGTCCTTGGACATTCAGGATGCCTACCTGTGCATATCCATAGGCCTTCGGAATCAAAAGTTTCTGTGTTTGGCAGTCGGGGAAGCCCACTACCAGTTTGTGGCTCTTTCTTTTGGCCTTGCATCAGCCCCCCGAGTCTTTACCAAAGTACTGGCTCCAGTGTGGGTGTTGTTGAGACAACGAGGGATCGCGATCGTGGGTTACCTAGACGATCTCCTCCTGAGAGCTTCTTCTGCCTCATAATTAGAGGAGGATGCAGCAATCACCTTGCAGTCCCTGCAAGCATTGGGGTGGCTGTTGAACCTAAAGAAGTCGGTGGTGGTACCAACTCAGCGTCTGGAGTACCTGGGGTTACTATTGGACTCCAGGAAAGCAAGGGTTTTTCTCCCCTCAGACAAATTGCTGACTCTCAGATCTGCGGTCAAACTACTGATGAACCGCAAGTGGTCATCACTCCGCTTTTGCATGCGGGTGTTGGGGCTCATGGTAGCCTCCTTCGAGGCAGTACCTTATGCCCAATTCCACACCATAGTCCTGCAGAAGATCTTGACAAAATGGGACAAATCTCTGTTGTTCCTGGATCGGCAAATCCAGGTGAGCCAGCCAGTCAGGGACTTCCTGATCCGGTGATTCAGTCCAGAAAATCGTTCCTTCCTCTGAAATGGAAGGTGGTCACTACGGACGCCAGTCTGTTCGGCTGGGGTGGAGTGATGGGGATTCAGTCGGCTCAGGGCCTCTGGTCGACAGAAGAATCCAAGTTTCCGATCAATATGCTCGAATTGAGCGATCAGGCTGTGCCTCCACACGTGGTCGACGTGTCTTCAAGGATGTCCGACCAGGATACAGTCAGACAACACCACGGCCATGGTGTACATAAATCACCAAGGGGGAACAAGAAGCTCGGGAGGTCGCTCACATACTTCGGTGGGCAGAGCGACACGTTCTGGCCCTGTCGGCCATTTATATCCCGGGGGTGGAAAATTGACAGGCGGACTGAGTCGACAGATGCTGGACCCAGGAGAATGGGCATTGCATCTGGAGATATTCAGGCTGCTGTGCCTGAAATGGGTCACACCAGATGTGGATATATTGGCCTCCCGGCTCAATCGGAAGGTGCCGAGATTCGTGTCCAGTACAAGAGATCCGTGGGCAGATGCGTCCGACGCGCTGGTGGCTCCGTGGGATCAGTACCAGCTGATCTACGCCTTTCCTCCACTAAAACTGTTGCCACGTCTGCTTCGCAGAGTGGAAGCCAAGGGGTTTCCAGTACTCCTGATTGCCCCAGATTGGCCTCAGCGGGCCTGGTACGCAGACGTGGTGCGCCTGGTGGCAGACGCTCCCTGGCGACTGCCGTTGAGAGAGGACCTCCTATCTCAAGGTCCAATCCTTCACCCTGCTTTAACGGCCTGGCTATTGAAAGCCAGGTATTGATGAACCGGGGTCTGTCGGACTCGGTGATTCCAACTATGCTGAGGGCGCGGAAATCTTCTTCCAGGAAGATATGCCATCATACTTGGAAGGCCTACATCTCCATGTGTGAGGAGAAATGGTGGCATCCGCGCTCCTTCTCTATATCCAGAATCCTGCTGTTTCTTCAGCAACGTGTAGACCAGAGGTTGGCGTTGAGCACCATCAAGGGGCAGATTTCAGCTCTGGCTGTCTTTTTTCAAAGACCCCTGGCATCTCACTCATTAGTGAGTACCTTTGTGCAGGAGGTGCAACATGTAGTCCCTCCGGTGCGTCCTCTGTTACCTCTATGGGATTTGAACCTGGTGTTGTCGGCGCTTCAGAAGCCGCCGTTTGAGAATATTAGGGAGATTCCTCTGCTGACCCTTTCACGGAAGGTGGTCTTTCTAGTGGCCATCACATCAGCCAGGAGGGTTTTGGAACTGGCGGCCTTGTCCTGCAAGTTGCCTTATCTGGTCATCCACAGGGATAAGGTGGTGTTGCGTCCGCAACCGTCCTTTCTACCGAAGGTGGTTTCAGCCTTTCATATCAATGAGATCATTGTATTGCCATCATTGTGTCCTAAGCCGAAGCAACCCAAGGAGGTGGCCCTTCACGCTCTGGATGTGGTTAGGGCTCTGAAGGTATACTGGTCTGCCACAGCTTCCTTTCGGAAGTCAGACTCACTGTTTGTTTCGGTGTCTGGTCCTAAGAAGGGCATGGCGGTCTCGTCGGCCACCAATTCCAGGTGGATCAGACAGATTGTAGTCCAAGCCTACGCCTTGAAGGGGCAGGTGCCTCCCTTTCCAATCACGGCCCACTCTACAAGAGCAATCGGAACGTCTTGGGCCTTCCGACACCAAGCGTCTGTCGCTCAGGTGTGTAAGGCGGCGACCTGGTCGTCTGTCCATACGTTTACCAAGTTCTACAAGGTAGACGTCAGTGCATCGGATGATGCCTGTTTTGGCCACAACGTTTTGTAGGCGGCCGTGTAGTTGCAATTGACTTTTTTCCTGGTTTTTCGATAAAAACACAGTACTGTTTTGGGTTAATGCACTGTTGCATTGCTTCCGCAATGTTGCGGTCTTGGGGATCACTCCTGTTGAGGATACCCACTTATATAGTGGTGTTTTTGCACACACTGCTGTTTTTTTGTGGGTTTAGTTTCACTAGTTCCCACTTGCCATGGTGGATGAAGTTTTTATGCTGTTTTTCCCACCCCTCGTTTGGCACTGCTTGGGGATGTCCCATTTAGTTACAGAGAGGAGCTGTGTCGGTCGGTGAATATAAGAGAAAATAGGATTTTTTGTACTCGCCATAAAATCCTTTTCTCTGCAATTCACCGACCGACACAGCACCTAACCCTCCTTTTTTCTACGTTATACTGCTGACGTACTGACGTACTGAAGCTGCTAGGAGCAGTGGGAAGGGTTGATAGCACGGGGCCTGCCCCCCTGGGGCGGGATTAAAGTTCTGTGTATTGTGTAACAATTTTGCCTAGTTTCTTCTAATGGCAGGCTATACAATCCATTTAGTTACAGAGAGGAGCTGTGTCGGTCGGTGAATTACAGAGAAAAGGATTTTATGGCGAGTACAAAAAATCCATTTTTTTACTAACATTTTGGTCTACCTATCAAAAAAAATCCATGAGGGGTTTTACCGTGCTTTACACCCAATGGTTTTTTTTAGTTCATGTTTTCATTTGGATTTGACAGACCAATTCCTGCCAGAAGCTGCTTCTGCAGTACTCTTTAGATAACCCTAATACTCTAGGAATTCTTTGTCACATAATGTATGCTTTTCACCAGGACTGGCCATGTCTCTGTGTGGAAGTGGCCATCTCAGTAGAGAAGCAGAGCTTTCCTTCATCGTATTGGACCTGCTTTTGTCTAGAACAGGTTTTACTTCTGAATGTTTACACAGGTTATTTTAATGCAGTTGTTGGTATTTGTAACTTGAAGATAATATGTCCCTACCACAGTGAACGCTTTACTCACAGATTAACTTCTTAGTTATTTGTTCTACATGGCTTTAGAATTAATGTTGCATGTGGCACCTTCATCTACCTTTGTAGCGAATGGGGAATTTTGGGACAACTAGGAAATTCTGGCAGGTCTGGCAACACAAAAACTCAGTTTTGGGTAGAGTCAGTGTGAACAGTATTGCTAATCTGTTCTATAATGAATAAGTACATGTACACCAGAAAAACAAATCTGCATACTCGTGTGTTAAAACAGTATCTTGTCAGATCTCGTATGTACTGCCGAGCAGTGTTGAGCAATGCTGTTCCTGTTCTTGGGAAGGGCTTCCATGTTGAATATGATCAGCAGTAAAACAAATAGTTAGTCAGAAAAATTTCCCCTGAGATAGTTATGCGTATGAATGTGAAACATCTCCCTTGTTTCCTAACTTTGCAAACAACTGTGTGTTGCTTCACTGTACTTCATATAATTGATTTGTACGCAGCCAAGCTTGAGTTAGTGAGGGACTGAAAATGAATCTGTATTGCTTGTTGCTATTGGTTTATCGGTGTGTCAGTTGACTGGTAAAAATGGATTGTGTTGCAGTCTGATTAATAGTAAAAGCTGAATTTCTTGATAAGGATCCATCGTTTTTTTTTTTTTTTTTTTTTTTTTTTTTTATATTCAAGCCTGAACAGTAAGAATTGCATTTGGAAGGTAAAATTGATTGCTGTGGATGGGCATCATGTTTACATAGGTGCCCCTCAGTGAGGAGGTTTTAGCAGTGCAGGTGGTAGACTGAGTTGATTGCAGTCTCACACTTCTGTACAGCGCACAGCCTATGTGTGGACTCAGATGTTTTGTTTCCTGCTTTGTAAAAGTGGGTGTTGTTGTGGCAGTCACATGACTGTGATGTCACTTCTCACAAAGCTGGTATTTTAGGGACTTTCCTCTGCTGCTCCAACTTTCCTGGGGCTCTTCCCCTCCCTTTATTTGTGTCCTTTGCCTGCACGAAGCACTGTCTGCCCTTTGTACTGCTTCATATTGCAGTTTTCCCCTGGTATTTTCACAGAAATCACTCAGGCTAGTTTCCTGTAAGAAAGGTTTACCAGCTCTGCCTGTCGTATTGTTACATGGGCACACTATAAGCACAAGGAGTGTGGCAGGCTCTGTGAGATCGGATAGCCTAAATGACCGGCCTTTGAATCCTCCTCCTTTTCTTTACCCAGGATCCCTTCTCTGATTATTCTGCAAGGCTGGAAGTGAAAAATGAGCAACGGACTTAAAGTGGAACCATTCGATCATGTAAGTACCTTGGCAATCCTCTTTATATGATTTGATACCTGTAAAGATTTGGCTATTTACACTGTTATACTGTCAGACATCTAAAACAGTCTATTAGTGAAGGGTCATGTTTTATTTACATTTTCAGTGCTAGAGCAGTATATTGATGCATCCTAAGGGGACTTTTTTGACAGTGATATTGACATTCACAGTGCATACACAAAGTATTTGTCTGTTCTAAATGCAGATTCTGTTCCTGCTCTGCTTGATGTCATTAGAATTCAGTTTTACAGAGTAGGGGCCATTCCAAGACACTTTGTGACCCCTTGCAGCATGTATTGTATATTTGCTGGAGGGTGTCAAATGAGCATAAACTCCTTACCCTATGGTAGAGTAACAAACCATCTAAATCCATTCTGTACTGATCTTCAACTGAGTTAATTCTGAGTTGCTGCTTTGAGTCACTGCAAACAAATTACTATTTATTAAATAAGGACAGTTCTGTTTTTATTATTCAAATCGGTACATGCAATAAAACTATTTGCGGTGTCTATGTAAAATGGGTTTATACTTCTAATATATAGAAAAAAGGACAATCGGCACAAACGGATAAATGAGCACAGGTATATGTAAGCTGAACACTATAGGTAATCACAAAGCCTATGGTAAAACTAGAAAAAACAATGGCTAGTGCAGCACAATAATATGAGGGAAAAAACAAATCCGTTCCATATAAAAAGGGACCAAACGTCCAAGAAGATGAAAGGCAAGATCCCTCGTGAGGAAAGATGAGATAAAATCTTCAGTAGTATATTGGTGACAAAATCCTCCACCTCAGAAAGCCTGATGCGCTTACCAGATAAGATGGACCTCTATATTGCAAAAGGTCATATGTGCATTTATCCACTCAGGGATATAAGTATACTCAGATGCAGCTTTAGAGGTCCCCGATCCAACAGGATGGAACTCCAATCCAGCAAAGGAATATAGTGAAGGAAGCTTCCAAACCAGCAATATATTGTGGTAACACGACAGTCACAGGTTGGTATAAAAAGCAAAAGGACACTCTAATGCCGAGTACACATGATCAGAATTTCCGGCCAGAAAAAGACAGATGAGAGTTTTTCATCGGAAAATGCGACCGCGTGTATGCTCCATCGGAATTTAGCTGTCCGAATTTCCGCCGAATTTTTGTTCTCAATTTTCCCGAAGGAAAAACAGTAATTCTGATTGTGTGTATGCAATTCAGACATGCCAAAAATCACGCATGCTCAGATTCAACTATGAGACAGAAGCTATTGGCTACTGGCTATTGAACTTCCTTTTTCTAGTCATGTCGTACATGTACGTCACCGCGTTATAAATAATCGGAATTTGATGTGACCGTGTGTAGGCAAGACAGCTTGAGCCGAATTTCGTTGGGAAAACCATAAGAGCTTTTTCCGACAAGATAATGTATTACGTATGGTACCTCTGCGCTTAGCCCAATGGATGTAATGTAAGGGGAAGATGGGATACTGCTGCATGCACCGATTAAGGGAAAAGAATAAGTAAAAAATGGTGTTGCGCTCCTAAATAAAACTCAGCAGCTACTAAATACTCAATCTGTAACTTAAAAGAAGGTATCAAAAATATAATAGTATAAATAATGGTGTAAATAAAAACTAAGAACAAAAAACAAAGTGCAAACGTGCTTAATATATCTAAAATACTGAAGTCAGGAAAAAATAAAACAAAGTGCGTATGTGCATAGCATGTCTAAATATTAAAATTGGACTTAAAGATAATATACGAGTAATTCATATATCAACGGCAATAGTGCTGTGGTAAAACATATAATATAAAGTGATAAAGTGCTTATAGCAAAAACAACTTCGAAACCAATTGGGTTTAATCAAGGTGACCCATAGATAGTCCAATCGTGAATAATATGGTGAAATATCACAACCAAGTAAAATAGTGCAGTTGTGTGTTCACAGTGCCAAGCCAACTCTCTCCATTTAGGTGATCTCCACGTGTTAGCACTGGCCACACCAGGTAATTACCTTACTGCTGTAAGGTATACAGCAAAATTTCCAAGCCACTGCTGAAAAATGCGGTGTTACACCATAAAATATAGCTACTAGAAATCCGCTATATACACCCTATTATAACAATTTATATTGATATCAAACAACCAATATTAAAACAATCAAGAAATATCTTGTCATATGTGAATCAAAGTGCAATAGTGCTACACATGTAATAACATATAGTACCAAGTGCTAAAATGCAAAAAAATCAAGTAAAGTGACTAGTGCACACATATATGAAATAATCAGACAAAATCACACTCAGAGATAAATCCGTAAAATTAAAGTGCTAAGTGCCAATAAGTCCAAGCAATTAATCGCATAAAATGGATAAACTGAAAGTGAAATCAGTGCAACTGTTGCTGCCGTGGCGTTCAGGCAAAAAGCATATCCACGTATTGTGCTGTGCTAGTCATGCAGGCAATTCAGTGCCACACTCCTTCTTTCCCCTTCGTGGGATAAATAGATGGGTGTCCCCTTACCTTACCGCTGTAAGGTTACAGCGCATAACAACATATATTGGTCACTATGGGGGTTTCCTCACTCTTGTATCAGATGTCTTTTAAGGCAGATGAACCTTGTCAACATAGAAATATCTCCACATGGAGAGCTCCTAGATGATGGCCCAGGAATCACTGTGTAAAGCAGGAGGCAGTTTCTTACTAACACCAGCGACCATGTATAGGGCTTTTTCCATGTGTTCATCTCTGGAAAAAGCATAAAAAAAGGAGGGCATAAAAAAACTAGCGCTAACACGCGCAAATTGTAAAAGATGCCAGCATGTGAAAAAAGTCAGATCCGCAGATCAGACATGGCGTTACGTCCTAGCAGGACTTCGAGGGTGCTACTTTGGATGCCTTTTATGTACATGACTTTTAAGCCAGAGACCAGCTTTATGTCATTATCCCATTGCAGTGAAAACTTGATTTTCTTTGTCCCATGTCCTGACTGACACTGCCATTAACATCAGTGTGTGTTTGGTGCTATTAGGCTAGCTGGCCATACAAATTTAAAGGTTTAACACAAATGAGGTGGATGGTAGAACCCCCACCCGCTTCCTCTCTCCTGATTGACTAACTTTGACAGCAGTGGGAGCCAATGGCGCCGCTGCGTTGTCTCAGCCAATCAAGAGGGAAAGTCCTGGATGGCTGAGACACTCGTGGACATCGCTGGACAGAGATGAGGCTCAGGTAAGTATTAGGGGGCTGCAGACAGAAGGCTTTTTATCTTAATGCATTAGGATTAAAAACCTTTTGGCTTTACAACCACTTTAAGTTCACACTGCATGCAACTTCAGCTTCATTTCAAAGCCGCCCATCAGCGTGATTTCATGCACAGATGTCAATGCAAGTCACACATGAAATTGACAAAAATAGTGCAGGAACCCTTTTCAAATAGGTGCAAGTCAGAGTCGCACCGATTTGAGCGGTTTAATAGGCACAAATGGGATGTAACTTGTCATGCGATTATGAACTGTTAAACAGGGATTAAGATTTTAGGAATTCTTTCATTAAAAGAGTGTAGCTACTGCCACATGGCTGGCTGCTTATTTCACCAAATTGTGAAGAGCGGTGCATTTTATCAATGTGTTATGTACAGTTTGGCATACTTTGTTTTTATCCTTGACTGTGTGGCAGCTATAGTATTGATAAAATAAAAGCTAAACCGAAAAATCCCCCCCAATACCTTTAAAATAGATCTGACAGACCCGAAGAAGGTAAAATTTCCAAGCCACTGCTGAAAAAGTACATTGTGTCAAAATGTTCTCTGATGCTCTCACACTGAAACTTGTGTACGGATTTCCAGATTTCTATCATTTACTGGAGTGAAGGAAAGCAGAGCAGTTGCATAATTTTGTTTCATTTTGTCTTTGTGAGATTAGTCATATTGTACAAGCCTATTTCCTTTCATCCATTTTTTGTAAATGTGCTTCTAATTAGTTGTAGATGTTTATTCTGTACATTTTTGGGGTTTTTTTCAACACTAAATCAATGCACCTATTTCAAGGAAAAACACTGGGATATAACACGACCAGATTTACCTAATAAACAACCTTATACTTAGCTGAAAGTCCCATAGGAAATAGTGTTTAATAATTACTGCTCTAGCTATTGTGGTGATGCATAAAAACCACACTACTTGTTCATAGACAATTTAAGATTGGTCCCCTTAAATTGTCTTTGTTACCATTTTTTTTAACCTCAGCGTAGTAAGTGGAAGAGGGCTTTGTTTAGTTTCACATTTGCTATAGAAAATCACTTGCAAATGTTGCGGCTTGAGACACTATTCCACATCATCTTATTTATCTCTGCTGCTTCATTCTTGAATTTCTTTCTTAATACGAACTAGGATAACACAAGTAGAACAGAACAGCCCTTCTTATGATTGATATCCTTGGTACTTCCAATAATTCAGCAATCACAATGAAAAAAATATATATACATTATATAAACTTTGGTATCCTGGTAGCTGCCGAGTCTGTATTGGTAGTATAACTATACGCATGTTTTGAAAGTAAACAAATAGTTGGGCAGGCAGTTGTGTGTCAAGCTAGGGACTGCTTCAATAGTGCTGTGAAGGCAACTGCTGGAATAGAAAGCAGCTAGACCAGCCATTCTCAACCAGGGTTCAGTGGAATGCTGGGGTTCCTCAAGGGGTTGCTAGGCATTCCTCAAGATGTTGCTAGGGGTTCCTTGAGCTGTGGCTGACTGATCCTCCATCTGATGGTGCCTGCCTAGTTACGGGTTTAATGTTACTTAGCAGAGTCAGCTGCATGACACCAGTTATCTTCTTATCTTTAAAGGGGGGGCCTTCTGGGACAGATTTCGCTATCCAATGTGGTACTAGGTACCGCCTCAAAACTACTTTATAGGATGTGTCCAGGGTGGAGATGTTTAGGGAGACCCTATGGGTTGCATTAATAATGTCTGCCCAATCTTCTGGCATAAGGTCCAAGGCTAAGCCAGTTGCCTATTTGGAGATATAGGCCAGGAGAGGTGGTTTTGGAGTGTTTAAGGTGATCTAGAGAGTGGTAATTACTCTTGGCATGTACATATGAGATGTACAGGTGTTTGTACATAGTCATTATGTTGCGGCATGTTTTGGCAGTATAGAAATGTTTTATCCGAGAGCCTCAGAACTTCTCGCAAGCTAGGAAAAGGCGTAAAGCATGCAGAAAAATAGACAGTATAGGCGTGTTAACAGATGGATCCAATAGTGGAACAAGGAGGGTGCCTTGGCTGGCAAGATAAAGATTCAGGTTATGAAGGAAGGATAGTAGCGGGCTATAAGAGGAGATTAGGTGTGGTTTATGCTTTAATCTGTCCCAGATGAGAATTGCTGTGTAAGAGGGTTACAGATCTGTCCCCTATCATGCAAGGTGAACCAGAGTATATTATCTATGGCAGGGGTAATGAATTAAAATTAAAGGAGGTCCGGTCGCCAAAATTTTCTTTGGCCCGAGGTCCGAATCTCAAGTCTGTGCTACGACTCAGAAATATTGTAGTAACTGTATATCTATCAAAAACATGAGAAATGTACAATTTCCTTAGCATTTCAACAATATTTATTGTCAAGTTAAATCTGGTGTCCCCATCACAGTGCCCCTTTAAATCAGGTGTCCCCATCACAGTGCCCCTTTACATCAGGTGTCCCCATCACAGTGCCCCTTTACATCAGGTGTCCCCATCGCAGTGCTTCTTTAAATCAGGTGTCCCCATCAGTGCCCCTTTACATCAGGTGTCCCCATCACAATGCTTCTTTAAATCAGGTGTCCCCATCACAGTGCCCCTTTAAATCAGGTGTCCCCATCACAGTGCCCCTTTAAATCAGGTGTCCCCATCACAGTGCCCCTTTAAATCAGGTGTCCCCATCACAGTGCCCCTTTAAATCAGGTGTCCCCATCACAGTGCCCCTTTAAATCAGGTGTCCCCATCACAGTGCCCTTTTACATCAGGTGTCCCTATCACAGTGTCCCTTTAAATCAGGTTTCCCCATCACAGTGCCCCTTTAAATCAGGTGTCCCCATCACAGTGCCCCTTTAAATCAGGTGTCCCCATCACAGTGCCCCTTTAAATCAGGTGTCCCCATCACAGTGCCCCTTTAAATCTGGTGTCCCCATCACAGTGCCCCTTTACATCAGGTGTCCCCATCACAGTGCCCCTTTACATCAGGTGTCTCCATCACAGTGCCCCTTTACATCAGGTGTCCCCATCACAGTGCCCCTTTAAATCAGGTGTCCCCATCACAGTGCCCCTTTAAATCAGGTGTCCCCATCACAGTGCCCCTTTACATCAGGTGTCCCCATCACAGTGCCCCTTTACATCAGGTGTCCCCATCACAGTGCCCCTTTAAATCTGGTGTCCCCATCACAGTGCCCCTTTACATCAGGTGTCCCCATCACAGTGCCCCTTTACATCAGGTGTCCCCATCACAGTGCCCCTTTACATCAGGTGTCCCCATCACAGTGCCCCTTTACATCAGGTGTCCCCATCACAGTGCCCCTTTACATCAGGTGTCCCCATCACAGTGCCCCTTTACATCAGGTGTCCCCATCACAGTGCCCCTTTACATCAGGTGTCCCCATCACAGTGCCCCTTAACATAAAATGTGCACATCAGGATTTCCCTTAACATAAAATAAGTGTCATGCTGATGGGCACATTTTATATTAAGGGGCACTCTGATGGACACAACAAAACATGCCCCTTAACTTAAAATTTGCCCATCAAAGTGCCCCTTTTAATATAAAATGTACCTATCAGTGTTGCTCTTAAAATAAAATCTGCCCATCAGCGTGCCCCTTAACATGAAATAAGGGTCACACTGATGGGCACCTATTATGTTAGGAGGCATTCTGATGGACAATTTTTATTTTAAGGGGCATGCTGATGAGTATATTTTTAATGTGCACATCGAAAAAGCCCCTTAAAATATGCCCAACAGTGTGCACAACACTGATCACTAATAGATAACTAATGTGCCCACATACCTTAACTGCAGGAGGGTGGGCACAACTGAAGCTGCCTCGCGATGAGATCCAGGACCCGGGAACCGCGGGCAGCAGGGGGGCGGGGCGCACATGTGACGTCACACCCCTACTGCCCGTGTCTCTTCAGCTCCGAGAGACGCGGCCAGGAGCAGGGGGCGGGCGCATGCGCGCAGCGTCACTGGTTGCTGGGGAAACCCGTGGTCCCAGCAAACCAGTGATTGCTGTCGCTTGCTACACTGGCGGCATGGCGGTCCGGGCAGAAGCGCTGCTCGGTCCGGACTCGGACCGCGGGCCGCCATTTAGTGACGGCTGATCTATGGTGTTGGGATACACATTCAATAGCCTCCAACCAACCCAAAGGGGAACTTTCTGGTGGCATGATATTTGAGGAGCGGTGCTAACTGAGCTGGTTGATAATTGTTTAGAAAAGTGTGGAATGTCTAGACCCTCATTCGATTTAGGCCTTAGTGGCGTGGCTTTTGGTAGCAAAACCTTTTACGTTTCAAAAACATAAGTAAACAAACTGTTTACCTATGTGTATATATATTCCAGACCTGCCAGTTATGGGTTCCCTGATTCTGCAATTACCTTGCTCTTGTAAATAGTACAGAAGAAGGTTATGGAAGATGAACAAATGATGACAAGATTAGGTTAGGTCATGAGCTGTAACATTTGTGAATGTGTGGGTCAAACTTTAATTGGATTTTTTGCTTCCTCAACCAGTATTTTTGCAATGGAGATCCAGATGGTGGTTTTGATTATACTCCATATACAGAGTCTCAGGATCCTGAGCAAGAAATACGTAAGTATTCTCTTTATCTACATCAGTATCAATGTTAATTAAACAGCCAATCAGTTAGCATTTTTAGGTGGTCAGGTAGAGCATTTCTTGCAGTTATAAATAAAAGCGAACTAGTTACACGTGCGTACTACTTGCATACCTTAATATGAGGTATTCTCCGATGGGGCGAGGTGGAGATTGTAGTGTCACAGCCCCTGCCTCTCCACCTTGTCCAATCAGAGAATGATCCATTCATTGAGAAAAATGCATGGCATCCATGCTGAGTGTGAGGAGCAAATCTTTATTGGATACTTTTTCAACAATTACACATGAACTGTTACTTGAAAGATGGTAAGGCAGGCTCTGGGAAGTATGTCCTTTTTAATTAATTTTAATTCTTCATTACTTTTGATTTATTCATGCTTGGGACAAACCTACATTTACAGTATACTTGGAGGAAAAGGTTAAAAATAAAAAAGGACAAACTCAATGAAACACTTGGTCTTTATCTGTTGTCACTCTTCTGTTTGCATGTGCTATGTTAACCCTTTCACTGCCAAGCATTGAGCGCCACTTTTAAACTCATGTGGCCAGACCATTTTTGCAATTTTTCCATTAATTTTTATTTTTCCCTTACAGCTTTAATCATTTATAAAAAGTCCCCCCAAACCATATATTTTCTGAAAGCATGTGATCAGCAGATAAAAATCAGTAGTGCCTTAAGACCCAGTGCTATTTGCGCAAATGTTTATCAGAACAATCTTTTCACTAAAAATGAAAAAAGAAAATAAATGCAGCTACCATCTAAGGATTTCTAAGATGCTATAGTGGGGACTGAAAGTATTCAGAAACCCTTAAATTTTTCACTTTTTTATATTGCAGCCATTTGCTAAAATCATTTAAGTTAATTTTTTTCCTCATTAATGTACACACAGCACCCCATATTGACAGAAAAACACACAATTGTGATTTATTAAAAAAAGAAAAAAAAGAAAAACTGAAATATCACATGGTCCTAAGTATTCAGACCTTTTTCTGTGACACTCATATATATTTAACTCAGGTCCTGTCAATTTCTTCCTGCTCATCCTTGAGATTCTACACCTTCATTTGAGTCCAGCTGTGTTTGATTTTACTGATTGGACTTGATTAGGAAAGCCACACACCTGTCTATATAAGACCTTACACCTCACAGTGTATGTCAGAGCAAATGAGAATCATGAGGTCAAAGGAACTGCATGAAGAGATCGGAGGCAGAATTGTGGCAAGGCACAGATCTGGCCAAGGTTACAAAAAAAAATTCTGCTGCACTTAAGGTTCCTAAGAGCACAGTGGCCTCCATAATCCTTAAATGGAAGATGTTTGGGATGACCGGAACCTTTCCAAGAGGTGGCCATCCGGCTAAACTGAGCTATCGGGGGAGAAGAACCTTGGGGAGAGAGGTAAAGAAGAACCCAAATATCACTGTGGCTGAGCTCCAGAGATGCAGTCGGGAGATGGGAGAAAGTTGTAGAAAGTCAACTATCACTGCAGCTCTCCACCAGTCGGGGCTCTATGGCAGAGTGGCCCAACGGAAGTCTCTCCTCAGTGCAAGACAAATGAAAGCCTGCATGGAGTTTGCTAAAAAAAACACCTGAAGGTCTCCAAGATGGTGAGCAATAAGATTTTTTGGTCTGATGAGACCAAGATAGAACATTTTGGCATTAATTCTAATTCTATTCTAATTCTAACCTCTCCAATACAGTCTCCGCAGTGAAGCATGGTGGTGGCAGCATCATGCTGTTTTTTTTTTTTTTCAGCTACAGGGACAGGACGACTGGTGACAATCGAGGGAAAGATGAACGAGCCCAAGTACAGGGATATCCTGGATGAAAACCTCCTCCAGAGTGCTCAGGACCTCACACTGGGCCGAAGGTTTACCTTCCAACAAGTCAATGACCCTAAGCACACAGCTAAAATTAAGGAGTGGCTCCACAACAACTCAGTGACTTTTCTTGAGTGGCCCAGCCAGAGCCCTGACTTAAACCCAATTGAGCATCTCTGGAGAGGCCTAAAAATGGCTGTCCGCCAACGTTTATCATCCAACCTGACAGAACTGGAGAGGATCTGCAAGGAGGAATGGCAGAGGATCCCCAAATACAGGTGTGAAAAACTTGTTGCACCTTTCCCAAAAAGACTAATGGCTGTATTGGAGCAAAAGGGTGCTTCTACTAAATACTGAGCAAAGGGTCCGAATACTTAGGACCATGTGATATTTTTTATTTTTTAATAAATCTGCAAAAATGTCAACAATTCTGTGTTTTTCTGTCAATATGGGGTGCTGTGTGTACATTAATGAGGAAAAAAAATTAACTTAAATGATTTTAGCAAATGGCTGCAATATAACAAAGAGTGAAAAACTTAAGGGGACCTGAATACTTTCTGTCCCTGCTGTATATGTTTATATTTTTAATTTTGGGTTTAAAGTAATTGTAAACGCTTATATATTTTTTAGAAAATGACAAACGTCATACTGACCTGCTCTGTGCATTGGTTTTGCACAGAACAACCCTGATCCTCCTCTTCTTCTGTCACCCGACTGCTGCAGGCTCCTCCCCCTCGCTGAGTGCCCACCATAGCAAGCCGCATGCTGTGGGGTTACTTGTGTGGGCTTGTTTCCAAGCCACGCTCTGTATGTCTATTGACACACACAGCTCTGAGGCATTGAGGAGGGAGAGAGCAGAGGGAGCTGCTGCTTTTGTGGAAAACACTGGATTGACATAGGGCTCAGGTAAGTATAAGGTGGAGCTGGGGGGAAACTGCACTCAGAAGGTTGTTTACCGTAACGCAGAGAATTAAGGGTAAAAAAAGGCCTTTAGAATCACTTTAATATTGCCTTTTCGTCACTTTGTAGGATGTTTTTTTGCAGTCGCACACTAAAAACTGCTCCATATAGTCAGAAACCTAAGAAGGCCAGTTTACACACATAAATTTAACACAAGCTTTCTTCATTTAGCTAATTAAGTGTAATTTTACCTTGAGCATGCGTTATCTGATTTTTATTCTCATTTCTTTTTAAGCAACTGGTCCACACCTGGCAATTATAGAGCAGCCTAAACAGGTAGGTGAATTACTGTACAGTCACATTGATCATTCATCTTTTTATCAGAACATTTTGGCAGCATAAAAGCGAGTGTATTTCTACATCATTGTTGGTGACGCTTTATAGACATATCTAACTCCCAAGTAGTGCACTTGACACCTCTCACTGTTAACCCCTAAAATGAATGCTTGCCTCTGTTCATTATGTGTTGTATTAGATCTTTATGTTAAAGAGGCCGCCAATAATTAACAGTTCCTTTAAAATGGACCATGGTTTTCCATGATAGTATTTATTAGAATAAATTTGGGCCCTTTATCCTTGTGAGGTCAGGGCCATGGTATACCTAAAACCCACAACTCCTTTTATGCAAATTTATTTCATTTTAGATTTGATTCCCTGAAGACTCCTGCCAATAACATTTTGCTTGTGATGTGATTGGCTAGCTAATACAATAAAACTTGCCCACTAGCATTCCTTTTTTGGGGTTATTTACAATGGGAACTGCAGACCTAACAGAGGGTGCTTGGTCAGCACTGGTTTTTACCAAAGGGTGCGCTCCTGTGACGTGTTTGGAAATGTTTGTTTACTGTATTCCTTCCTAATGTATTGACCTTTTACAGCGTGGCTTTCGGTTTCGCTATGTATGTGAAGGACCATCTCATGGTGGACTACCTGGGGCATCCAGTGAGAAAGGGAAGAAAACCTATCCAACAGTTAAAGTGAGTTATTTTCATTTTGTGTATTGGCTTGTATGTCTTGTCTCACAGAGTGCAGAGAAATCCCCGTTCAGAATCCCAGTTTTATCAAGTCACCACAATCATTTAAAGACAGCATGCTTCCCAGGTTCTTTCTAATGTGATATACACAAATTGGAATCCAGCTTCATCGGAGTGATGCTTTATGAGGGGGAGTATAGGCACACTATTGGATATAAGAAACTGGGGGTTGATCTCTCCACCAGTGTACACCCAATGTCAGTTTTAGGCGTCATTGTTAAACAGAGCCTTTTTGTATAATATGTGTATTGACCTTTTCCAAT
This sequence comes from Lithobates pipiens, assembly GCF_037356315.1. NCBI lineage: Eukaryota > Metazoa > Chordata > Amphibia > Anura > Ranidae > Lithobates > Lithobates pipiens. The sequence goes on along the minus strand of NW_027507787.1, from coordinate 56,172,019 downwards.
CTATATATTAAATAACAATCTTCTTGATGGACGGAAGACCTAAATGATAGTGTACTGTCCTTGAATGGGTTAACTTATTACCTATATTCTGCATCAGGTGAAAGTGGTTTCTGATAAATTTTTGTTTTTCTCATATTTTTCTCATATTTTTTTTTTTATATCTTTATTGCAGATCTTTAATTATGTTGGCATGGCCAAGATTGAAGTGGATTTGGTTACGCACACAGACCCACCACGTGTTCACGCTCACAGCCTTGTTGGAAAACATGCCAATGAGACAGGAAGTTGTGTGGTGACTGTAGGGCCTAAAGACATGACTGCTCAGTACGTTTGTCCACCAATCAGATTTATTCTCTCTAACCTCCTCCTTTCCGTTTTATAGATGTTTATCTTATGCAATTTTAGTGTCACATGATCGATTTGCATAAACTATGGTATGTGATCACTTAAGTGCCAATTCATGAATTATCAATTGTGAGATGAATAATGGCAAAGCTTCATTATGTTCAATTCACTAAAAAATAAAATAAAATGTATCTTTTGGAACAGGCATTCAATATTTTAGGAATGTAGAAACTAACAATTGGGAACCCTGCACTGGCCAGTAAGTGCAATGCTGTTTGCGCAGATGTAAATAATTTGTAACATTACACCAGAGGGAGATCATTCTATGAATGAAGGCACACTAAGGGCTGGTTTACACATGCGTGGGGGTTAATTTGGTAAAACAGGTGATTCAGCTGCATTTTTACTGCCCCCCTGAGCTGAAAAGACAGCCAGTAGTGTGGCATTTACAGGACTGTCAAACACTACTGAAGAGTGAACCACATCTTTTCATAGTTTCACAATTCTTAGCATGTCTTTGTTGATCTCACTCTGATGCTGTGTTTAAAATCTGTGAAAAAAAAAAAACATACAAAATATTACAATATAAAAAATTGGAACTTATTCTATAAGGCCTCGTGCACACTGGACATTTTTGCAGCTTCTCCTAGGGGTGTCAGTCTTTTTTTTTTTTTTCCTGCCTCTAAACTCCTCCGCATGTTAGCCTATGTGTCCATGCACACATCGGCTTTTCACATCGTTTAGAGGTAGAAAAAAAACTGCCAGTGCGTCCAGGAGCAGTAGAGTTTTGTACATGTGAATTAGCACTAGGCGTTTTTAGCGTTGAGTGTTATTCATTTTACTGGCCAGAATAAATTATTATTTTGGCCAATTCAGTGAATTAGCACCCAAGAACATGACACCTGTAAATGCTCCTTAACTTATTATACACTTTTGCAGGCATCAGACTTTTTTTTTTTTTTTTTTTATAAATGTTACTGCTAGGAGGAAAGGCTTTTGAGTTATTTTAAGGCAAAAATTATTTTTGTTATTTAACTCTTAGTGAATTGACCCCACAATGTTGTCTTCTCTTATGTTAAAACATTTTTTTTCTATAGTAATATTTGTTGATTTCATTTTTCTGTTGTATGGTTGGGTTTGCTTGTTGCATTAAAGTGTAATTAAAGGTAAAACTTTTTTTGGAGTTTTGGATAGAGGGGAGAGGGGTTAGAACCCCTGTCAAGTTTCTTTTGCTGTCTGTGCCCTGTCAGGGAGATTTACCCTCTCTATTTATTTGTCCTTTTTACCATTTATCACTCAGAGTGAAAGGAATTGTCACCAAAACAATAAACCGTGATAACCGGGGATTCCCACACTTTGAAGACTTTTCCTCTCACCTGCTGTTTTGGCTATTGGACAGGAAGTGAAGGGACATCTCACTAATGGGACACAGAGGGCTAAAAAAAAACCTGATAGGGGTTGCTGTATAACCCTCTCTTACTCTATCCAAAATGAAAAAATGACATTCGTTCTACTTTAATGCTGGTTGTGTTCTCACCTAATTGGTGCTTCTTTGTAAGATGGATTCTTCACATGATCATTGCTTTCTGCCTATGTGGTTGCCAGATGCAAATATTTAATATACTATGTTCTGTATTTGTGTTTAGGTTTAATAACTTAGGGATTGTCCATGTCACAAAAAAGAGTCAGATTGAAATCCTGAAGGAAAAGATAAGACAGCAAATAATGAGAACCCGTTGTCTCACAGGTAAAACCATGAGCTGTACTGCAACTTTTTCTGTAGGCTGCTGTTATTGTTTCTATTCTCACTTATAAGTTCTTTGTTTTTGACAGTATGTGCAAACCTTTTAAAAATGTGTCATATGTGCTCTGGAAATAAAACGGCTTTTTTTCCCAACTGAAATGAAATACAAAACTGAAGCATGTGGGAATGTGATCCTGTTCTTTATCATGATAGACTTATCCTTTTGCAGAACAAGATGAGAAAGATATAGAGACAGAAGTAAAAGATCTGAAGAAAGTTACAGACCTGAGCATTGTCCGACTTCGATTTACAGCATATTTGCCAGACAGCACTGGTGCTTATACTCTTCGTTTGAAGCCGGTCATTTCTGATCCCATCCATGACAGCAGTGAGTGATTTGATTTATACACTGTAATACAGAATATTACATCTTTTTTTTGGAATAACCATGAAGCAAACATTCAAGTTTGCCTTGAGTGAATTTCCATGCTGGTGGGCAGCTTGTAGCTATTGACCAGGAAAATCTGTTTTAATAAGTACATCATATACACTCACATAATAATGGTGCACATTATCACTATATAAACAGCATGCGTACGGAGATGTTTCTGCTGCTGTCTGTCTTGTCAGCTCTCCGCAATTAACCCATCCCTGCTCCAGTCCCAGCGGGGATCAAGGCAGAGGTACCTAGGCCTTAGGGCGGGGTAAACTACCCAATCATGTGATCACTGTGATTGGCTGTAACAGTGGTCACGTGATTGGGGAGCCTATCTTACCAATTCCCATTCATAAATAGAAACTAGAATCTAACTGACAGCTTGGTGCTGGGAATGCACACTGAGGACATTCTCCTCACACAAACCTCTGCGCCATGAACACGTATTGGTAGCGTGTGTGTGTGTGAGACCCACCTTCTTTATCACTGCAAGTATGCGTTATGTGGTTGGCAGGAGGTTAAATGGGTTGTAAACCCTCAAAGTTTTTCACCTTAAAGCGTAGTTCCCCCGCTTTTGAGAAGGTGGTCTTAAACTAAAGACCACCTCTTCACCCCTCGTTTTTTGGATATTAAAACATTTTATTTTTCCTTCTATAGTACCTTTTTTATGACATACATAGTGTACTTCCTATCCATCCAGGCCACTGCGCAGGACGTCATATCCTTTTGTGCGGCAAGCCCCCCCGCTGTCCTCTGACAGCTGGCCATTCACAAAGCGTCGTGCGACTCTCGCATGCGCAGTAGGCAACAGTAGCGAAGCCTCAAGGCTCCACTGCTGGTTTCCCTTAGAATGGCAACTCCTGCACCTGATCCTTGGGGGGGGGGGGATTGCGGGCTCCCTGGACAGGCAAGTGCCCTTATTAAAAGTCAGCAGCTACAGTGTTTGTGAGAGGAACACCGCTTTAATGCTTTCTATGCATTAAGGTGAAAAACTTTCTGTAGTGCAGCAGCCCCCCAGAGCTCCCCTTTTCCTTACCTGAACCCGATCTTTCCAGCGGCAAGGACGAGCCCAGCAGCTCCAGCCACAGTCTCTGTCCTCATTGGATAAATTAATAGCAGCAGCCATTGGCTCCCACTGCTATCGATCAAATCCAGTGACATGGGAGTCGGGGGGCGGGGCTGAGTTATGCTGTCTGTGCTAATGGACGCAGCAGCAGGACTCGGGAGCGTGCCCGCATGAGTGTCCTCTTGGAATGCAGGTCTCTGTGGGGGGCACTCGATGCGGGAAGGAGCCAGGCGCGCCACTGGGGGAAGAGGATCGGGGCCACTCTGTGCAAAACCCTTGCACAGAGGAGGTAGGTATAACATGTTTGTTATTTTTTTAAAAACTAAAAACTAACCTTTATAACCCCTTTAACCCTTTCATGACTAAGCCTATTTTTGGCATTTGGTGTTTACAAGTTAAAATCCATATTTTTTGCTAGAAAATTACTTGGAACCCCCCTTCATTTTAGAGTATTGTGCATCCTTTTTTTTGTTTTACTCAAGCGCGGTTTATTTTCTTTATATATATTTTTTTAGCAGAGACTCTAGAGAATAACACGGCGATTGTTGCAATATTTTATGTCACGCGGTATTTGCGCAATGTGTTTTAAATGCAACTTTTTGGGAAAAGGGACACTTTCATGAATTTTTAAAAAACTAAACAGTAAAATTAGCCCAATTATTTTGCATAATGTGAAAGATAATGTTACGCCGAGTAAATAGATACCAAACATGTCACACTTTATAATTGCATGCACTCGTGGAATGATGACAAACTACGGTACCTAAAAATCTGAATAGGCGAGGTTTTAAATTTTTTTTACGGTTACCAGGTTAGAGTTACAGAGGAGCTCTAGTGCTAGAATTATTGCTCTCGCTCTGACGATCGCGGCGATACCTCACATGTGTGATTTGAACACTGTTTACATATGTGGGCACGACTTCTGTATGCATTTTCTTTGCTTCACGAGCTCGTGGGGACGGCGGGCGCTTTAAAAATATATATATTTTTTTTAAATTAATAAATTATTTAAAAAATAAAAATAAATTTTTGATCACTTTTATTGCTGTCACAAGGAATGTAAACATCCCTTGTGACAGTAATAGGTGGTGACAGGTACTCTTTATGGAGGGATCGGGGGTCTAAAAGAAAACCGAAAACGGCGATTCTGAATACTGTATACATTTTTTAAAACCGGCACCATTGGCAGCCGAATAAACGGGAAGTGACGTCATGACGTCGCTTCCCTGATTACTATTAGGAGACTGGAATGAAGCCGCTTACGGGTTCATTCCAGTCCCTGCCCAGCAGCCGGAGGCATCCGATCGTGCATCGGTGCTCCCGATTGAGTGGGAGCGGCGGGAGGGGGGGGGGGACGTCCCCTTCCGCTCCTCCGGCATAACACCCGAGCGGCTTTTAGCCGCATCGGTTGTTATGGCTGGATAGCCGATCGCCCGCTGTGAAAAAACGGTACCGGGATGTTGCCTGCAGGTGTGGGCATCATCCCGGTATAACCCCCGGAAGCCGAGTACGCACATCTGCGTACGCTCGGCGGGAAGGGGTTGAGCTAAATCCAGGTTGTTCATCAGATTTATCAGTTCTTGTCAGTTCGCCTTCTTTTTCATTCTCACCAAGCCAAGCAAGGTAGCAGATGGACACTGTTGTGGTCAGTTTGCATCTCACTGATTCTTCTTTGGCGATACAGGATTCTGTGTCAATGCACAGTGTGCCTATAGCCTCTTTAGTCCGTTAAGTAGTCACACCCCCAGCTAGCCCTGCAGTTGTAACTTCTAGCTGAAGCCTCCTTTCATATAGAAGCTGCTGGTTGTAATCGAGCTCTGGAGAGGGAAAAAGAGTTACATTTGGCTGGGTGCAGTGCATCGATAATGTTTACCACAAGAACACTGTGAGAGACCAGGAGCAGCACCTGGAGGAAAGATCTTCTTCTCCACAACCTTGAGATGGAACTTTAACAGATTAATGTAAAAGAGGAAGAAAGATTCTCATGGGGTCATTGTCGCTCACCTCCAAGGAAACTGCAATCCACAGGTTGCCAGGAGTTGTACATACCCCAATACCTGAAATCAGATGTTCTTGTACGGAACTAATGTCTTCCCTTTGTTCTTCGTTTACGTAAACATCACACTTACATCAACATCAGACACTGTGTATGACTTAATGAATACCCTTCCCCTACATGTCCCCTATTGTGCATAAGAGGGATCATATGGAAGGCCATCTAGTATAGTCATGTGACCACTGAAATATGGCCTGATAATTAAGGCTAGAAATCAAATGGTTAAAAATCACATCTGTTAACTAACTGGAAAGGATAACTACCCCCCCTCCAAGTCTAAAGTAGTAAAAAATATTATGTGCTAAAGCTGTGGTGTGTATTGGCCCTGTCACTAGTCAGACCAGATTGGATTTTTTGGGAAAAGGTAATATGCTTGTTCTTCTTGGGGAGATGTGAGAATAGTGGTCGAATTTTTCTGTTTTTGTCCTTTTTTTTTTTTTTTTTTTTCTTAATAAATATAAAGTCTTAAACGGATAGGGCCTGGGCAAAGCAAATTGAATTGAATCCTCTCCACCCCAGCTCAATGCACTCACCTTACTTTGTTCCCTTGACGCACCATATGGTGGCCATGAACAAAAGAAGCCATCCGAAGTAGCTCAAGTCTTTGCTTACACAGGGCTATGCTCATTATTAAAATAAAGAGTGCTTTTTATTAAAATCAGAAACGTCTTACTCGTACTGTGCAGTTGTTTTGCACAGAAGCAGCCCCAATCCTCCTTTTTTGAGGCCCCCCCCATCTGTTATCCATGCTCCTCCTATTCACTGTGTGCCACCATAGCAAGCTGTTTGCTATGAGAGCACTTGTGTGGTCTCTCTCCCAAGCCATACTGCCTGTGTCCATTTACACAGACAGTGCTGCTCAACTCTGTCCCCCGCTCCCTCCTCACTCCATTTAATTGACCAAAGGCTCCTGCTGTTGCCCGAGTCCCTGTCAGAACAGGAAGCAAAGGGAGAAAATACTGCAGCCGGGCACAGTGCTGAAGCTCTGGCAGGCTCAGGTAAGTGATAGTGCAGTGTTTTTTTACCTTATTACAGGGAATGCACCCAGACTTTAGAACCACTTTAATTAAAATTGGAGTTGTACTTCTTGGCTTTTCATCTATAGTGCATAGAAAGCAAGTGGTGGAATGAGATTCATCCTCCTCCTGTGAGGTCTCATTGCAAAAGAAAGAGGCTGATTTTTCCGAACAGGAAATTTCATTTTTGAGGGCTGGCTGCGTGAAACAGAGTTCTAATAAGAAGCCATACTAATTCATCAGTTTGACTTGAGTGGCCTCTAGTGGCTGTATGACCAAATGCACCCAGATTCTAGGGAACAACACACTGAAGCAATGTTTCATTCTCTTCGGTAGATATAATTTATCTTACATACTGAAGTATTTTAAATATGAGCAGTGATTTTGTGCTTTTGTGTCACAGTGTGAAAATGTATTGTTGCTATATTCCAATTTTATTTTATTTAGAATCTCCTGGAGCCTCTAACCTGCGTATTTCTCGAATGGACAAGACTGCAGGGTCTGTAAAAGGAGGAGATGAGGTGTACTTACTTTGTGATAAAGTGCAGAAAGGTACTTTTTACTTCCGATTCCTTCACTTTTACGGTATAAGTAATTTTCACATGAAGTTTTGCTTGCTTTAACCACTTTAATACCGGACACTTTTATCCCCTTCCAGCCCAAGCCAATTTTTTTTTTTTTTTTTATAAATTCTTTATTTTCATAATATAGTGATACAGTCTTTCATTTCTAGACACATACACACCTACATCTTATATTTAAACCGGGCCATTCATCATTTCATCGTGCTAGATTTCTTCTATTACATTACCATATTTCCTTATATTCACTATTATTATTTTTTTTTTTTTCCTTAACCTGGGATAGCCCTGGTTATTTGTCTTTGAAAAAAGAAAAACAGATAACAAAAAAAAAAAAAAAAAAACAAGATCAGAGAAAAAAAAAAAAACCTCCTCCCCCATCCCCCCCCCCTCCCCCAAAAAAAACAGGTTTACCATCTAATGGTTTTGTTCCCTATATAAAATATAGGGTTTCCACACTTCATGATACCTATCTTCTTGCTCTCTCAGTATCATAGTCAAATTTTCCATTTGTTGGATCTCCGATACCCTGCTCATCCATTGTGATTTGGTTGGAGCCAACGTCATTTTCCATAAAGCTGGGATGCATGCTTTTGCTGCTGTAAGCAAATGCCTTAAAAGAGATTTTTTATATTTCTCTATAGATAATGGAACATCATGCAATAAAAAAGCTGCCAGATTTTCCCCAAGAGACACATCTGTTATTTCCTTCACTGTTTCCGATACCATCTTCCAGAAATCTTTTACCCCGGAACATTCCCAGAATATATGTAATAGGGTACCCTCGGCTCTCTGGCAACGCCAGCACAAATTTGATACTTGTGGATATATCCGGTGCAATACTTCTGGGGTCCTATACCATCTAGACAAAATTTTATAGCCCCCTTCTTGGTATCTAGTTGCCATCGACGCCTTATGCGTGAACATGAAGATCTTATTTTTCTGTAAGTCTGAGAAAGTGACTCCCAGGTCACTCTCCCATGCTCGTATAAAAGCCAGATCTTGTGAAGCTTCTTGTTCCATCCGCAATGCATACATCGATGAGAGGGAGTGTTTCAGTGGTTCATCTTTTAAGCATATCTGTTCAAACCCAGATAGTGTCCTAATCACCGGTATTCTCTGCCTACTTAATCGCAGAAAAGCATTTAACTGTACAGCCCAAACCAATTTTCAGCTTTCAGCGTTGCTTCATTTTGAATAGCAATTGCGCATTTATGCAGCACTGTAAATTACATTTTTATAATTATTTTCACACAAATGGAGCTTTTTTTGGTGTTATTTAATCATCGCTTTTTTATTTAGAAAAAAAACCAAAAACTGAAAAGTTTGAAAAAAAAAAAAACATCTTTTTTCTTTGTTTCTGTTATAACATTTTTGTAAATAATCCTTTTTCATAAATTTAGACAAAAATTTATTTATTTATTAATCTTATTTCTTTGGTGAACATAACCCAAATCAGTGTATATTATTTAGTCTTTACAAAAGTCCACAAACTATGGTGTGTGTGTGTGTGTGTGTGTGTGTGTGTGTGTGTGTGTGTGTGTGTATCTTGATCTACTGACAATCTTTTTTCTTGAGGCCTGAACATGCCAGGAGAGTACAAATACCCCTCAAATGACCCCTTTTGGAAAGCAGACAGTTCAAGATATTTAGTAGGAGGCATGGCGAGTTTTTTTGAAGTTGTAATTAATGACAGCATCACCATATAACTGGTGTGGCAGTGATCAGGGACACTGACTAGAGACAGTATATTCAAATATATAATATGTATATATACATTTTTTTTTTTTTGCATGCTTTTTTTTTTCTTACTTTTTTTTTACAATTTTATTTCACACACTGTGACCAGAACAATACAGTGTTACCATAGTACCACTGTACTGCTCTGGAGAGGTGATCAGGATTTTTTCTACAGCTTATCACTTGGTATAGATGGGCTGGGATTGGCCCTTTCTGTACCATGTGATCACTGTGACCAATTACAACGATCAACACAATAGATGACATTAATCAAAGCTATTGATTGTGTACATTTGTCATGTTATCTGCTGTGATTAGTCATAGCGATCACATGGTTCCTGGCAGCGGGCCGATACACTGTTCCATTATCTGCTGTGTCCGGCGGACACGGCGGGTGACAGATTGCGGGCTGATCCCAGGAGGGCGTAATATGATATCCTTCCAGAATAACTTTCCTGCCTGGCTGTCATTTTACAATAGGCTGGGTGGGAAGGTGTTAAGAATTAGGTTAAATTTTTTTTTTATTAAGTTATGGAATAGGGGTTTCTAATAACCGCTTCATCTGAAAAAGAGGATTTACTTCTTAGCAGCCATGTGTATTGGCCTTTTTTCCACAATACAGGTATGTTGCATGTAGAGCTAGCGAGGGTTTGTCTTATGGCAGGTAAGAGTCTCTTTCTGGTGTTCAGTGTTGCACTAAAGGCCAAGGCCTATAAAACCGGGCCAGTATTGCATATGACTTTCTCTTCAAAGGCATAACAGAATAGTAAATGCAGATATATACTTGTTTGCTGTTGGAAACGTTTATAGTATTTATTGGTTTGAATTCTTGTATAAGTTCACCTTTATGAATAATTTTAAATAAAATCAGTGCTTAAAAGAGAATATGCCATTGTCTTGATAGGTATATAGACCTGAATAGTTTGTGCATTTTTGCAGACCAGCTGTGGTTTATCTCTGTGTCCCAATTATTTATGTTCTATTTATCTTCTACAGATGATATAGAAGTGCGGTTTTATGAAGATGATGAAAATGGATGGGAGGCATTTGGGGACTTCTCACCAACAGATGTTCATAAGCAGGTATGTTAGATTCCTTGATACAGTATTTCCAGATTTCAGGTTTGTGCTTGTGCTGTAACTGGCTGTAAGACAGAAAAGTAGGAAGTGTATACTTGCATGCCTTTGTTTTTCTAATGTGCCATTTTATGGCTTTTACTATAGCATTGAGCCCAGGTTCACACTGACAGCGGGATTGAAATAGTGTGAGTTCAGCTGAACTTGCACAATTTCATTCCCGTATGTCACATCCGACTTCGGGGGCAGTTTCAGAGACATCTTTGCAGTTTCCTGCACAGATGTCTATTCAAATCGCACCCTGAAGTTGCCAAAAGTAGTGCAACTAATTTTGGGAATCGGTGCAGCGCCACAAATATGACGTCGCACTGATTCGGACAAATGTCATTGCTGGAAATAGCCGCCGATTTGGCATGCGATTTGACTTGTCAAATCACATGCCAAATAGCTTCAATGTGAACCTAGGCTTAAAGGCTATTTCAAACAAATGCAATTTTATGCTATGCTATTTGTCTAGCCAACTGACAGATTTCTCCTAATTTTGTGTGGTCATTAGACATGAAGAAAGCTAAATTTATCCACAAGTATCACAGACAGTAATATAATTTTTTTTGTCAGTAGAATAGAAAGGGGTAAGGACTTATGATTTTATTGGTGTCTATTTGCCGTTGGGCAGATCTTACATTGTGTTTGTTCACCAGGACAGGAAGTGAATGAAAACTTCCTAAACAGGGACACAGCCAATAAAAGACATTTTACAACCCTTTTCCACTCTTAAAAAAAAAATGTATGTGTTGGCAGGCTTAGAGCATAATGAATGTTTATCAACTCCATTTGCAGGTACTAGTACTTTGTTTTATTTCATTGCATTGTGTTAGGGATTTTATAATCAAACTGGTAATTTGGATGCCCTCTCTGATAGCGAGTTGGAATATGTATATACAATGAAAGTGTAAAGGCTGATGGGTTTCTTTTATGGTTCAGTATGCCATTGTATTCCGGACCCCTCCATACCACAAGCAGAAAATTGACCGCCCAGTGACCGTGTTCTTGCAGTTAAAGCGAAAACGTGGTGGAGATGTCAGTGACTCCAAGCAGTTTACCTACTACCCTTTGGATCAAGGTAATTGATTATCCTTTCATGCACCAATAAAATAAAATGATTTGTTAGCGGCTTTGATAACATCTTGTTCTGCAGACAAAGAAGAAGTGGAGAGGAAAAGGAGAAAAGATATTCCATCGTTAAACCACAGCTTTGGTGGAGGAGCACCCATGGGGGGTGCAGGAGGAGGAGGCGGAGGCTCTGGAGGTTTTGGGCATGCAGGAGGTATGCTCACTAATTCAGCTGTTTTGTTTCTTTCCAAAGCCTTCCTATGGCACATCCACATAGCATGCTTCTCTAAAAGCATTACCTGATCATTCACACATTCCTGGCCCTTACTGTGATAATAAATGTAATCAAAAATATTTAATGTGTTTAAAATATTAATTTTTTATAAAATGCTTTTAATGATTCGGGAGATGGCTCTTTGGTTGCTCTGACTGATTTTTTTTTTTTTTTTTACTTTGTAATTTACAAGGGAATAATATGAATTACCCCTATGGAAGTCTACATAGTGGTTTCTTTACACACACTGGTACGGTCTACCAGGGTGGATACGCTATAAAAGCCGACTCCTCTGAGACTTCACACCAGCCAGTAAACATTAAGAAGGAGGCAGACAAGACCCCATGCAGCCTCGCACAGGAAAATGTTCCATCTTTCCAGAGAGAATACCAAGAGAACATGCATCAAGGTACAGAACTTAAAAGTTTATATCATAGATCTAGTGTTTTTCATTTTTATTGTAGACTACCTGTTTAACAATGAATGTAATTAGTCAACTATTTCTAAAGCAGTATTGTTTCTCATCACAGCTCATATATGCAGTATGAGAATGCTGTCCCTAGCCCAGCGTACCTCCAAGGCCTTAATGGATTATGCAGTAAGTGCAGACCCCCGCATGCTGCTGGCTGTGCAGAGACCGCTGACTGCCACTCGGGATGAGAATGGAGACACGTAAGTATTTTATTTCTTCTGGTGAATCTAAACATACACACCAGGTGAAAAAATGTGATTTTTGTACTTGCCATAAAAAAACTTTTCTTGAAGTCCATTGAGAGAGACAGTAATTTTTAAGACTATCAGGATTTCCAAAAGCAGTCCAACTGAGGACTGGACTGCACCACAAACAGGCCTATAAAACAAGACAACTGGGGACTGCCTGCAGCTCAGAGAGCTGCTGGAAGGACCTATGGCCAAAGTTGACATCAGATGGGGACAAAATAGAACTTGGAGAACATGTGAATAGAAGACCAATTTGGAAACCTTGCAATCAGGGAAACCATTGATATGGCTAAAAAAGTCCAAGAAGCACTCGCGTGTAATAGAGTGCACCTTGGCAGGAAAAGGTAGACCCCGAACCTAGAAACCATAAGCTTGAATGATGGTCTGTCTGATTACCTTGGTGGAATGAGAAACCAGAGCAAGGGTCCACCCAGAATGGCAAAAAGAGAATCCGCCTGAAAGAAGCACACAGAGAGAGAGAGATTCTCAGAGCCTGAACCACATCTAGGGAATAAAGGTAAATTTCCTGTTGGTGAACTGGAGCCAGACAGAGGAACGTGAGCAATGCCCTAGTTAAGGCAGACACTTCCCTTGGCAGGAAGGAAGTCCTGGGCCTCAACACCACCTAGTACCTTTCCAAACCACAAGGGGTTTAATGCTGGATAAAGCAACCAGTTCAGACACTCGCCTTAGAGGTGATGGTTCAAAGAAATTCACTTTATGGCGACAGTAGAGAAAATAATATGCTCAATGGTGGTTTTCTAAAGCACAGAGGGAACGGATTCAGATTTCATGGAATCACAGAAAAACAGACGGGCAGAGCTACATGAGAGACCCAACCCCTCCCCCAAGTACAAAGGTCTAAACCAAGGAGAGGAAGCGAGAGGCCAACTCGAATTGACAGAAACCTGATCCAAATGCCAGCCCAAACACAATTCTGGGAGGGAGAGAATTCGTTCTACAGATTAACGCCTAAAATGGAAACCCTGAGACTCGCACCAAGTGAGGTAGCCTTCTTCTAACTTTTAGCAGCATAGGCATCCATGAAGAGATGTCCCTTAGAACCTGAATAGCAATAGCGTTGCCATTAAAGCCAGCAACCGAGAAGCAGGATGGTAAATTGGTCAATAAACACTAGATCCTGATAATCCATTAGAGCCCACAGAAAGTCTTACTATGTCAGCATACCACATGAGTATTGAGAATCACTGCAACCTTAGAACCTGAATAGCAATAGCTTTGCCATTAAAGCCAGCAACCGAGAAGCAGGATGGTAAATTGGTCAATAAACACTAGATACTGATAATCCATTAGAGCCCACAGAAAGTCTTACTATGTCAGCATACCACATGAGTATTGAGAATCACTGCAATGCTCTCTATTGCAAGCCTGAGAAGAAGACAGGAAGGAAAGACAGAAATCAATGAGTACTGATCCCGAAGAGTCACTAGAACAGCTGAAATAAAACAATCAAATAAAGCCACTTGCCCACGCATACTATAAGCAAGGGATCAATCACAGTAGAGGAGAGAACTCTTTAAAGGGAATTTGCCTCCAAAGCATGTGTGTGCGCTCCTGCATAATCTTGTGTACTACCCTGCAGTGTAATTGGCTGGCATCAGTTCCCTAAGGTAAAGGCAGGCTCCAGCATGTATGCTACCTCCTGATTTAGAGCTGCTTCAACAAGTGCACAGGAAGCAGTAAGAAAATGTAAAACTGTAACAATTTCCCTTTAGTATATTCCAAGTAGAAATAAAGAGAACTGCCTTATGTGACCAATTTTCAAATTACATAAAAATCATAAAAACGCAAAGCAGCCAGTCCGTTACAGTTACTAATGTTGCAAATACCACATAGGTAACCTCAGTCCTTAAAAAGAGGAAACCTAAACCCAGTTTAATGCCAATCTCCATGTTTCACGTCCCTTTAAATAGTTTGTTTGGACCAAGCTGGACTTATTGTCTCGGGGCTGGCTAGCCTGAGGCAAGGAAACTAAAGCAGGATTCCGAGGTGGTCCAGTGCTGTCTCTGGTAGTTGGAGAGGACCAGTAACTTCATAGCTATCCAGGGGAGGACTCTTCAGAAGAAGACCACGTACGTGTTGGTTTCTTAGCAAGAGCCTGGAAGGGCTGAAGTACCTAAGTTAATCCTGTCTCGTGGGTATCGCCAAGCTGGCTGAAAGATCCAGGTATCACATGAGTGTTCTGCAAGTGTTAGTTCCCTGAAGTCTACAACGCCGTCTGTGGCAGAGACGTATTCCTGTATGTTCTACAACAACATCTGTAGCAGAGACTTGTTCCTGAGAAAAGCACCTTGTTGACTGCTAGGCCTTGTGAGAAAGGGACTATCCAACTTGAGTGAACATCCAGTTGTGAATGGCTATTCTCTGGATTTAGTCAAAGTAAGCAAGTCCTTCCTTATTGACTTTGACACTAAGAGTACCAGAATTATCTTCCTAACCCTCTGATCCTATTTAAGAGACTGTTTGTTGTCTATGTTTTGCAAATAAAAATCCCTTAATGCGGATCTGTCGTCAGTCTCTGAGTTTACTGGGCCATCTATCTACCTTCGGGAAAACTGCCTTCACACCGGACCAATAACGCCATAAGGAATCCCCTGACATACTGACCTGACCTTAATAGCGGAGTCCTGCCTGAACTGGAACAGAGACTGTAGTCACAGATTTCAGGACTGTCGCAGAAAGTACAGTACACACAGTGAACTGGGGACCTGCTTTGCGTGGTTTACTGGGGAGCTTTCCAGGATTGTCATACCAAGCCTCCAGCTGATTGGAGAGACTTCAAAAAATTCAGTTCGGTTGCAGAAAGAAGACCAGTATGAACTGGGAAAACCTGCATTGGCTGACTGGAGAGACATGGATTTAACATATCCTGACTACATTCCTGAAATGTCTTGTAACTGTATTGGCAGTATATTTGTTTGCTGTCAAGACCTGTTTTAATTTGATAAAAAAAAAAGCTTAAATGTTCTATGAAGTTTCTTTTACCAACTTAATTTTGGATTTATAATTAGATTTACCTTCCTTGTGTGCCTGCAGAATTTCCACTGTAGCATGAGGCAAACCTCAGTGTAGGGTGTGGGCAGCGTCAACAGATTATTAAGCAACTTTCAAACATTTTAGGCTCAATTCACACAGCTAATCCATCAGGATAGGTAACAATTATTTTATGTCCAATGAGATTTGAACATTATAGTCAAAATGGCTAAATAAGAGAGTCTTATCCTTGTGTTAGAGCTTTGTGAATTGAGCATAATTTTTCTCTGATTCCAGTACAGACTAGTATTGTTATTCATGCACCTATTGGCCCATATACCTGCCATTGTTGAGTGTGAGTGGTGGACACCTGACCATAGAACACAGATGCAAACTAGTAGATGGGTCTTCTGAACCCCTTTTCCTGTTCTCTTCAATGCCCAGCGGATCAATATATAATCTGCCCTGGTCAACATAGACTAGATTTTGTGCACAACTGATGTACTGGGTTTAGATTTACTCATCCCTATATATGTATATAACATTTACTCCTATACAGATAACAAGAATGTGGTATGCATGTAAAATTTTCTAGTGTAATAGAGGCTCAGTAGTGTCTTTTTTTTTTTTTTCACCAGGCCCCTCCACCTTGCTCTCATACACGGACAGTCGGCAGTCATTCAGCAGCTGATAGATGTTATAAGGGGGGTTCCAGATCAGAAAATCCTCAACATATGCAACAACCTTCATCAGGTATGTATCACTTATGTAATTTACTTGCACAGCACATTACATTGAGGAAACCGAGATTTTATATGACTTTCATAAAGTAATAAAGTACCAGTAAGAAAAAAAAAACTAAGCCCATAAGACATGTCCATTGAATGAAGTGCATTAAAAAGACAAAAATACTAATTGTATGTTATATAGAATTCAGCTATGGTAACAGAATGTTTGTTTAAAAAAATGCTTTATCCATGTCAGCCAGATCCAATTGTTTTCATAGCTGCTATCTTCTACTTATAGCAGATAGTTGCTTCATATCATCTTCTTATATTTCACCATATTAAACAATGAAATGCTGTACTAATGATAAATGTAAGATGGGTTTGTTGGGTTTAATTGTTCCTACAGAACAGTAGAAAAAAGTGAGGGTTAAAGCAGTGACTTTAAAAGGTGTAATATACCATGTGCAGAATCTATAGCAGTGATACATGAAAATACAGAGCTACTGTATTTGTACTACAGGTTGAGTGGCTTACTATTTAGGGCGAATAGGTTAGACCTTCAATTTTAAATAAATATTACAAAATGATTACAAATGAAAGTTTTACCCTAGATGCACTGTGTTTTCTTTCACAGACTCCTTTGCACCTTGCAGTGATCACCAACCAATATCAAATGGTTGCTTTGTTGATCAGAGCTGGAGCAGACCCTACTATCCTTGATCGTTTTGGAAACTCTGTGCTACATTTAGCTGTTCAAGCAGGAGATGATAAAATGCTTCAGGTTCTCTTAGATCACCAATTCAGTGGTTTCAAAAATCTTCTCAACATGCCAGATTATCAGGGTAAGGACCATAGGCACTATAAAGGGGGAAGTAAAGTCGTTGTAAAGTTGAATGTTTATGTTTGGTTTTTTTTTGTTTTTTTTTACCTTAATGCATTCTGTGCATTAAGGTAGTAAACATACAGCTCCCCCCCCCCCCCCCTTACACTTAACTGAGCCCAGTCTTCATCCAGCGCTGTGCACAAACTGCTCTCTCCCTCATAGGCTCAGAGACAGCATTGGTAGTCATTGGCTCCTGCAGCTGTCAATCACAGCCAGTGAGCAGAGAGTGAGGCGGCAGGGCGAAACCACACTGTGTGTGTCAATGGACATACAGGTCATGGCTCGGGATCAAGCCTGTATGCGTGACTCCATAGCAAGCTGATTGCTGTGGGGGAATTCAGCAGTGGGAAGGTGCCAAGGGCACCAGCAGGGGACACCAGAGGAGGAGGAATTGGGCTACTCTGTGCATAACCATTGCTCAGAGCAGGTAAGTATAACATGTTTGTTATTGTAGAAAAAAAAGTAAAATTCTAACCTTTACAAACGCTTTAACAAAGAGTGGCCCAGACAGTTCCTTTCCAGTTCACCAGGTCCAATCTGGGGGGAATCATTAGCAGTTTTCTATATTGAAAACTGCCACAATCACTTTCCACACAATCCAATTATAACTGATATTTGGTTTCTCCTATTAGTTGCAGCATTGTGTGTGGCTTTAATTAATATGTTTACTTTCAGGTTTGTACCCAGTTCACTGGGCAGTAAAGGTGAAAAATGAAAAATGTTTGGAGCGGCTGGTGAAAAGCGGAGCTGACATCAATGCTGCAGAGCGTAAGAGTGGGAGATGCCCACTTCACATTGCTGTGGAAATGAACAACCTAAATATGGCTGTTACTCTAACCAAAAAGGTAAGAAAAAAGCTCCCTTGTATTTGTTGTCTGTGGGGATCTGTCACTTGTACATAGCAATATAACCACACAGTGTGGTTGCTTTATTTATTAACAAAAGTGTGTGTTTTTTCTAGCTGGGAGCAAATGTAAATGCTCAAACGTTTGGAGGAAATACACCACTGCATCTGGCTGCTTGTATGGGTTCTCCAGTGCTGACAAAGATGCTGGTTAATGCAGGTATTTCAGACATGTTACTGAGTATATAGTTATGTTGGTTAGCAATGTAAAGTTAACACTTTTGTGGTTGTTTTTAGGCCTAAAGCAAATATTCTGTGTCATATCTTGGAATTTTATAGACTGTGAATACGTCCTACTGTATATCTTTGAATATACACCTTTTGAACATTACACAATAATAAAATTATTTTTTCATGTTGGGGCTAGTACAGCTTTGAAACACTGACCTCATAGATGAACCATTCTCTTCTGTACCTCTATGTCTACTTCTTTTCAGTCATTGGGTTAAACCAACCATTATGTAGCAGGCAGTGTCACTATTGGAATACAGTGTGTATCAGCTTTTTGAATAGTGATGCTTTGTTTACATTAGTTTAATTATGATTCCTAGGTGCAAATGTCTTAATGGAAAATGATGAGCCTGTGCATAGCACATCATGCAGTGACAGTGATGAAACAGACAGTGATTCTGATGTGGATATGGATACAGACTCTGACCAGCAAGGAGACAGTGATTCAGAAGACAATGAATCCTTGGATACAAATCAGGGAGATGAAAGAATACACTACGGAGCTAAACGGCGTTATCCTGGACACACTCCACTGGATCTAACCAAAAGTCAGAAAGTAAGACTTCATTTGTTCATCAGATGTTCTCAAATACTTTTATGGAGTTTGGCTTAAAGAAAATAATCTGATCAACTCATGTTAATGCCGTCAGCCAATGTGGTTGACGGCTTGTCGTTTTCAGTGAGCTGCGAGTAGCTGGTGAGTAGTTCATTGATTCTTCCTGCTCTTAGGTAACTGTTAAGAGTCTGCAAGAGCTGGATATTGCAACCACGATCTGCTGATCATTGGTGCAATGCTCTACCTGCAAAAAAAAAAAGTGCTTTTATTTTTTTAAAAGGTGGAGCTATCCTTTTATAGAATGATTTCACCTTTTTGGGAAAAAAATAAATAATAAATGCACATATTTTTGCAGGGGAAGAAATGTGCATTAATTATTTTTCCCACAGGAGCCTACAAAGCATTGCACCTGTGATCAGTGGATTACAGGTGCAATGTCAAGCTCTTGTAGGCAAGCGCTCTTCTGTACAGGCTGTCCGTTTAAAAGCTGTAGGGCTTGTGAATGAACTATGAGAGTCTATCAGGGCCCTTGCACTTCACTGAGATCTACAAGCTGTCACCCTAAATATGTGTGTAACATGCTCCAAAAGGTGAACTTATCATTTAAAGAAACCAAGAGGTTAAGCATTAGTGTTCTCACAAACATTTTACCTTTACAGAGAACATATACTCTCCTTAAAATGTGCTATTTTTTTTTAAACTGGCATTAAATGTGGTCCTAAATTCTTTTTCAGGTGCGAGACATCTTATCTAAACTCCCACCTGGTGATGCAGCTTTGAAGCCACATGGACAAGCAACAGGTAGAGCCCATCATCTTTTTTTTATTCTGTTCCTCAAAATAAATGATTATCTTAAAGTAGAACTATAGGCAATACTTTTTTTTTTTTCCATTTTGGATAGAGTAAAGGAGGGTTATAGCCCCTGTCATATTTTCATTCACCATCTGTGTCCCATTGCAGAGATTGCCCTTCACTTCCTTTCCCATAGCCAAACAGGAAATCCCTGCAAATTAAGGGAACTCCTTGGGGACCCTCAGCTTACGAGAACCAGTGTCCTCATTGGAAGATTTCCCCTCTATTACTTTTCTGGGGACAACCCAAAATTTAGGATTGTCTTTTACTTTCATTGTCATTGATAATGGTAAACAGGACAAATAGAGAGGTTAAATATACCTAACGGGGGCACAGACAGCCATAAAAACCTGACAGGTGTTTTAATCCCTCCCGCTCTCTATCCAAAACAAAAAAAAAAAAAAAAGTTTGTTATGCTTTAATGCATTCTCTGCATTAAGGTAAAAAAAAAAACGTAATAGTGGCCCCACCCTCCTAAATACTCACTAGAACTCTATCCCAGTCGAGCACTGTGCACGTCTGCAGCAGCTCTCCCTGCTCTCACAGGCTTGGCTAAGAGCAGCAGGAGCCATTGGCTCCTGGTGCCGTCAGTCAAAACCTGTGAGCAGAGAGCTAGGCTGTGTGTCTAAATAGACACAAATAGCCCGGTTGAGGATCGAGCACACACAAGTGCCCAGTGTTAGGACTAAAATGGCATTTTAGATTTAGTCCCATTTTAGTCTTCTGCAATTGTTTAAGTCATATATAGAGTTGACTAAATCTCCAGTAGCTTTTATGTTCTACGTTTTAGTCAACTAAATTCTTCAGTACATTTTAGTCAACTAAAACTCATTTTAGTTGTCTAAAATCTAATAGGTGTAATTAAATTGTAATGCATTAGTTCACAATTCTCTACAATTTCCAAACTCATTATATACTGCTGGAGTGAAAAATGTAATCTGTTATTATTTATGGTATTGAGGTATGAACATGCACTACAGACCAATGTTAATTTTGAAGTCAAATTTCAATTTAGTTTTAGTCCTATTTTTTGTTTTAGTAGTTTTAGTCTATGAAATTAACACTGGAGTGCCCCCATGGGAAGCATCTTCATATGGGGGCACTCAGCAGGGAATGGGGGAAACCAGCAGCACTGGTTGGGTACCCAAGAAGAGTAGGATGGGGGGGGGGGGGCTGCCATTGCACATGTTTGTTGTTTTTTAAAAAAAAAAGCTTTACACTCCCTTTAAATGGAAAAACCTAGAACATGGAGGCTGACGTTACTGACCTATGCTGATAATGTTAACAGACTTAATGATACAAGTATGTAGACTTTCTAACATTTGTGCATATTCTGGGTCCATAACAGACAAAGTCAGCCAGGCAACTAGCATTCTTAGAAGAGCCATTATGCACAGTTCCTTTTAATATGACAGAGCATGGTTCTGAACATTTGAGATTCAGTTTCAGATACAGGGCAGGTTTAAGGGGTACTCTTGCTTGATAAATTAAACTTGGCATACTAGTGTAAAGGGTCACTAAATACTGAATGAATGGGATTAGTAAGTACAGCTTATTTTAAAGCTGCCTTCCCTCCTTCAGTTTAAATGCTGTTCTGCAGGAGAATACAGTAAACAAAATTAAGCAAACTAAGCAAAATTGGATTAATTGGTGCTCTTTTATATATGCCTAGAGTTTAGCGTAAGTGATTTATTGGTAAGCACTGATATGTTGTTACACAGATATGTGCAATAAATATACAATTTATTTGTCAGCTCCTTTAGTGAAGACATCTTAGGTTTGTGACCCAGGAGACAATTAAGAAGTGCTGTGTAAACCACAACAAATCTGTAGGTTCTTGAGCTGTGGCTTAGGTCTCTGGCTATATACACTGATCAAAAGTTGACCAGTGTGTGACGATCGCTGCTCAACAGAAATAACCAATTTTAATGCCTTCTGCCAAAGGGACATGTTGGGAAATTTTCCTTGGTCAGTGGCTGCAACCACTGATCAGTGTACTCTGACAGTAAGGTGTGTTGCTGTCAGAATATAATGTCTTGGGGGGGGGGGACTGGCTACAGCAAAAAACAAAACAGAAAAGAAATCTTGTATTGCCAGCTTTAGTTGCTAAATCTGAAATGCATAATTTTACAGTTACCTGATTCCCCAAACCAGCCCTCCAATAAATTGCTTGCCCATGTCTGGTTTAAAGTTGAACTCCAAGCTAGTCCAAACTATTTCCTTCGCTAACATATGCAGTGGCTAACATCATCCACCCACCTCTCTGCACCAGCCACTCAGCAGAAGCCTTGTATTCATTCAGGTAATGCAAAGCCTCCTGTGAATGGCTAAGCAGGCTCCCCATCCCACTGCCAGAACAAAGTGCTGTATACTATAGGTAGCTGAGGCTACACACAGGGTAATACACTACTAACAGGTGCTGCATGTGTTAGTGAAGGAAATAGTTTTTTTTAGACCAGCTTGGTCCAGATAAACTATTCAGAGTTCACAAAAAAAAAAGTCGAGTTAGGTTTTATTAAGATATCATTGGGAGTTAGTGGGTGGGCTGTGTATGTGCCCCCGCCCCTAAGTTTAATTTCTTTTTTATATTTTTCTATTCTTCCATGTGTATGACTGTTGTGGTAATATCTGTAGTTTATTTTCTTTTGGAGACTTTTAAGAGGTAAACTGCACTTAGCTAAACATGTAAAATGTTAAATAAAAGCTCTCCTAAATAATCAGGAAAAGCTCTGAATAATATGCTTTGTTACATTTCAGCCCAGCTGGAGGCTGTAATTGTATTGAAATGACCTTTTCACGTTGCCTTCTAGTGAATGTGCTTTCTCTGGAAACCAATACTGTACAGCGCCTTGAGAAACTACTAAACGAGGGCCAGACGGGATCAGACTGGACGGAACTTGCTTCACGGCTGAGACTTCAGAGCTTGGTTGACACTTACAAAAACACACCGTCCCCTACAGAGAACCTGCTACGTAGTTATGAGGTAGATGTTCTTTTCAGTCGGGCTATTTAGTATACTGTCTTTGATAAGCTTGTCTTGTCATTTTTAATGCATGTGCCATGTATACAATGTTAGTAAGCAGTATTCATTGTGGTATTTTTCCCCATAGCTTGCTGGTGGAAGTCTCAGTGGGCTGATTAAAACACTAGAGTCTATGGGAGTGAATGAAGGCGTGCAACTTCTGTGCAGCTCAGAGACGTATGTGAAGCAGGCAGATCAAGGTATGCCTTTGCACAAACTGAAAACAAGGCCTAGTTTCTCTCATATGCGGTATAAAAAAAACATGGAGTACGCCAAAGGGAACAAATGTATCAACAATAGAATCCTAGAATACACTGTAAACGCACATGGAAAAATGTCAGCCTCCTCCTTTTTTTATGCTGAAGTGGGATTACCTATTTCCCCCATACGCAATAACTAAATAGTCCGCTAATATTTCATAATTAACAGCTGTTACTTGTAGTGACCAATCCTAACAAGGAACCCTGATTATCTCTCAGCAGCATCCACAAGCCCTGCACAGATCTCTGATTGATTTAGTGTCAGTTATTCCAATATAGATCAATTCTATAAAGGATGTATGGAGGCTGCCAACATCCTCAACTGAAAATACAATTTTCTTCACTTTATTAACCACAGACCTGGAACGAGTCTACTTTCTGATCTGCATGCTTGTTGCTAGTCATTTTATCAAGGTATAGAACCTAAAGACTGCCAGGGGAGTAGCATTTTCAGGAGGGGACTAGCAATGGCAGCAACAAGCTTCCTTTGAATGTGGAATTCCAGAAAATGTAATGAGCTCTATTATTGTAATCTTGCAGTATAGTATGAGTCCCAAATCTAATTGCAGTCCTGTCTCTGGAGACAAGATCCCTATGGATGGTAGAAAAAGCTGCATCTATTTGTAATGCTTTGCTCCCTCACTGGTGGGATGAGTGAGGTGTCACTTGATGGAGAGGGAGCGTCTGCTGCCTTTGTAAGTGAGGGAGCAATGCCTTGCAGGTGATTATTTATCCTAATCGTACAGTACAGGACACAGGCAGAATATTCATACAGCTTGGGTTATAGCATAACTTCAGGCGATTAATCACTGGCAAAGTTTTACAGGACAGGCCCTCCAGATTCCTCTCCTATATCCCGGCCCCACTCAGTCAGTCCTCAGTTTTGTGCTAGCGACTGAAGAGGATTAACCTTTTCTCAGAAAATCATCCTTGCCTATTTAATTATTTTTCTTTATTATTTTGGCTTCAGATTCTTCAATCAGCCCCTCCTTGTCTTTTAGTGCTCATGCACACGGACGTTTTAAAAAACTGGCTGCAAAGCTAGCTCCGACGCCTGGAAAAATCGGCGTTAAAAACTCGATTTTTTTTACCGCGTTTTTCATTGGCGTTTGTTAGCCTTAAGTAGCGTTTTTTAAAGAAACACATCTCTTGGCTATAGCACTTCCAAATTTCCCACAATGCCACAGAAAACAAAGAAATTATGTTACGCGTTTATGCGCGTTTTTCCACGATTTGCGTTTTTACAGCTCTAGCTCCGCACCACGGACGCACTGGTCATGGTTTTTTTTACAGTTTAAAAAAAACGCCTATGCCATTTGCAGCTCAAAAACGCCTAGGTGGGCATGAAGCCATAGACTAACATGGACAGGCGTTTTTAAGCTGAAAAAACCCCTCAAAAAAACGTCCGTGTGCATGAGACCTTAATGTCAACATAGAAGTAGTCTATCCAAATTAGTACAACCTGGGTGAAACCTTGGGAGTCGGACTTGAACCCCCACAATGGGGGCAGCCTGTAATGTTGCTTCAGGCACTGGATCCTGCGTGGGCGCTCACCTTGGCACAACATGTTGAGTCAGTTGCAGGGTGCTTTACAGGTCCAGTGGCTCTGGTCTGTTTCTATGGGACACAGTCCCTGAAGACCCCTTTCCAGGGTATGAAGTAAACCACCCTTTTTTTTTTTATTTGGTGCTAAAACTCAACCAATCAGAGTGTAGTCTCTGATGGATGACCAGGTGTTACATCACACCACTGGTTCCACACTTTACAGCCACTTCCACCTAGAGCTCTTATACTGTACTTAGGCCCTTCCTCCACAAGGATTCATTCCGGGGTGGTCTATACCTGGGTTACCTTCATTCTCCTTATGGACACACTTACCCCAATACTCTGCACACTGCTGCGTGAGTACCCAACTGGGGAATACCCTCACTTTCAGCAATGGTGGGGACCAGAAAAAAAAAGCCAATGCAAAATTGTAGGGGGACATTTACTCTGCCAAAGGCCCACAGAACACTCAATCTCAGCGTGCCAATGCATCCCTTGCACTGGAGCAGGATCCAGCTCTAATACCGACCTCTGCAACCAATTTTTCTTTTTTGCCTTTTCACTGGAGCTGGTTCACATGTGTGCGGGCCATCCACAGCGTGTTTTTAACCACTTCAGCCCTGGAAGATTTTACCCCCTTCCTGACCAGAGCAACTTGGCACTGCGCTGCTTTAAATGACAATTGCATGTTCATGCAATGCTGTACCCAAACAAAATTTGCGTCCTTTTTTTCCACAAACAGAGCTTTCTTTTGATGGTATTTTATCACCTCTGCGGTTTTTATTTTTTGCGCTATAGACAATTGTGGAAAAAAAAATATTTTTTACTTTTTGATATAATAAATATACCTCAAATAAAAAAACAAAACATTTCTTCATCAGTTTAGGCCAATATGTATTCTTCATATTTTTGATATAAAAAAAAAACGCAATACGCGTATATTGATTGGTTTGTGCAACAGTTATAGTCTCTACAAACTATGGGAAAGATTTATGGCATTTTTATTTTTTTTAACTAGTAATGGCGCTAATCTGCAATTTTTAGCAGTATTTTGACATTGCAACAGACAGTTCAGAGACTTTTTTACACATTTTTGGGACCATTGAAACTTATAGAGCGATCAGTGCTATAAATATGCACTGATTACCGTATAAATATCACTGGCAGGGAAGTGGTTAACAGGTGGTGATCAAGGGGTTAACTGTGTGTTCCCTCATGGGTTCTAACTGTGTGGGGATGGGGACTAACTAGGAGAGATGGTAGATCGCTGTTCCTACTACTGGGAACTTGTCTACTAAAGTTTTGCCAGTGCTCAGTCACCTGTTACATGCCTATAAACCCATGGTGTAAACTCTGCCCGTGTCCTGTATGTTTGTTTTTTTTCTTCCTGCTGGCGCCAAGATCACAAGTGTGACATGGGCCTAACGTAAACTGAACCAACTAAAACCCTGACCCCCAACAAAGCAAACCTAATCCCTAATAGTAAATTATGGCAGAACACTTCTTATCCTGTGCTAGGTGTAGTAACGCTCAGTCCTTGAAATTCATAAATACTGGTGCAGATAGATTTTGCAAAAGTGATTCAGCTCATGTACCTAGAACTTGTATTTGAATTTAATGCACACTGCGCCACTTTTGGAATGTGTGCAAAACACTTTAGCAAAATCTGTCTGTGCCAGGGTTGCTCTCTGTACAACAAAAAAAAGAAGGCTCTTAATTAGCTTCACTTTCGTAAAATATGAACTGTTGGTATTTTTTTAAATGTGCTGCAGACATTGCACCACAATGCAAAAGTGGCACATTTTACAGCGACCTGAATTTGGCCCATGAGTCGATGTCAGAACCAAGTGTCAAGGATGCTTCATGAATTTTTCGCAACACATTAACAAGACAGGTTAACGCTAGAAAAGTGGTGCAGCAGCTTTATTGAATTCCCTCCAGTGTTTACTGTTCAGAAATGAGCAGTAATGGCCCTGCATTTATTATCTGGGATGGAGAGTTTCTGAGGTTCCATCCATAATAAATGTCGTGCCTGAAGGGTTTGAATGTCCCTTTTCCAGATCAAGCAATATTAACACTTAAAAGTAAAAGAATGCCAGAATACAACATTTCACTTAAAAAGCCACATTTCAACACACCAGAGTGAGAAAACAATATTATGACCAATCAAAATTACATTTCTATAATTCCTAAATATCATGAAGGGCATTTTACAAGAATTGTTTGGAACTGCAGCCTTGCACAGTAATTAAACCAAAAAAAAAAACCTGTATATCAATTGACAGGCTGATAGATCATTCCAGGGGTGACTTATTAACACACCCCTTTGCCTGCAGACAGGGCATCTGGAAGTAGGCTTCAGCTGACTGCTGCTGTGCATACATCCTTAGTAAGTATATTCCCTCTATATAATATAGGTGTGTTAAATACGATATGATTTACACTACACTTTTTTTTTCGAACCCACAATGTGCTGGCTTGGAATGCTAAATAGTCACATATAGTATTACCAATATTATTTTACAAACTTCTGTTGCCATCATAACCAAAGTGCTTTTACCTTTCGATAAGTAGGCCCCAGAGTATTAAAGCCAGGGGCAGCCAAGTGATTGACATTTTCAGGAGAAGGCCAGCAATAACCTTCATCTTTTTTTTTTTTTTTTCCTCCATACACCCACTTTCACAGAGAATCTGCACTAAGCTTTATATTCAAAGTATAAATGATTTTATAATCCATTTTCATCAGTGCACTCAGTCCAATTAAAACCGCGCAAAAATCACATTACAGCAGTATCAAAAAAAACGTTGGGCCGTGAATAAGATTTTTTGCCAGGGTAATATATGAGCACACATCTCAAATCTTGCATGCATTTCCAATCTGTTCAGGCTATAACACAGTAGATTGTCAAGACTCGTTATTGCGATTTATTTTTCCCTGTTGTGATCTTGACAAAAGTATTTCCCGATTCTTTCTAGGCAGAGAATTCTCTCTGCTCTGCTGAAGCCTCAAAAAAAGGGGGCAGTCTGCCAATCATTACAGCATTCTTTAGCAGTGGAACTAAGTCTAAACATTGTAAAAGCAATAGACTTCTATGTGTAAATGAGGAACGTTTAGCCACTTAAACATTAAAACCTTTTTCTGGCATTTGTTGGCTTCAAGTTAAAATCATCTTTTTTTTTTTTTTGCTAGAAAATTACTTGGAACCCCCAAACATTATATATATTTTTTAGCAGAGGGAAAAAAATACTTTAATGAATAAAAAAAAAAAAAAAACTAACCAGTCAAGTTAGCCTAATTTTTTTTATTTTTTTGTATGTGAAAGTTTTTGTGCCACGGGCATTGTGATCTTTATTCTAAACAAAAAAAATCATGATTCTCATTTTGGCCAGAATTGTGCAGCCCTATGACACAGCTACCAATAAACAGAGTAAATTACACTTGTTAACTGCATAGTTGACAGGGGAAGCTTCCTCTCTGAGCTATTGATCTTGTTTGTACCGTGTTGTACTACATAGAAGAGTTTATATAAACAGACTCTTGGCTGATTTCATGAGGAAAGTGCAGATCGCTACAAGAATTCTCCACCCTCTTGTTTAAAATACACATGCAATATTTGCATTTCACAAAGATGTGTATGAAGTAAGATACCAGAATGGACATGCTTTAGTCGTGTGTCAGACCATTGAGTCATGATGGAGCCACCGGACATGTAATTAGAATATACCCAGTGATTGGGAGTGCCTCATAGCCTCTCTGAAATTCCATAGGTAGAGGGTTTGCACTTAAACTTTTAGAATATTAATGGAAATCAATAAAACGACACACATGATAGGAGCATGAGATCAGTGGCAAAGCAAGTTATACATCTGTATCATACATAACTGCTGCTGACATTCGGAAACATGCTATGCTAATTTGCTACAATATACACTGTATTTTTCTGTGCGAGTATGATTCATTTCTTTAAAAAGGCAGAAGCTAAAACCTTCTACATATAAACCAAGAAATTATCCACACATTCAGGAACACATTACACCTGTGACAAACTTTTTCAGGACATAAAGGATGTGGGATTAGAAAACCAATATTAGGGATAAAACTGGCAGCATGATGCAGTTCTCAAAGAATTGCAGCTTCTGGTCATTTAAACTCAAGGCTGAAATGTTTTTTTCTTATTTACCTTTATTGCACAAGAAGCAAACACTTTGATGTTGGTGAGACTAATGAGACCATGCATTTGCAATTTGTTTTTTTAGCCAAAGGTGTCATGGTTGACAGTGCCTATGGAAGTGAGTCTGTGGATATGGAAAAGTCTGCAGAATCTGAACCTCAGAAGCCTGCCCTTCTTGGGACCACCCGGTTGTCCCCAACACAAGAATTATCTTCAGGAAATGAGCCACCAAGCGGCCACTAAAACAGACACTGAAACCGGAATCTTGGATTCTTCCCACTAACATGCTAAAGGACACAGTTTGGTGCTTTAAGTGTATCTGATAGTGTGAGCGACTGAATTTCATTATTCTCTTAATCTGAAGATTTTGTAATCATTCAGGAGGCCTCAGATCAATGTAGGCAGTGAACTAAAATAATATCCACTAATGGGTATATTTCTGGCAATCACTTACCCTTGCTGCAAAGAGATCTGATTTACAGCACCAGTGGATTGGTCATATTGGGACACAAAGTACGAAGTGCGGCACTTTGATCAATATCTGGAAATTGGTCTTCAATTGATTTTTTTTTTTTCTCTATTCTTCATCTGTGAGTTGTTCAATGAAAAAAAAGACTTGTGAATGGTGAGATACTTGTACAGATAGCTAGAGGTGTAAACGGGCACTTTTTATTCCCGAGGTAATGTTCAACATTTATCCTTCTCTGTTTATTTGCTCTTAATACTATTATTTAAAATATGTCTATTTTTTATTGTAAATAAATGATGTATATGTTTTTTTTTGCATGTTCTTTCCCTTCAAATCTTGCACTGATAATCTTTTATTTTCCATGTACCATCCATGCAAAGGATAAGATAAGAATGTACTCTGTGACTTTGCCTCGCAATGTAACAGCTGTTAAATACAGTCATTTCAATGTATTTTTGTGATAAACCATTACATAAACCCACTGCAATGACTCGCTTCAGGTGGTAAACACTCATGATGCAAATCCTCCCACATAAATCTCATCACTTTAGTT
The DNA here is from genome assembly GCF_037356315.1 of Lithobates pipiens. Lineage (NCBI taxonomy): Eukaryota > Metazoa > Chordata > Amphibia > Anura > Ranidae > Lithobates > Lithobates pipiens. The sequence goes on along the minus strand of NW_027507787.1, from coordinate 56,142,683 downwards.
GCAGCCCTCTCGAGCACACAAAGCATATCTTTTTTTTTTTCTCAGTTTCCAGGAGGCAGAGGGTGAGAGAGAGAACCTAATGTCTCACATTCCACAGCGCAGAGCTGAGTGTAATCTTAGACCTGAGTAGAGGGAATAGACATACACCATGGGACAGTACAGAGTAGCTAATAATAAATAAACAAAACTAACACACAGTATATTTAATTGGTCATAAATGGCCACGGTGTTTATTCAAGGGGTAACCCAAATTATCTACATTCACATTAACTAAAAAATCAGCTTTAAGCATAGACTTAAATTTAAAATTAACAAAATGATCCAATACCAGATCTCAATCACCATGTCCTTCCAGACTTATACTGGAAGACGAACCCCCACTGAATATCACCGTGACTAAACAATAATGAAAATAGGGAGGGTGGGAGCGCACACTGGTCCTCTTCAGGTGGCTGTGAAGCTGAGGTAGCATCCGGCTTATATAAGCAGTTACAGGCGCGAAGAAACAGCCCACCAAATTCCTCCAATGACGGCTTGTTGCTAAGGGATATTGCACCAATAGCCCTGCTGAGAGAAAGGAAAGAAAAGGCACAGGCAAAGAGCCCGCTGCCCTGTCCCATGAGGCACGTGCATGTCAAATGAGCGTTTTCAAAACTTTCTGCACAGTGTTTGAATATAACTGTTGTGCTAATGTTTACATGCTCATGGTGTAAATTTATGCTATTTGGCACTGCCACTATTCAGGGTTGACATGTAAATAACAACAGCATGTAATCAGCTACACCTGCATGTTTACACATTATTTAAATTCACATGTAAGCCCTGAGCCGTATTGTAAAAGATAATGTTAGGGCATAGTTAACAATTTCTCTTATGGTGCAGTCTCAGCAAAGAGGGGGAATTCTCTAGCACAGGAGAACCCCTACTCACTGTCTAAGCAACATGGAAGGGCGAGCATGAGGTGGCCATGGAATGAAAGGAGCACAAATGGTATCTAAGCTTGAGGCTAGGTTCACACTTGATTCGGATGTGGCTGACAGCAGGGGTCCGGTGTCTCCCTGTTCTCTGTTTCAAGGATGCATCAGGCCTAAATTTTTGTCTGAATTTGGACCTGAAACTAAGCCAAAAATGCACAGGACCCTTGTGCAATTCACTCTGTAGCCGCCCTGGAGATGTGTGAACCGGCTCCATTGAGAGCCAGTCAGAGTCTTCTGTAATGCGGAGAAATCCGCATAAGTGTGAACCCAGCCTGCAGCTCAGAGGAAGACTGCAAAGTACCAGTTACAGCTTTAGCCATTAACCACTTTAAGACCGGGCCTCTTTTTTGGATATGGTGTTTACAAGTTAAAAACGTTTTTATTTTTTTTGCTCGAAAATTACTTAGAACCCCCAAACATTATACATGTTTTTTCTAACCTCCTAGAGAATAAAATGGCGGCCGTTGCAATACTTTCTGCCACACCGTATTTGCACAGCGGTCTTAAAAGCACACTTTTTTTTAATTAAAAATAAGACAACAGTAAAGTTAGCCCAATTTTTTTGTTTTATATTGTGAAAGATAATGTTACACCGAGTAAATTGATACCCAACATGTCACGGTTCAAAATTGCACCCGCTCATGGAATGGTGACAAACTTTTACCCTTAAAAATCTCCATCGGCGACATTTAAAAAATTCTACCGGTTGCGTGTTTTGTGTTACAGAGGAGGTCTAGGGCTAGAATTATTGCTCTCGTTCTACCGATACCTCATGTGTGGTTTGAACACTGTTTTCATATGTGGGCACTACTCACATGTGCGTTCGCTTCTGCACGTGAGCTCGGCGGGACAGGGCGCATTTAAATTTTCTTCTTTCTTATTTATTTTACTTTTTATTTTTACACTGTTTAGAAAAAAATGTGTCACTTTTATTCCTATTACAAGGAATGTAAACATCCCTTGTAACAGAAAAAAAGCATGACAAGAACGCTTAAATATGAGATCTGGGGTCAAAAAGACCTCAGATCTCATATTTAAACTAAAATGCAATATCTAAAAAAAAAAAAAATTGTAATTTAAAAAAATAAACAAAATAAATTGTCCCTTTTAAGAGTTATAGGCAGAAGTGACGTTTTGACGCCTCTTCCGCCATGTAGTGTCATAGAGACGGGTGGGGGCCATTTTCCCCTCAATCGTCTCCATGTCAGCCCAGGGGACAGGCGCGATCGCCTCCGCTGCTGCCGACGGCTCTGTTAAGAGGTGGAGGGCACCAGATTGCCACGGGCGGGGGGCCCTCTCCCACCACCGATTTAAAAGTGATCTTGCGGCAAATCTACCGCAGAGACCACTTTTATGTTATAGCCGGCCGAACACGGGGATACCGAGGTTATGGCAGCTAGCTGCTGCCATAACAACCTTATCCATCCCCAAAGCAGTTTTGAAATGGTTATTTTGAATAAGGTAATACAATAAATGGAGCTTAACTGTTTTGCTGCCAGGCCATGTGCTCCATTTTTACACTCAGGTGGCCAGACCGATTTTGCAATTTTTTTCATTTGCTTTTTTACTTTTCACTTATAGCTTTCAGAGTTTGTAAAAGACCCACCCCAAACCATATGTTTTCTGAAAGTACATTGACCAGTAGAATAAAAAGAAAGTGCTACTGATTTTTAGGATCCCACGATATTTGCGCAAATGCTTATCAATGATTAGCAGATAAATACACAGAAAATTTTCAAAATTCCTACTAAGTATAAAAGCTTAACCTGTCTTGAGTTAATAAATAACAAATATTTGTAACTTTTAATTTGCGCCTTTTTGCGAAATGGTTAAAATTGAACAGACACAAAAGTGTAAATATCCAAATACCTCTAAAAATCTGAAGCTTTTAATTTTTTCCTTACAGCTTTCAAGATTTGTGAACGACCCCCAAAACCATATATTTTCTGAAAGCATATGACCTCTAGAATAAAAAGAAGGTGCTACAGATTTTTTTTTTTTTTTTTTTTTAGACCCTGGGCTATTTGCACAAATGTTTATCAAACCAATATATTTGCTAATAATGGTTTTAGTGTGTTTTTTGCGACTAAATTGGTTAGATAAACATTTGCGAAAATACCACGGGGTCTAAAAAAATCCGTAGCACCTTCTTTTTATTCTAGAGGTCATATGCTTTCAGAAAATGTATTGTTTTGGGGGTCTTTCGCAAATTCTGAAAGCTGTAAGAAAAAATGAAAACCTTCAGATTTTTATAGGTATTTGGATATTTAAACTTTTGCATCTGTTCAATTTTCATCATTTTGCCAAAAGGCACAATGTAACATTTACAAATATTTATTAACTCAACACAGGGTAAGCTTTTTATATTCAGCAGGATTTTTGTAAAATTGTGTTAACTATTAATAATGGTTTTGGTGTATTTTATGCGGTAATATTGTTTTGATAAACATTTGCGCAAATACCGGGGGGGCCTAAGAAATCAGTAGAACCTTCTTTTTATTCTATAGGTTATATGGTTTGGGGGGGTCTTTCCCACATTTTGAAAACTTTCAGATTTTTTGAGAAATTGGGATATTTACATTTTTACGTACATTTGATTTTCACCATTTTGCAAAAAAGGTGCAATTGTAAAAATATTTTTTTTTGTTATTTATTACCTCTATACAGGTTAAGCTTTTATATTTAGTAGAGATTTAGCAGGTATTTTGTAAAATTAGCTGTGTTTTTATCCGCAAAATATACACTAAAACCATTATTGGCAGATAAAAACAAAGCTACCGGTAATTTTACAAAATTCCTACTAAATATAAAAGCTTAATTTTAGGGGGTTAACAAATACCAGAAAAATGTAATTATTACATTGCACCTTTTTGCAAAATTGTCAAAACTGAACGTACGCAAAAATGTAAATATCCAAACTTCTCAAAAAATCTGAAGGTTTTAATTTTTCCCTTACAGCTTTTATAATGTGTGAAAGACCCCACAAACAATATATTTTCTGAAAGCATATGATCTCTAGAATAAAAAAGTTCTACTGATTTCTTAGGCCCTGCTGTATTTGCACAAATGTTTATAAAAACACTATTGTCACAATACACCAAAACCATTATTCCCAAATAAAAACACCCAATTTTACAAAATTCCTGCTAAATATAATAGCTTATCCTATGTTGAGTTAATAAATATGTGTACATTTTAAATTACACCTTTTTGCAAAATGGTGAAAATCCAAAAATTTCACAAAAAATCTGGAGGTTTTAATTTTTCACTTACAGCTTTCAGAGTTTTGTAAAATAACCCCCAAACCAAGAATTTCATACGCTATGGTGTAAAATACAGCTTTATATACTGGTTGGGTTGCCTAGTAGCCAACACCCTACCATAAAAAAAAATAAGGTTATTCTTGTTACGGTTTAGGTTTTGGAAGTAGGGAATGGTTAAGACCCTGCCACGTGTTGTGTTTTTTTTTTTTTTTTGCTGTATGTGTATTAATTTGGAGAAATTTCTCTGTGACACAACATAATGGGAAATCTCTCCAAATGCAGTTGTCACTGGAACAGATGTCATCTTACCCCTTGCTCCTAGAGCTGCTCTAAAACTTTGGATTTTCCTTTATTTTCAGTCAAGGGGCAATGGACTAACAAAGAGGGTAAATCTTCCCCGAGGGGACAGAATCCTGGAAGGAGTTTTTAAACTCTCAAACTCTGTTCAATAACTGGAAAAAAAAAAAGAGTTTTGGCTTTACACACATTTTACCTTTACAAATGAAAGATAAAGATTTGTAATAATATAAACAAAACTTTTACAAAATAAACTCAATAACAATTATTATTTTTGTAATGATGAACATTCTAAAGTGAAAAAGTAACACTGACTGGAGGTGTCAATTTAACTCACAAAAAATTATATTTGAATATATAGATTTGAAATGCCTTCTATGACACAGTATTACAGCAGAGGGTAAGTATTTAATCATGAAGAAAATATTCTCTTTCACAGCAAACATCATTGTTAGGAAAAGCATCAACTTTGGTGAGGTGGAAAGTGCACAGCACAATCTTACCTGCTACTTATAAATGTGTCCTGTACTTTTTAGATTTAATTTCACTTACCGTGTAAGGAACAAGCATTCCCAAACAATATCTACATTAACGTCAACATAAAATCTGTTTTGTTGTATTATGGTGGTCCGAGAGACGAAATGGAGAAGGAACATAAACACACACATCTTGGCTTAGGATCTGTTGCTTTAGATACATAGACACCATGACACCTATATATGAAGAGTCAATTTCATTTAATAAATGTATGGAAAATAAAACTTAACACAAATCTTTATGCAGAAAACAGTTTGGCATTTCCGATGCATAAGTTACAATCAACCGAATTTACAGAAGGAAAAAAAAAAAAAAACAACGTATTTAGCATATTCAAAGATGCACTAAAGATGACTTCCAAGTGAGACAGAGGCAGGCAGCAGCCTTATTCAGCTATTACCAATGAGTCACTGCAATGAGTTACCGACTCCCACCTCCCAAGAGAGCAAAGGAATGAATGGATTAGAAAAGGACAGAGAAAGGTACACAACTGTTGGAGGTTTTAGTGCTGCAGGACTTGCCAACAATGGTAATGGATCATGTGCAGGGAAAAAAAAACACTGAGATGAAGAAAAAATAGGTAACAGTAATGCATCCCACTGCCCACTAAACAGCTTTGTATTATAATGCCCCATCCTAGTGTGACACAAGTTCTAGCAGACATGCAGGGTACATCATGGCTCCAAAATAAAAGACAAAATAAAGTGATAAAAGTCCCTGGTGGTGACAGAAAGATGATCATTTGGCTGATGGAATGGCATTTTCTATAAAAGGGAATATCGTTCAGTGACATACTGACCACAACATGAATGGGTTCAGTAAAAAGCACCCGTTCTAAAATATTTAATGCAAAAAATAATTATTGAAGACCCAATATGTGAATTTGTGAAAGGAAACAAAAAAAATCTTTATATTTGCTGTCCACCTGTTAGTACAGCGTCAGCACTGTTTATATGCACAGTGTATCTGTTTATCATTTTCAGGAGTACTCTCTCACAATTATGCATGCTGTACTTAACAATGTTTTACTTCCTTTTCATAATATACTTCATTGCATTAAATGACCTTACAGGGGGTGCATCCAGATAACTGCTACTGCAGATTTTTAAGACTGTATCTAAAGCTGGCCATACACCATACAATTTTCTTGTTCAATTTTCTTTAGATTTACCTTCAGTTATGTAGTGCAAGGGCCTGCCTGATTGCATACAAATTCAAAGTGTTTAGGTTTGACCTCCTATTATATGGTATTGGTAAAGCAAAAGGAAAATTGTATAAGAAAATGGTATAATGTATGGCCAGTCTTACAGTCCTCAAATCAAGCCAATTAATTAATTATTTGGAGAATGCACTGAAAATAATCACCATCAAAACATAATGACCTTCTGAAGCAGTAGCCTGGAAAATTGAAAGAAATATTGTTCACAGTATCTATTCTCTCAGTATAAATGTTGAATACTGTACACCGAGTGTTGTGCTGTTGCTTGGTAACCTGAGAGATAAAAGATTTTGCGGGTCGGGTGTACCATGTTCTCCAATTTACTGCTGATCATGTGACTGTTGAGGTTAGAATGGCAACTAAATATATTGATGTTGCTTATAAATTATATCGCACAACACAACTCCCAGCAGCCCAATAACATTTTTACAGTGACAACACAAAAACATTCACACACTTCTTATTTTCTAACCATTGGCGCTGTGATTGTTTTTTTTGTTTTTTGTTTTCTATTAGCAAATGCTGAAATTTTACTGTGTTATGTAAAGTATAAGGGTTAAATGAATGACCATATTTGTAGGAAATTGTCATTGTACAGTATTTAGTATCTTAGGTAATTACTTTAAATATGAACATACACATCTATGCAATCTAATACATTTTCAGCCAATTAGTAATACAAATTGATTGTGTACAGAAAAACAAGACAAAGAATTGATGTACAGGGGCTATTAGATACTCCTGTTTGTGTTACTGCATACATATAGCAAGGATTCCATTGGGGTGCCTCTCACAACCACTGTACATACAGTGCAACAAGTATGATAGTAGTATCTCTGTTATTGTTCCAATACTGACCTGCTTTGAGGTGTTCATTATAACAATTACCTGCCTGTTGTGCTGGAAAGTGCCTATGTAACAAAATATTTGAGTCTGCTAAATATACAGTATTACACAGTGAAATGTTCCACTGCAATTTCCATTCCAACTCATTATCAGGTTAGCAAAATGTGTTCTATTCTTTGTCTGTTGTTTTTAGTTTATAAGTGATGATAGTATTTATTCTATGGCAGGCCTCATTTTTTTTTTTTTTTTTACAGCAATAGGGACATAATTATGCACATGGAATGCAGATATGTTAGTAATTTTCAAGATAGAAAATTGAAATCTCACCTAAAGTAAGAAAGTATAAACCAAAACTAACAATATTTTTCGTCTGAAATTATTCAAAGATAATTTATAGACTTTAAAGTGTGTGTATATATATATATATATATATATATACACACGAACGCGCGATTATGATGAGATCACGTGTCCTGTTCACACTATCATAGATGTACAAATGTGAATAAGGACTCGGGGGTTGATTTACAAAAAACCTGGAAAGTGCAAAATCTGGTGCAGCTGTGTATAGAACCCGATCAGCTTCCAGTTTTTTTTTTTAAAGCTTAAAGCATAACTCCACTTTTGTTGGGGAAAAAAAAAAACATTCCCCCTGTTTGTTCTATGTACATTGCAAGGATTATAACAACCTTTGTTGCTGATTCCTACCTTGTGTTATTCTGAAGAAATCCATGTGTGTTTGTCTGTGTCTCTGGGCTAAGTGGGTCTAATGGGAGCGGGATTCAAATGAACTCTCAACAAAATAAAGCATGAAGACATGGATGGATGGGGGAGTTTGGTTTAAATAGTAAACAAAAAAAAAATATTTTTTTTTTGTTTGTATTGCCTAGATGCAGTGAAGATCCACTTTAAAATAATCATTACAGAATCAGTGCGTGAATGGCTACTCAATATGACCTAATGCTCATCACCACAAAATTCCTGGCTATAATCCTTAAAGAATAAATCGGCTTGCATAAAGTTAGAATTTCTACCTAAACAGATAAAATCTAGACATAACTGTACCCATATGTTTAGCAGAAAATCAATAAAAGAGAAAGCAATATGCAGATGTCATTCTTCCATATCCAATTCAATTGCTTTGTCTGTGGAGACAAAGTAGGAGGGACACGTGAATTAGGGGCACGGTGCACTATTGGTTTCCCTAATTGTCTGAGATGTATTTCAGTTTATTGGCTACTTATTATTATTAGGATCCCAGAAAGATAAAGTAACTTGTACAAACCCAGGAAAATTGAATGTTTCATGGCATCTTTAGGTACACTTAGCAGATTCATTTAAAATAATGTGCAGCCAGTGGCTACTGTTTTGCATTAGCAGCATAGTGCTGAGTGGATCAAGGAATAGCCCCCTCCTTTCCAAAATAAATTAAAAAGAAATCCCTGTAAAACACTGTATACCTCTTCCCGATTTATCCACAAGACGTAGACTCTACATACTGTACATTAATTAGACCATTTATAGTACGTTATTCTCCTTGTTACAATTGGCAAATATCTTAAAAGTAGTAAACATATGTCTTTTTTTTTTTTTTTTTTTTTTACAGACTACACTGTATACAAACATGATACTGAAAATTACTTACACTTTTTTTTCCCCTCGAGAATAAAGACACCCACAAAATAACTAACCATGAACAGGTTATGGGGAGTTTTGCTCAATGGAGGTGGAATGCTTAATATATGTCTCTCTCATACATTCAGCCTGACTATCCACAGTTTATTTTTATGTGAGATTATGCTATGCCTACCAGTGATATTCCACTATTTAAGAACACTATATCTGCAGCTTCTATTTGCCATGACAGTGGATATAAGGGGACAAACAGCCTAGGTGAACATTCTATAAAATGAACACACATTAGACTGTTTCTGAAAAAGTATGACAGCACTGAAGTTTATTGCGCTTCAGACCTGATGCCACTGCTTCCTAGTGCTTTGATAAGCAGTGTTCTAATCACTGGTTCAACTGTGTGCAGTTGTCTAAATTGCAGACAGGCAACATTAAAAATAACATTTCACATTCATTACCTTCTGTAATAAAGACAGGATTCCTATCTGCTGGAAATGTTTAGTGTCCCCTCAGATTAGTCCTATTTCCTTTGGTACAAGTCTGCATTCATTTGTCTGGTTTTAGAGCATGTGCCTTCATAGAGCACCTTGTCTTCTTTACTGGACCGAGTTTAACATTTCCGAGCTAATACGACATGAGACTGAAGTATTAGCAAGTAACTGGACTTAATATTTGGCCGAGTAAGACATTTTGCCATAACTAGAAGCTTGCTTTGGAGATTATTTAATCATGAATTCGTCAGGAAACCATTTCTCCTAATCATTAAAAAAATGTAATGGTGAAAGATGGCTTTTCTACCAACTAAATGAATCTGATGAGAGTGTGTGGATTTGCCTCTGCTATAGCACCCAAAGGAACTAAGGTTCCTTATTATACACTTATTTCTTAACAACCTAAGCTTGGGTCCATGGATGGCATTTATAATACATTTCACATCAGATTGCAAACAGAATTATTTTCTTGTAAACGCATCTAATTTAGGTTTTTAACTAGATAAAACATATGTTTATAACTCATACAGTGTGTCAAATGTATAATATAAAACAGTGTAAATATGGTGTGTTTTTTTTGTATCTTATATAAAATTACTATGAGGCCCATTTGTTAGAAAAAGACATGCAACTGTTGAAAATTAATTCAATTAAATCATTTTATCTACAGCCTTTACTTATAGGGAATATATAATTGTTATCAGTAAGTATAGCAAACCAGCACTGTAATATTAACTCAATAATACATTCACATAGCATCAATCCTATTCTTCCTTTAAAAAATTATTTTAAATTCTCACAGCATTTTGTGACCTTTAATGCATGTGAGGGTCAAATAAAGTTTTTTTTTTTTTTTTTAATCCAGATGACCATGATCAAGTGTAATTGTTGCACTTTATTGGCACAAGAAATGTAAGCACAATCACTTATCAGTACATTGTGATTTTCTTTAAAACATATTACACTATATGGTTTTGTTTTTTTCCACAGTTTTTCTGATATAAGTTCTGGAGGGGAAGAGCACAGTGTGATGGGAAAAAAAGCCCGGACACATGGATTATGACAAAAAGCTTTATTTGACCCTCATGTTCATTAAGGGTCACAAGATTCTGTGAGAATTTAAAATAACTTTTTAAAGGAAGACTAGGACTGATGATATGGAACTGTATTATTGGGTCAATATTAAAGCTCTGGTTTACCTATACTTACTGTTAACATACCCACCTGGAGTTGGAGGAGTAGTTCCAGCTGCTAGGGTAATTGTATAGTTTCACCTAAGCACTGAATATCAGTCTAATAAAATGTTTTATTTCCTTCTATGAATTTGGAGATAGAGCCAGTAATAACTGTTTCTCCTGAAGAAACAAACATTGCCCTTGTGCTTCTCCACCAAGTACTGTTGTATCCTCATGCTTGCAACAGTTTTCCTCACAGCAAATTACCTAATTGGCGTTTTGTTTGTTTTAGCCATTTTAGATAGTCAGTGCTTGAAATGGCCAATATACAGTTACAAATTCTGCTTTAAAAGCAAGAAAGGAAAGGAAATAGAATAATGTAGCAGAGGAGGTCAAGGACCAAATAGAAAGAATTATAGAAGTTGTTAATTGGATATATTTAGCATTTCCTTCTTTTTTTTTTACCAATATCCTACAAAAAAGTTAGGCCAAATGCATCAAACAGGCTACTGACTTTTTTTTTTAAGCTGTAAATAATTTAACTTGAACTAAATTCATAATTCCATCCAATTTACATTTTGTGATCAAGAGAAAAAAAGAAATAACAAAAAAAGAAAAGAAAATGACTATTGAGGATAATGAACAGCTCAAGGGTAAATATTATAATGCAAAGTTCCTAATGGATTCTTTACAGGAATATCACATTTAAACATTTGGTTAACCTACCGGCTTGGATCCAATAATGTATATCTATCACGTATGGTTTATTAAACACATATAGATTATTATCAATAGCAGGCACTTCTATAAATATGACTTGTGTGATTTAAATCCACGTGATCATAAAACTATAAAAAAAAATCCACCAATTTATATTGCCCTGTGTTCTGGTCAACTTTTTACCATGAATGTAAAACCACTTCCTGCAAATAAAATAATCTGCAATAAATTCACATAATAGGTATGCACTGGGTATAGCATTGCCTGGCTGTAGATGCTAATGCCCCCATAGATACATGATTATGGTATTATGCTCCAATAACCTTACACATCCATATAGATATTTGTACATAATCAAAAATGCTTATATATGATTGTTTACAATAACTGATAGATGATTGCAAGTCTACAAATTACCTTAAAGAATGCATCCTCCTGCAGCTGCAGAAGGCATTATAAATACCCACAGCTCATGTGTCAAGATCATAGCTCTTCAGTAAGCGCAGCTTAAAATGATATCATGTACATCCAGCTATAGCATTAAATAACCTCAATGGTAATTTTTTTTTGCCTTGTTTGAAAACATACTTCTGTTATAAACATCTTTTGGTGTTAGCCATGATAGTCATGTACACTGAGAGAGAAAATGCTTAAAAAAGAGAAATGTCTGTTTATTAAGCTGCTGAGCAGCTGCTAATGAATGAGTGGCACAGTTCTCTCAGGGTTTCCAGCTCTTAGGAAATCTCTCCTGCTAATGAGCAGTTTGTACTGTGGAAGATTAAAGTATTTACTTTGATGTCTGGATAAAAGGAGACAAAGAGGAGAATCTATCCTTAACATGCTATATTTGCTATACAGGAAAGATTAATTATTTGTGAGTGGGAATGAATGTTTTCACATTAAAAACATTGTTCTCCATAATAAAAAATTATGAAATACAAAATCAGTTTGCATCTACCATGTAAATATATGTGATATGTTAAATGTATGATTTTAATGTATGCTAATTTTAAAGTAGAAAGCACTGGATTCCAAGTGTAAAAGCTTATTCTGACAAGTAGTGCTGGGCCAAAGGACAGAAGTGGGAGGCAGCTGACTTGCATGTATCTTCTTTTCTTTGCTCAAAGTTGTTGGCTTCCCCTACAGTTCCTTCAACAGCCCATCACAGTAGGCCCTCTTATAACAGAACATATCTACACATTTAAAAAAAAAAAAAGGGGTATTTTTCACATTTTAGGATAGTTAGTGGAGCCACCTTTCTGCCAGTGGACCAGGCTGTTACTTTCTGTATTAAGAAGGCTCTACTGAGCGTTGCACTGGTTCAGAGGAGGGCTCACCATAAACTGTCTTTTTATATTGTTCCATCATAGCCTAACAACTGTGCTGTCTCCCAAAATATCAAGAGATACTAAGAACCAACCACAAGTATCTATAGTGGTTAATCAGCAAGGTTTACTACAAACATGCTTGGGGTAAATTTAAGGAACATAGTTGGTGTTTACCTGATAGCATGCTATGACTCCAAAATTGGGTTTGTAAAAGGGATTTTCAACTGTTCATGACTGTAGTCAAACCATAATTTTCCACCCAACATGGGCAAGTCTACTGTTAAATACAATTTAATAGAATTATCCAATTCAACAGTTTTTTTTAACCATAGAATTGCAGCATGTGTTTGTATTGTAGCTCTCTTTTTATGTTTAGCTTAAAGGTCCCACAACATATCCTAAAATACTGAGTGCCAAAAAATACAACAGCATGAGCTCCCAAATAATGATCCTAAAAGTCAAAGCTTTCTGCCTGCATGAGAACTCATCCTTAAGCCTCAACAACAGGCCACAATGATCATGGAAGCAGTGGGTCAGAGATTACAATTTGACCAAACCTCACCTAATTTACCCAATGTGAGCAGACTGGAAGGCAATCCTGTTATTTGGCATTGAGATTGGGACCATAAGGATGGACATACCTTATCTGCACTTTCTTCCTATGTCTATGCCCAGCCCAGGTATAATCCACTGCACAATCTAAGGGTTGAGACAACCCACATCAATAAATGGGCCTTGTTATATTAACAGATATTGAGCTAGCTGTTGATAGTAATTTTTGTGTACAATCAAATATTAGTCAAAGTTAAGAAAATTATATGTCACATTTGTACTTTTGCAGCTAACAATAAAAGTAATACAGTGAGGTTATCGTTGTAAGATTAAATATCATTAAGATATGACACATCATAAATCAGATAATAGATGCCATGGATGTAGCCGGTCTTGGTTTAAGTACAACATTACTAAATTCAAATAAGAGTGGTACTCATGGCTATTGTGCTACTAAGATAAATCGCCAAGTAAACAAAGTGACATCCAAGTTTCCCATTGAATCTGGCACAGAACAGTTCTTTATTATTTTTTATACACCTGATTGCCTGCACTATAGTATGGCTTTAATAGTTGACATATGTTTTCAGCTGCAGCTTATAAAATAATGTTAAAAGGGAGGTCCACTAAAAAGACTTCAGTTATAGGTAAAACTATTCATCTTCTGGCATCCTATAATCTCTTTGGGACTCCAGCAATAACATTTCTCTTCCATAGTTCCTGGGCACTTTGGAGTTCCTCCCTTCCTCCTGGGGTGTGTTCCCACTCCTCCCACTTTACTTTCTTTGATCAACAATAAATTCAAATCAAACTTAACTTAAAAATAATCCCCTCATATTTGCTGTGACAGGTGTATTTACCAGAGAAAGCACAGAAATCTTCCTTTAGAGAAATAAGAAGCCCTAGTTTTAACTCTTAAAGTAGAACTAAAGGCAAAAAAATGCTGTTCCATTTTAGAGTAAGGGGATGGTTATAAACCCTATCATTTTTTTTTCGCCATCTGAATCCATTTGTAGATATTTTTCTTCACTTCTTCTCCCATATTCAAAACACAAGTGAGAGGAAATTTTTCCAAAGTGAGGGAGTCCCTGTTTATACTTGTCCCCCATAGGAAGATTTATCCCGTATTCCTGTTCTGGGGACAACCTAAAATTTGTGATTTTATTTTACTTTCACTTTCAGGGAAATTGGTATACATGACAAATATAGATGGTGGATCTCCTTAAATTGGGGCACAGACAGCAACCTGACAGGAGGTCTAATCCCTCTCTGCAATATCTAAAACAAAACAAAAAGTTTTGCCATCAGTTATACTTCAAGAATTTATCAAAACCTAAATATCTGTTTTGGGCGGACCAAGCCTGATGACAGATCTGTCTCCAATTCTGACCTCTGCTTCCAATGTCCTAAGTAAAAACATCATTCCAAAGACTGTGATACACTGAATGTTTGCTGGTATTAATCATGAGCCAGACACAAGATACGATTGGTTAGATCCAGTGCCCATGCTAAAAGATTCACTATATTTCTGAACCAGACAATGTTGCGCTGTTGTCTATTTCCTTAAAGTATAAATCTCCATTTACAGTTTTAATGACAACTGACATTCAATTTTTTTTTTTTTTTTTTTTTTTTTTTTTTTTTTTAGTTTTTTGCATGAAAGCAAATAACTTCCAAACCTCAAAAAGAGCATTAATACTACAAAATATCAGCATGACAATCTTGAATTCAATAAAGTAGTAAAAGTGCAAAAATATGTCACAAAAATGGAGGAAACCAGTTAAGAAATGGCACCATCCTGAATTGGGGAAGCCATTTTGCCAAAGCCCTCAGGAGAATCCGAGTGTTTTTGTCAAGTTCTATCACTGCAAACTGTTCTCTCCTTTGCATGGCTAGAGCATCCGGGTCACATACAAAACGAGAATAGAAATTCTGTACATGGCCCTTGTAAGTTTAGAACAAGAGGCTTTCATCTCTTCATTGTCGCCATAAAAAATATTTGATTGTAGCAAAGTTTATGTGCTGTACTTTTTAATAGTAAACGCCACTTCAGTATGCAAGGAAACTTAGAATTTGTTTGTTTTCATTTTTGGTTCCCATTGATAAAATTTAAAAAACATGGTCCCGCTGGATTTGAATGGCTTACATATAAAACAAAAGATTTAAAATTGTTATCGAGACAGAGAGAAAAAAAAAACATTTTGAAAAGCTTTCAATCACATGCAGTTCTCTCTTCTTGCACAATTCCTGTTGACTCTTACATATAGGCAGTGTTTGTAGTGGCTGTGCTGCTTGTCATCCCTTATAGGAATCCCACTGCTCCTTTCAAAAACTCTGAGGTTTCAGCCTGTCACATTATGTACCAGCAGAAAGTATTAAATCATGCAATACTTATTGGTACCAGCTTAGAACCCAACATACCAGCTATAGAGGAAGGGGCCTCAAACATTTCTTTCACCAAGATCTGAAGAGGCAGACAGCTCAAGACTTCTGCCTGGTACTGCTGTGTGTCGGTCTGGAGCTGCCTCGTGAAGACGTGTGACATTTAGCTTTGGTGGCTGAAACAGGTTGGTCGAGATTTAGAGAGGGACTAGATCGTGATTTTTTAAGTCCATCCTCATCGTTTTCTGCAGAGTCAAATAAACTGTTTTCAAACGCTTCCAAATCTTCTGTACCTGCCTTCAACTTGGCTCGAAGTAGCATGGCGTAAGTACCATAACGGGATTTCTGTGCAAAAAAGAATGGTTTATAATACATATAAGAGCATAAAAAATGTATTTTTGTAACCTGTTGACAAGATAATATAAGATATTAACCATCATTCCTATACAACTTTGACCTTTCTTGCCAGTGGGACTTGCATTTAGTCAGCTGCCTGTACAATGGTCCTTAGAGGTCATACATACAGATCAAATGGTTAAACAAATTTATTTAGAAGGCACTCTATGAACAGATACGTGTGAATTAAGTGTAAATGTACAGTACTTCATTAATTTTCTCCTGAGCATCCCATATTTTGTGTTCTAATTAAAGCTCATAACTGATTAATCACAATTGTCAGCTAAAATTTTTATGTGTCCTAGAACAAACCTCTTGAACTGGCATCTACTCTAATGTGTGGTAAGCAATTCATGATGCATTTAGGAGCATCCTTCATTCTTAAGTATACCACTAAGGGACACTTCTTCTGATACATAGAATGTTAAAAAGGTGGAGCATAAATATGAATAACATGCAAGGGAGTACTAGATCGAATTCTAACAAGTATTTATTGAAGGACAAACAAGATCAGGTAGGGCAAAACAAATAATTTACATACCTATCTGCAATTAGTAGAAATATCATATGTGCAATGATTCTAGGCATTCCAATAAATGAAAATGGTATAGAATAGATAACACATGTATGTGAGTTGTTAAGGCTGCACACCCCAATTCATTTAATTGAATAGAGAATCCCTCAAGGGTTATTTTTACTATTGAACCCTTAAAGGGGGCAGAGGCCAAGCTAATTTGCAGAGTCAGTTATTGTTTAATTAATTCCTGGGCATAATCTATGTGTAGTAATTCCCCTGACAACACGTGCTGATTATACATCGGTTTTACAAAATGAACATGCACTATTTAAGACATGTTAAGGCTAAGGTCACACTAGCATTTAAAGCAGGCGTTGAGGGGCATTTTAAATGCTCCTCAAACACCTATGCAAATGATACCATGGAGAGCATAAAGTGCTGTTCACATTATCAACCATGAAGCATTAGCATCATGGCACTTTGCTTCAAAAATGGAGGAGTTTGAAACCTTTCAACGCCTCCCATTTATGTATATGGTAACGCAGGTGTGCAGACACTTCCTTCTATGCACTTCCTGTTTGTGCTGCTTGAAGATGGCTGACATCAACTTCTGAGGGTAGGTAGAGAAATCATGATACAGGGCATAAAACTGCCCTTTAGAATATCTCTGAGAGACAAATGGATGTACCCAAAAGCTCCTGGATGCCCTTCTCCTCTTCCTCCGCTCAGCCAATTGCTCATACATCGGCTTAATCTGCAGGAGGCCAAACATGAGATAAAACATAGTAAAATAATCCATGCTGCTGCCTTCCCTGCTAATGGAGTATGCACAGGAAACATTCACCACGACAAACCGCACCTCAAATTGTATATTTCTTATAATGTCACTTCCCATAAAAAAAACAATAAAAATAAATAGGAGTTTGTGGAGCGGTTTTAACATGCATCAAAGTGTCAAAACGGAACATATGGCATTTGGGGAGCCTTTTTAAAGTGTTATTAATACTTGTAGAACTCCAGTCTAACGCCCATACTAAACTGCATTGATGCCAGTCTAACACATATTCTAAAGCACAGTAACGCTATAGGAGCGTTTATTAAGTGTTACAAATTTAGTCAAGTGTGAACAATCCCTAAGTGATTTCTGTATGCAAATGCGACATTTTTTTACAACTCTGCATAATCAGCACTGATGTAATTTACACTGATTGAAATATTTTCGATCAATTGTTAGTGTCATCAGTGTCAACAATACACTCATACAATAATTCACAAACTATACATGAAAATATTGTGTTACAGTTGTGCCCAAAATGTTTGTATCTTGCAAAAATCTCCATGTATAGCTAACTTAACATCTGGATGACTTGTGCACTCAACATGCCTGGATCTAAGGCAGCGTTTCTCAACAGTTTTTCAGTCAAGGTACCCTTTAAAAATTATAGACAATCTCGATGCACCCTTTAAAAATTATGGACAGTCTCAAGGCACCCCACTCTAAAATGTAAAAACTATTCTAATTGTTTTACATAATGCAGCAACATCCACACAAGTAGGACACTCAAGGTTAGAGGTGATGTATTCTTCCAAAGCAAATATCATTTTGCAAACTGATGCTGACTAGTATTCCAATGTTTCTCTACTCCTTCAGTTGTTCTCCACCACTCAGCTAATGTGATCCCAACGCTGATGGATTAAGGCAGGGGAGGGTCAAACAAGGATGCTATGCAGGTGACTGACATCCTCCATATCAAATGATGATTCCACTGGTCGCTAGGATGCCAGCAGCTAGAAGGCTGTAATGATGTACAATGAAAACCTGTGGCTTTGTGTAACTAAGTCAGTTTTCATCCACACGCTAGCCTATATATTTTGGGCAATTTTATAGGAATTTTGCCAAGGACCCCCTGAAGATACCTCAAGGTGCCCTGGTTGAAAAAAAGCTGATCTAAGGAGACAATACTTCATATGATGGCAGAATACCATATTTTATCACACATCTTCTAAAGGGAGATGACGATAAAAAAAAATATAATTTTGGTGTTCTACAACATGCATAGTTATATGGCGGTGTATGGAACTCTGCAACCATAAGATTTGTGACTAAATGAAAAGCGATAAGAAGTATGCAGTTGATGGCAAGTAATTGAAGCCTGGTCCTACTATAGAGGAGGAGGTGTAAAATAAAGAGTTCATCTCCACTTACGCAAATACTTTAAGATAAGGAGGTTAAAGGTAGTCAAAAAGGGAGAACATGGAGAATATTGTGTCACTGTCTAGGTTTAGAAATGCGGCATTACAACCTGTGTTACATGCCTCGTTATCAAGATTTACACTTTGGACAGTTTGAAAGAGCTGACAGAGCTATATCAAATTATTATGTGTAATATGTACCTCAAATTCTAGGTAGTCTTCCTTCTGTTTAAATTCATCCATTTTTACTTTCACCTTCCTATCTGGAGGAGACGTACGATGTTCTATTAAGCTAGATGACATGCTCTTGAATTTAGCTTCATGTGTTTTCACCTGATCCTCCTAAATATAAAAAAAAATCCGTTATACATTTTGTTTATCTTATTTTATATATATATATATATATATATATATATATATATATATATATATATATATATAAAAAAAACACTTTCTCCTAGCATTGGTTACTTATTATATAGCACTGTCCAAATAACTGCAAATAATTAAAAAGGTCACCAAGTTTTGCTACAATATTACAACAAGAGTTTCAATTTTAAATGACTTTCAATAATATTTTTCCAATAACAACCCCAGTCTGCTTTGTAAGCACTGATAAATCTGTGTTGAATATTGTTGCTTTGTTATATGCCTTGACATACACCTTAAATACCTGGGACAGGCGGGTGAGGGCACTTGGAAGAAGTGGTCGGCTGAATTTCTTATGAGATCCAATTGCAGCTGGGAATGGAGGAGCAGAAAACATAGCTGCCACCACATTAATACGTGTGATCCATGAATGCATCTGTTCTGTATTTCTAGGGGGAAAAAAAAAACATTTACAGCATTCATCAACTAAAGTTGTCATACATTCTAATTCATCATCAGCCATATATACATTTTTTAATGAATGTTTTACATCTCCTGGCACTGCCAAACAGTGATTACATTTGATAGGATGTAGTCACTGTTCGTCTTTTAATTTTCCATCTTGTTCAGTCAATATATAAATCATTTGTTGAATCTGGGTGGCTCTTTTAGGGCCACCCATGGCTCATATTTTGGCCGGATTCAGATGGAATCATCTGAAATCGGAGCCATCTTTGGGGGCCTCTCAGGGGCGGACTGACAACTCATGGGGCCCCCGGGCAATAGGAGATTATGGGGCCCCCAGGCAATCAGACATTATGGGGCCACACAGTATACACAAACACACACAGTATACAATCACACAGTATAAACAGACATGTTTCTATTGACTGAGAAGGTACTGGAGAGACAGATGTAAAAAAAACACAGATTTTTACATACTTTCAGTGGTTTTACTGAGGCTGGCAACCCTGATGGGGCCCCCTAGTGGTACAGGGCCCTCAGGCAGTGCCCGAGTGGCCCAATGGTCAGTCCGCCCCTGGGGCCTCTACTGTCTTCTGTTCTCTATGTAATAAAAGGACAAAGACAATGACTGTGGAATGGATTATGCCTAAATTTGGCAAAATAAATCTTCTATAAGGTTGTTGAACGTGTCCACAATGGGGTTGATTTACTAAAACTGGAGAGTGGAAAATCTGGTGCAGCTGTGCATGACAGCCAATTAGTTTCTAACCTTAGCTTATTCAATTAAGCTTTGACAAAAAAAAAAAACTGGAAGCTGATTAGTTTCTATTCAGAGCTGCACCAGATTTTCCACTCTCCAGTTTTAGTAAATCAACCCCAAAGTGTCAAAAACGATGCATCTTTCACAGCACATTTGAAGGTAAAACATTGCGAAAGGAACAGCCTATGTTAAGTAGCCCCATAACAAATAAGAACTAGTTAATACAATACTAAACATCTAAACCACTAACAGATGTAACTGTATGATTTACCAGAATGAAGCAAAATGAAGTGGATTGCAAGGAGCCAGGTAAAGTGGTCTGCACACTTAGGTAAAGTACAGTGATATATCATAGAGCCAAATACTGAAAACATGGATGGAAGTACAGCTCAGACATTTATTGTAAGTGTTATTATGACTTACTGAGCCTGAAAGAGGAATACTCTCCAGTCTGCTGTTCGCAGGTAGAAGACATTTGGCCTTTTGTTATAGTCGGATGCTCTTGTAGCCAAAGAATGATGTATGCTGATTGCATTTTTTAAGTCTTCTTCAGAAATAGGCTTTCCTGGTTTATATTCCTCCTAAAATACAGAGAGCACCAGTATTACTGCACCTAAATGTCAAAAGACCACAGAAAATAGATGTTATGCTATGTCAGATTTATGCCTGGAAGCTACATGCACAGCTACTATTTTATCTTAGTTTGAAAGTTAAGGTCACTTCAAGAGAAGAAACAAGTAATTAGTACATCATCGTGTACTTGACGAATCAAGTTCTCCTACAAACCCCTTCATCACCACACCAAACTCACCACAGAAATTATTAATACGAGGGTTCTTCAAAAAGTTTCTGAACTTAAAATAAGTTTTTCAGCCATCTTCACCACAAAGTGACAACTCTTATACTAACTGCAAGGTCAAAGCCAGACAGACTAGTCACATGACACTCTCAAACACGACCAAATACTACTCCTCCTGCCCTCATAGTTTCCAATGAAAATATAAAAGTGCAGAAACTTTTTGAAGATCCCTCGTATTTTGTTCAGGAGACAGGGTGTAAGGAGCCTACAGGAGCCAAAGTCTCCTGTAGCAGTTGTGACACTGGCACTGGGAGGCTCCCTTTCGTGCGTGCTCTCAATTATAGCATCATAGTACAACCCTGAACATTAGCTGAGTCCACCCTGACCGCCAGATATAGCCTTCTTTCAGACTGCTTGTCATGGAGTGGCACCGTGTGTGTTTTCCAGCTGACTTCTGTGGGACTCTTGTTACCTCTTACTACCTGGAGAAAACAGGAAGATGCTAGTGCAGTGGCACAGGGAGAGATCTACTGAACAGAGGATACATTGAACGAGTGGAGACTTCTGACCTCTTATTAATTGTGTGGTCACAGAATCTGGTAAGTGATATTCACAACTTTAAAAGTTACAGATGGCAAAAGTGCTATGTCACTTTTGGACTGCCTTGAAGGCGTGAATGTCTTCCTTATTTATATCGAAATGATTTTATAAATCTGAAATTTCTTTCTTTTTACATTTCAAAAATCCCAACAGTTATTTTCTTCTTATTTAGCAAGCATCCCCTGGGAGATGCAGTTCTTAATGGCAAAAATGGCCAGCTTGTAAAAAATTAAAGCAGTGTATTGAAAGAGGGGTGACCATTGTTTATAAATTGTACCACATGGCTTAACTGTTATTACTTGACAAACCGAAAATCCTCAGTTGGGAACCCACCAAGAGAAAAAAAAAAGTATAACAAAAACTTGAAATAGTTTCCAACAGGCTTTTGGCAATTTTGATGTAACTTCTTAAAAGAATATGGTACAAAAAAAAAAAAACACTGCCCTATGATAACAATTTTTATGCTGTCAACTTCAGCATTAAAAAATGAATCACTCCACTATTATTCTAAATGAAAAAACTTTGTTTGGATATTTGGATACACAGTATGTTGGAAATGCTTATATTTAAACCTCTTATATTCTAAGAAAGCAATGCTGATGAGTACTCTTACGTAAAGTAGGATTAAACCCAAAACCAGAAATGTAATATTGCAGCTTACAAATCATTAGATGTGGCGTCTGTATTTGTTTTTGGGATGTGTTTGAGATGCCATTAAGAAATTATTACCATGTTTCTGAAAATGATATGCTTAATATATATAATGCTATCTCAAACACTTAATTTCTGCAGTATTTTAGTAAGGGTCTTTTGGAATTCTTTTGAACCCTCACTATAGGCTAACTGAATATTAAAAATCACAAATGTTAGACCTGCAAACATGGTAAAAAACACCAGTGAATTTTAGGTGGAAATGTATGCATATATATATATATATATATATATATATATATATATATATATATATATATATATAACAGAAAGCACAATACCTTTTGTAGATACAGAATCATCCCCTTCAATATTCCATGGAAAGTTTTCCATCCTCTCTTCCCTCTAGGTGCTATCAGAAAAAATATATAAAAAACGAATTGATATCTTTACACTGTTTATGCAATCAACATGGAGGCTGCAAGCATTAGTCCTGTTGACATGTATTTATGGTTTTAGGTACTTAAACCCCCCCCCCCCCCCCAAAAAACAATGGAGGCTTTCAGACAATCATATATCACTTAAAATATATAGTATACCAAAAATATCACTGCTATTTACAGTATAGCAGAGGCATACATTACAGTATGTGCAAAAGAAATGTGATCATACCAACTGACATCAGTAAGACTGTATTTTGCCTTTTTTTTTAAATCTGAATTGAAACTGTTTTTTTTTTGTTTTTTTTATATGTAATAAGAAAAGTTTTTAAAATGACCGGATTCTGGAATCACACAGGTAGCAAATGCAGCTCCCTGGAAGGTAGTTCTGGCCCCAGCCAAGCAGTGATGAATGTAATATACTTTACTGAGACCAAAAGCTTAGAACACATGTAAACAGCCAGTCTAGCACAGTGGCACAAATCATTTCATTACATCACTTCCAGTTTTGGTGTTTGATGTTTACAACCTGTCACCGACTTGTAAAGAATTTGATCAAACCAATCTCAGTTTGATCAGATGCTTTCGGTGCAGATGAGACATCTGGTGTCTAATATCCAAGATCTCTCCATAAAGAGGATCTGTCACGCTTATTTTTTTTTTATCCTAAGGGATGTTGTTCATTCCTTGTAATAGCAATAATAAAGTTGATAAAAAAATTAAAGGGACAGTATACATTTTTAACTACTTCATATCCATGCTATAGCCAAATGACGGTTACAGCGTGGATCTGCTTTGCCGGGAGGGCATCAATCGATGCCGACCCCTTACGTCGTGATCAGCTGTCAGCTGATCAGTGACAGCTGATCACGTGATGTAAACAGAGGATCGGTAATAGTTTTTTTTTTCTCGCGTTGACAGTGCCGCCTTATCAATGCCCATCAGTGTAGTCTCATCAGCGTACATCAATGAAGGAGAAAAATTACCTGTTTTTTTTTAAATTCAGTGATTTTTTTTTTTTTTTTAACAAAACTTAAAAACCCCAGTGCTGTATGACCGTGCAATTGTCATTCAAAGAGTGACAGCGCTAAAAGCTGAAAATTGGTCTGGGCAGGAGGGGGGTTTAGGTGCCCAGAAAGAAAGTGGTTAAAAAAAAAATGTAAAGTGCCTCCATGCTTACACACATAAAATGGTGATTGCACCACACATGTGAGTTATCGCTGTGAATGTCAGAGCAAGAGCAATAATTCTAGCACCAGAACTCCAGAGGAACGCTAAACTGGTAACCTGTAGAGCCTTTTAAAGCATTGCTTATAGAGATTTTTAGGTACCATTGTTTGTTGCTGTTCCACAGGTGTACACAATATCAAAGCCTGACAATTTAGCTATCTATTTAGTCAGTGTAACGTCTTCTTTTACATTTTGGGTATTATATTGTGTTCGTGTCCACTAAAATTCATTAAAATTTATATTTTTTTTCCCCTTAAATTGCTTTTTAACCACTTAAGGATTGAGCCTCTTTTTGAGATTTGTTGTTTACAAGTTAAAAACAGGTTTTTGTGCTAGAAAATTGCTTAGAACCCCAAACATACATTTTTTTTGTAAGCGGCCTTACAATCGCACTTTTTTTAATTAAAAAATAAGACAATAGTAAAGTTAGCCCAATTTTCTTTTCTTATATTGTGAAACATAATGTTACGCCGATTAAATTGATACCCAACATGTCACGCTTCAAAATTGTACCCACTCGTGGAATGGCGACAAACTTTTACCCTTAAATATTTCCATAGGTTACGTTAAAAAAAATTATTTTTCAGGTTGTATTTTTTGAGTTATAGAGGAGCTCTATGGCTAGAATTATTGCTCTCGCTCTACCGATCGCGGTGATACCTCACATGTGTGGATTTGAACACCGTTTTCATATGCGGGCGCTACTCACGTATACGTTCGCTTCTGTATGTGAGCTCGGTGGGACATCCCTTGTAATAGAAAAAAAGCATGACAGGACCTCTTAAATATGAGATTTGGGGTCAAAAAGACCTCAGCTCTCATATTTACACTGAAATGCAATAAAAAAAAATGGCCCTTTGAAAGCTATGGGTGGAAGTGACGTTTTGACGTCGTTTCCGCCCTGCAATGATATGGAGACGGGTGGGGGGGCATCTTCCACTCACTTGTCTCCATGTCTTCCCCAGCCCCTCCCAGTAATCTGTCTACAAAATCCATGATGTGCCGAGCCCGAGCGCCCGGTAGACAACATACAGTTTGGCGCTTCAGGTCTTTGTGACAGATTGCCCCCTCGGTCTTTCTAAGAATTGAGTCCCCTACCACCAGAATCTGTCTTTCATTTAGCTTGGCATCCCACTCATTCTCACTGGAGTCCTTCCCCTGGCAGCTAGGGGAGTTCCTCAGCACCAGCAGTGCTGGTCCCTGACTGTTTTCACCAATGTCACTCAACGATACATACTTATTGGGATGTTCCAGTCTAGGATCAACCTCCCTGGCACTTCCCCTCTACCCTTTCTGTCACCCATCTACTATTTTCTAGTAACTGCACCTCTTTGCCAGGTACATTCCCAGTTCTCCTTTAGCATGGAGGGTCTTCTTAGTGCTGACAGTTGCTTCCCTAGATTCAGAACCTGGGCTTCCAGGGAAACAACGTGCTTACATTTTGCACAGCTGCATTTGGCTTGATCAGATGATCAAGGAATGCATACATACAGCAAGATGTACACCGAGTCGCATCTCCATACCCGCCGGTCATGATACCTAATAATTTAATGAGGATTGGGGATTATACCCTTTCCAAATTAACTAGCTTCCTGACACAGGTACTCAACAATACAATACACAGGTACTCTCAGCCCACGTGTACTCACAATACACAGGTACTCACAATACTCAGGTACTCCAAATACTTAAAAACAGTTACTCCACAATACCCAGCGTCCCCGCTAGACACAGCCAGTCAGTTTTTTTTTATGTTAACTGGTTGTGACTGCTCTGCTCAATCATCCATGCAATCTGACACTTGCAGGGCTTGTCAGTGCCTATGGTCACCCCTGGTCAGTTTGCCTATTACTGTTGCCACCGCTCCCGTCAGCCTGTCACTCTCCCCCATCTGTTCTGTGGCACACTTACCTACCACTTCTCCCGGTCAGACCTGTCACTTCACAGTCCCCCCAGGTCACCCGCTGCTTCTCCTGGCCTAAGGGGGGGGTTTGATCAGGTCCGCGCCCGCCGTCGCTCCTCCCGGTCTCGGGAGGCGGGGTTGATTCAGTCTGCACTTTCCACCACTTCTCCCGGTCTCTGGGGGATATGATCCAGTCTGCAGCATACACACTCACACACTTACTTCCCTCCAGACACCACGTTAATTTTTTATTAGATGTCGTCCCTCTTCTAGGTTGAATGACACTGAATATTATTCAACTAGGAAGACTAGTCATAAACCATGTCCCTTTGACCCCTTAAACTGATATAATATAACATTTAATCTGGACTTTATATGTTTTACTTTTGTAACTTAATACTTTCCACACCCGTGATACTATCGATAACACTTTCACATTAACGCTTAAGTGTGAATGCAGCCTTACTAAATATGCCTGCTGATACCAGATAACTTTTCTTAGTATTGCAACATGAATTTGCAACGTTTCATTAAATCCCATCCTTACCAACAGACATAAATATTTAATAACAGTAGATCTGAACAGGAAAGAAAGCCATGCATTTCTGATACTTACTTTTTTTGCAGTCAGGATCTGCATGAATTTTGCGCACAAGCACTCCATATTTGTATGTAGTGATATTGGGATCTTGAGAAAAGTCAAGAAATGGCTTCCCACAACTATTAATGCGTTTTATGGATTTAGGGTTTGGATCTGCAAGTTCTGAAAGCGATTTCCTGAGTTCTTCTTCATCTCTGCAGAGAAAAAGAACAAATCTTAATATACCCTGAAATCACATGATACCACAGGAGCATTGCAATATGTATACTACCCCTTTAGTGAAATAGGTAATACAATCCTTTATTTTATATGATTTACCTGTAGCTGATGTCACAAATTCTTATTTATTTTTATTATTAATAGTGAGCAAGCATGAACAAGCGATATTGCGCTAAGTGCATATAAAGTAAATAAAATGATGTAAATGACATGGATGATCCGTGACTGACAGCAGCTCTCACAACAATGTACACTTCATAACAAAAATCAAAACGTGTATAGCTGTCAAACCATGCCCTTTATGATTAACCACTTCAGCCCCGGACCATTTTGCTGGCCAAAGACCAGACCACTTTTTGCGATTCGGCACTGCGTTGCTTTAACTGACAATTGCTCGGTCATGCGACGTATAAACAAAAATAGAACGACAATTTGAAAAAAACGCATTATCTTTTGTTATAATATCCCCCAAAAATATATAAAAAAACATTTTTTTCCCTCAGTTTAGGCCGATACGTATTCTTCTACATATTTTTGGTAAAACAATCGCAATAAGGGATTATTGATTGGTTTGGGCAAAAGTTGTTGTGTTTACAAAATAGGGGATAGTTTTATGGCATTTTTATTTATTAATTATTTTTTTACTAGCAATGGCGGCAATCAGCGATTTTTATTGTGACTGCGACATTATGGCGGACACATCGGACATTTTTGGGACCATTGTCATTTATACAGCAATCACTGCTATATAAATGCAGTGATTCCTCTGTAAATTACACTGGCAGTGAAGGGGTTAACCAGTGGGTGGCAGTGTAGGGGCTAAGTTTTCCTAGGGGTGTGTTACTAACTGTTGGGGGCAGGGCTTTAATTTAGTGAACACTGATCTCTGCTCCAATCACATGGAGCAGAGATCAGCGTCACTAGTTGCTAGGCAGAACAGGGAGATGCTGTTTACAACGACATCTCTCCGTTCAGCCGCCCGGTGAGACGATCGCGGGTATGCCCGCAGCGATCGAGTCCGCGGGACCCGCGACCGTACTCACGGAGGTCCCGACCAGCAGGCGAGCGCGCCGCCGCCGGCGTGCTCGCAATGGCGGCACGCTCGCGATGGCAGGGCGGGAAATTTAAAGGGACGTACACATACGCCCATTTGCCTGCCCGTGCCATTCTGCCGACGTACATCGGCGTGCACTGGTCGGGAACCGGTTAAAGTGCAAAAAAAAACTAATATAATGCAATAAAGATGAAAAAGTAAAAACTCTGTTCAGGTACCAAACCGTTAGCCCACATATTATCCCAAACATACACTCTGTTAAACACTCCAAAAGAACAACCACAATTGCTCTGTCTGACCAGATGGGGAAAGAGACCTAGACTGCACGTTCTCTGTAGCACAAAAGCAACGCATTATCATTCTCACCCTCAAATCTTCTCTGTGTACGAAAATACAAGAGACAAACTTTAAGTTGCTTTCCCGCTGTTACCTGATACCCTCCAGACTACAGAGATGCTTCCCCTCGACCTCGAGCCAGTGTTGGCGCTGTGCTGAGGAAGAGGGGACTTTGATTCATATCTTCTGGTCTTGTCCAAGGCTAAAGATTTTTTGGGGAGAATCCGTCATATAACACAGAAGTTCACAGAATACGCCATCCCAGACAATGGCGCAATCTTTCTACTGCACTATTCAAAGATCCCTACCAAAACATATAAGAAGTCACTTTTACGTCACTTACTCAATGCAGCAAAAGCATGTATTCCCCTCCATTGGAAGTAAAACTCCCCATGGCCATTGCACAATGGCTGAGAAAAGTGGAGGAAGTGAAGAGAATGGAGGATTTGAGCCTCACTACACAACACAAATAAGAGGCCCATAAGAAGATCTGTCACGTACCTAGTGGACGAGCCCGACCTGCAGGGAGTGACCTCTCTTGCAGCTCCGACTCAAGGGCCCTGGTAAGATGATCAGGAAGCACAAGAGGCAGGAGTGGCACAAGTGTCTGGCAGGATCAACAGCAGAAGATGGATCAGGAACCCAGGAAGCACTGTGTAGCAGGACCTCAGACTGGATTAGAAGATAGGCAGGAGCCTGGAAGGAGCTGGATCAGCAGGCAGGGGCGACAGACAGGAACAGGGCAGCAGGCGGGTACCAGGAACTGGGACACTGGAGCAGGACCTCAGACTGGAACTGGGCTGCAGACAGGAGCTGATCAGTAAGCTGTAAGCTGGGAAGCTGACAGGAACCAGGATACCAGAGCTGGACCTGAGACTGGAACTGGACTGCAGGCAGGAGCTGGACCACAGACTGGGAGCAGAACAGCAGGCAGGTGTCAGGAACCAGGATACAGAGAGCGGAGAGTCAGACAAGCCGGGTCAGTTATCAGGTGGTCTATTCTGCTGAAGGGCAGCGCCTGCTGGGGTCATAACCCGCCCCTATCTCTCTAGAGAATCTACGATAAGTGGCTACCACCATGTCCTCTTTTCTTCTTCCTTCTTAAACCCCCCCTCTCTTCTTTCTTCCCCTACCTACCTTCACCCAAGGGAACTCGGGTTTCCTCCCTTTTAATAAAAGTTGAAAAAAATAGGGGGGGGGGCCCCGACATTGTAACACTCACGCGAACATTGCTCTCGACGAATTGTTCCTCTCCTATAGATTTTTTACTGCAACTATGTTAAACTCTGTAGACGTGTTGGGTGCAAATCAAAATAAAATAAATAAATAAACCATTTTAAATGGACAGCATTGTGCTTTGCAATAAAAATAAATATCAATAATCAAACTAAAATAAATAAACCATTTTAAATGGATAGCATTGTACTTTGCAATAACAAAATGCCAAAGTGTGAATTACCCTTATTATGAATTATGACACAGATAGAGTAGAAACCTGCATATCTGCACAGCTGGAGGTTCCCAACATGAGAAGCCAGTAAGTGTCAAACAGGCCACTTCTTTTACTTTTTGATTGCATAAACACCACAAATCTTCTTTGTTTAGGTAGGACCTAATAACCATTCCATTTAGTCCAAATCTAATCAAGCCCCGCATGTACTGTTATATGTAAATCTAAAGGAGAGTGTAAAACCAAAGTCTAATGTCTGTTGCCAGTTTCAGATCAACCAGACTTCACAAAAAACTAAAATAACAGTTTTGGGTGAAATCGCCCTTCATTGATGGGTTTAAAACTATACGATCTGTTAAAACAGCACATTAATCATAATATATACTATAATAAAGTAGATGCCACCACAAAACCATCCAGCATGTGCACGCACTGTCTGTTGATCTAACCAGTAATTAGTTTGGCAAAAAAGAATATCGCATGCCAAGAAATATGAAGCATTTAATAACACCATCTGACGAGTTATGTGTATAGAGGGAAATCAACAGCTCTAATCAAACTAAAAATTAAGAAAGCAGTTCAAGGCTACAAATATCCTCACAATTACCCAATAGCAGAATATAGAATCTCTCTTCTATCGATGGTGAATATGAAGCCAAAATATGCTTTGTTTGCATAGATTTTTTTCCACTGACAGACTGACACTATTTGTCATAGCTACTGGCATGTTTCTAGCTTACAGCCAAGTAAAGGATTTATTTTAAACTCAAATATGTGTTTTTCCCCATCATTTGCACAGCATGTAAAAAATATAGCAAGTATATTGTTTTATTTGTTTAAAGCATACTTCTTCAGATGTATGACAATTTAATCAGACATTAAAAAACCTGTGTACTATGCCATCAGCTGTGATATAATTTCTGCAGACAAAGCATGGCACTGAAATATGGTATATAAAGAGAATATGAAAACAAAAATATGCAGTGTGTGCATACATACACAAACATATTCATAGAGAATGAGCGAGTGTGTAAAAGAGAAAGAAATGAAGAGAAAAGGAATGAATGCAAGAACGTGAAAAAAAAAGAGATGGAAAAAGAGAGGGCAAGAGAAAAAGAGTGAAAAGGGAAATTAAGTAAGGAAAAATACAGAGATAGCAGGAAAGAGAAAGAGAGAGAGAGAGAGCGAGAGAGAGAGCGAGAGAGCGAGAGAGAGAGCGAGAGAGAGAGAGAAAAGAAGCCTTACAAATTAAATCCAGTATGATGTTTTAATAAAGATAAGCCAGGGCTAGAACTTTGGGCTTATATGCTTTTCCCTTTACTTATATTATCATGGCACCTTCAAAACTCTTCTACTTCCCGACCAACAAGGTTTCTAAGCCCTTGTACACACGGTCGGAGAATCTGTCAGAATGAGTCTTATCGGACCGTGTCGTTAGATAATCCGACTGTGTGTGGTATGCATCGGACTGATTCCGTCCGAATCTCCGTCCGACCCAATTTTCCAACATGTTGGAAATATTTCCCGACCAACTGGGCTGGACGGACCTAATCCGATCATGTGTAGAGCATTTTCATCGGACCGAGTGCCACGCATGCTCAGATCAAATTCCTACATCAAAGCTATTGGCTACTAGCCTGAATGTAGTCCCATCGTAATGAAATTACGTCATCACGTTCTGAAAGATCGGATTTTTCGCCAACTTGGCTCGACCGTGTGTATGCAACAGTTTCGGAAACAATCCGTCGGACTAAATCTGACGGGCAAAATCCGACGGATTTGGTGGGCAAAATCTCAGACCGTGTGTACGTGGGCTAAGACTACTGCTTGGGCAGAAAAGCTGCTTTCTATTCATGTCAATGAACATATTTATAGGATAACTTAAAAAGGATGCCTTATGTAAGATTACAAAATGTGAACAGCAACGGATAAGTTCAAGAACAAGCAGTGGTAGCCTGTCCATGAGGGGGCAGGGGCACCGCCACCCTAATCCATGTGTCTGGCCCCTAATTTACATGCAGGGTATCGGATGCATGAAATCCAATGTTTTTTTTTTTTAAGAAGCAAGTGATTAGAGCCTGAGGCTCTAATTGGCTTCAAAAAAGTGTGGGCTTGGGGTGCAGAGCACTGCACCCTGAGCCCACCCAGTTGTGCTGCCCGTGAAATAGTTGGGGGAGAGGGGGGTTGTCTGATCCGACCAAAAGGGGGGCCAGGCAGAATGTTTGTCAACTGCAACTCCCCCCCCCCCTCTCAAAACAAAATTTATAGCACCAGACGCCACTTAGAATAAGTGTTAATGACTGATAATAATTGGAGATTTCCAGCCTGTTAAAAAAAAAAACTTTTTATGGTAATTTTTTCATGGAATTTTTTCATGGAAATTACACAATACATGTTGGTTTTAAGTGCAGGACAATTGCAGTAAAAAAAAATAAATAAATCTTAAAGCGATCAGAAAGAATCGCCTACCATAACAACTTCCTACCCAGGCCAGTTTTCAGCCCTGTCACATTTTGAATGACAATTGCACAGTACTGCAACACTGAACCAAAATAATTTTTTTATCATTTTCTTTCCACAAATAGAGTTTTCTTTTGGTGGTATTTAATCACCGCAGTTTTTTTCATTTATTACTAAAAAAGCAGAAAAAGGACCAAAAAATTTTATAAAAAAGTTTTTCTTCGTTTCTGTAAGTAAATCTTGTAAATAGGTAATTTGAAGCTGCACTGATGAGGCTGCACTAATATGCAGCACTGGTGGGCATTGATAGGTGGCACTGGTGGGCATCACTGATGGGCACTGCTGGGACTTCATTGATAATCAGGGCACTGATGATCAGTGCCCTGATTACCTGTACACTCTCTGAAAGTTGATGCCGCTGATCAGCTTTCCTTGACTCACACTGTCAGTGTGAGGTAAGGAGAGCCGAAAAACAGCAGTTCTGTGTTTACATGTGATCGGCTGTGATTGGACACAGCCGATCACATGGTTAAAGAGCTGCTTCATTGCCTCTTTATTCAGATCAGGGTCGTGCCATGCCCTGGGGACACAGCTCAACCACGATCGGCACTGGGGCGATGTTATATGATGTTGCCCCAGAATGAGAGGGGATCCTGTCCCCCATATAGTAAAATGGCAAAGGGCCGGATGCCCTCTCATTCTGGGGCAACGTCATATGAGGTAGATAAACATTTACAACATGAAACTATTTGCAAAATATATTAGTGATCATTCTTTTCAATGCCAAAACTATGATATTTACAAATGATAGACCAGAGAAAAAGTACATTTTCAATCTAGAATTTTTTTATTTATTTTTTTATATATTGTGGCAGAGCGTTGCCCTGCCAGGGTCTAGAAGGAGTATATGACCCAGAATTCTCCAGGGAGCATGTAACATGAAGAGGAAAGTGGCCTTTCAGTTTCCTCAGTGTTTTCTAAAGTCCACTTTGGGACTTGGAGCGCAGGGATTTCTGAGAGATCCAGGTGGGATGGAATCCCTAGTCCTGGGTCCTGATTTTGAGAACAGCCAGCATACTGATTGGTCAGGTGTGTGCTGGGCTTTTAGTAGTGACCAGACCATGGTTCTGGGCTCCACCCCGGAAGATAGGAAGTCTGAGTACCATGAGTCAGGAGGGCTCCACAGGGGAACAAGTGCAGCAAGAGGCTGCTAGCTGTGTGCACCAAGGTGGTCTGTGAAACAGTCTGTAGTAGACAGACAAGGGCCTGGAGGGTAAGGCCAGAGCAGCAGGGCTGCAAGTGAGAGCCTACTAGGCTGAATGTAGTTTTGTTGATGAAAAGGAATGCTGAAACCCCTGCGAGGGAAACCTATCTTTGTTTGTTGGGCTTTCTTTTAATAAAAAATGGGAAAACAAAGCCCTTAAAAAGAAGAACCAGCGAGTGGAGTCCTTCAAACTCTACATTAGATGCTAAGCCTTTACAATATATATATTTACTAATATATCCTAAACTCAGCCTGGCCTAGCTGAGCTTTATCTTTAAATGTTAATACCCCTCAATACCGCCATACATATATCAGGAATCGTACCAAGGTGGTTATACTGGGATCATGCGGCACCCATCATTTTATTCTCCAGGGCCTCTGCTTAAAAATATATATATATATATAATGCTTGGGGGTTCTAAGTCATTTTCAAGCAAAAAAAAAAATGAAGACTTTTACATGTACAGTACACTCAGAAAGTATTCACAGCACTTCATTTTTTTCCACATTTGTTATTTTACAACCTCATTCTAATATGGATTCAATTCATTATTTTTCTCAAAATTCTACAAACAATACTCCATAATGACAACACAAAAGAAGTTTGTTTGAAATCCTTGCAACTTTATTAAAACATTTAAAAAAAAAAAAAAATCACACATTCATAAGAATTCACAGCCTTTACATGACACAATTTAGCTCAGGTGTATTCTGTTTCCACTGATCATCCTTGAGATGTTTCTACAACTTGATTGAAGTCCACCTGTGGTAAATTCAATTGATTGAATAGAATTTGGAAAGGCACACACCTGTCTATATAAAGTCCCACAGTTGACAGTGCATGCTAGAGCACAAACCAAGTCATGAAGTCCAAGGAATTGTCTGTAGACCTCTGAGACAGGATTGTACTGAGGCAAAGATCTGGGGAAGGGTACAGAAAATTTTCTGCAGCATTGAAGGTCAAAATGAGCGCAGTGGCCACCATCATACATAAATGGAAGACGTTTGGAACCACCAGGACTCTTCCTAAAGCAGGTCACCCGGCCAAACTAAGCGATCAGAGGAGAAGGGCCTTAGTCAAGGAGTCGACCAAGAATCCGATGGTCACTCTGACAGAGCTCCAGCATTTGCAGAGAGAGGAGAACCTTCCAGAAGAACAACCATGTCCGCAGCACTCCACCAATCAGGCCTGTATGGTAGAGTGGCCAGACAGAAGCCACTCCAGTAAAAGCCACATGACAGCCCGTCTGGAGTTTGTCAAAAGGCACCTGAGGGACACTCAGACCATGAAAAACAAAATTCTCTGGTCTGATGAAACAAAGATTGAACTCTTCGGCTTGAATGGAAAGTGTCATGTCTGGAGGAAACCAGGCACTGCTCATCACCTGGCAAAATTTTATCCCTACAGTGAAGCATGGTGGTGGCAACATCATGCTGTGGGGATGTTTTTCAGTGGCAGGAACTGGGAGTCTGGTCAGGGAAAGACGAATGCAGCAATGTGCAGAGACATCCTGCACTTTGGACTTTAGACTAGGGCGGAGGTTCATCTTTCAACAGGACAACAACACTAAGCACACAGCCAACATAAAAAAAAGGAGTGGCTGTGGGACAACTCTGTGGATGTCCTTGAGTGGTCCAGCCAGAGTCCAGACTTGAACCCAACTGAACATCCCTGGAGAGATCAAAAAAATGGCTGTGAACCGATGCTCCCCATCCAACCTGATGGAGCTTAAGAGGTCCTGCAAAGAAGAATGGGAGAAACTGCCTAAAAATAGGTGTGTCAAGCTTGTAGCATCATACTCAAAAAAAGATGTGAGGCTGTAATTGGTACCAGAGGTGCTTCAACAAAGTATTGCACAAAGGCTGTGAATACTTATGTACATATTTTTTATTTTTAGTACATTTGCAAAAATTTCAAAACAAACTTCCATTACATTTTAATTATGGGGTATTGTTTGTAGGATTTTGAGGAAAATAATGTATTTAATACATTTTGGAATAAGGCTATAATATAACAAAATGTGGAGAAAATGAAGTGCTGTGAATACTTTCTGGATGCACTGTATGTGAGAAAAGTGGTTAAACTAAAGCTTACAGGGAAAATTCAAAAACTTTTCTATGGTCTGGTTCACACGAATGTGATTTCAGATGCAACTTTAGTTGCATTACAATGGAAATCACATTATTGTGATCGTTCACATTGATGGAGCGCAGCACCTATTTTGAACAGGTACATGTGCTACTTTGGTGTAGCTACAGCACGAATTCGGCCATATAGTCTTCAATAGAAACACACTGAAAATACTTGTAAAAATGCATGTAAATATATTTTAGTGAGGTTTGTGTATGAAATCCGGTCTCCTTCCCCAACAAAAAAGCACAAAGCTTCAAAAAAGATCATGCTGAAGCTGCACTAGTCAACCTAAATCATCCTTTGTGACAATTTAGTAATGATTTTTTTTAGCACCTGAAGATGAGCTACAAACTGATCTATCTCTAAATAATAGTGTAACACAATTCTTATTCTAATCAGAAATAAATAGACAATATTTTATTGTATTACCTAACCAAATATAAACCAGTGCATAAAAACATACAAGGAAAACATATATCAATCAAAAAAATGCCAATCTATAATTGTTCTTATGTGAACAGCCTTCACTTATGCTTAGAAATATTTCACATAATAGTGCATATTCTTCCACCATGTGAAGCTTCAACAAATAGTAGTGCTGCCCAACACCAGTGCACTCTAGCCTCTCACCTAAATTAAACGGCCCCTGCATTACCAGTTGGTCATAACTCCCTGTATTTCCCTTTAAGAGGAATAGGGTGGAAGGTCTGATGGTCAAACTTCGGTATATCCTCTAGCTCAATGTTAGCTTTCGTTCTTGCAGTTATATATATATATATATATATATATATATATATATATATATATATATAAATGGGAACAGAACACACCACATCTAGTGCTCTTCGTTGAAAAGCATTTAATATATGAAGTAACATATTGCACTTACAGTAAAAGCACTTCAGCAGTGCTAGCTAAAAGAGCACATGTCAGCTCACAAACTCGTTGAGAGCTGGCCGCGGGATGAAGTCACACTCCAGGCTCCCCCCCATGTGCGCTACATCCAGGGGTGTGGGCTTCATCAGTAGGGGTGGAGCTACACTGCATCACTACTTCTAAAATACCTAGAGCCTGGTTGGGTGATATATTGCCTATTTATGATTAGAATAAGAATTGCGCTACACTATTATTTAGAGAGATATGATTTTTTATTGAAATCACCTTATTGGTGTGAGCAACAATTCGTTTTCTTGTCGCATCATGGCAGCATACACCCATCTACATGCTGCCATGAAGATGCAACAGGAAAGGAAAATTACAGGTGGCGAGTATACAATTTTCTGTTTTCCTGTCACATCATGGCAGCATACAGATGGGTGTATGCTGCCATGAAGATGCAACAGGAAAGGAAAATTACAGAAGGTGAGTATACAATTTTCCGTTTTCCTGTTGCACCATGGCAGCATACAGATGGGTGTATGCTGCCAATGAAGATGCAACAGGAAAGGAAAATTACAGAAGGCGAGTATACAATTTTCAGTTTTTATTGCATCTTTTCGATCAACGAAATGGTTTCTTTGCCTGTTTGTGATATGCACAATGCTCTAGTATGAACAAAAAGGCACAGCATTCACACATCTACAATTAGGGAAATCGATAAATATAAATGGTAAAAAAAACAAAAACATACCTAAGTGGCTGCAGCACTGATCTCAGCTGCAGTGGGCCCCTGCCGGCTTTACCCCAAGAACTGGGCGATGAAACACCTCTAATCACTCAGTTCTCCCTCTCCGCTCTGAGCAGAGAGTGGCGGCTGTCAGTCAGAGACTCTATGATCTGCCCCCTGGTGCTCACTAGAGTGCTGGGTTTGCGGAGGGGCTGGCTAAGGCTCTTAGCAGCATGTGGGGAGGCTGTGCCAGCTCCTGGTTCAGGCACGCCGGCTGAAGATGGATCACAGGAGTGCAGAACAAACTGCACTCCTGTGATCCCTATAAAAAGTATAGCTAAAATAGCTTTATATTTATTTATTACAGGTACTAATATAGCGCTGCAATTTATGCAGCGCTTCACATATATATTTTACATTCACATCAGTCCCTGCCTCAAAGATCTTACAATCTAAGTAAGATTAAGCAATCTAACTAATTTCACATTCATACTTACACATACTAGAGCCAAGTTAGACAGGATCCAATTAGCATGTCTTTGGAGTGTGGGACAAAACCCATGCAGGCACAGGGAGAACATGAAAAATTTCAAGCAGTTAGTTTTCCTTTAAATGTCCTTGTGGGCGAATGCTTTTGTTTTTTCTTATTTTACAGGTATTATTAGGAAGTGGCCTGAAACACTTACTTTAGGGGGCGGTACCTCGTGCACAACAGCGAAGAGTGGGTATGGTTTTCATTGT
This sequence comes from Lithobates pipiens, assembly GCF_037356315.1. Taxonomy (NCBI): domain Eukaryota; kingdom Metazoa; phylum Chordata; class Amphibia; order Anura; family Ranidae; genus Lithobates; species Lithobates pipiens. Next base: position 56,105,076 of record NW_027507787.1, on the reverse strand, counting down.
GGTAAGGGGATTTATATGATTGCAAAAGACCAGGATCACCTCAGAACACACTAGGTAGAAGAGTAATGCAGCGTGTATTGCGCAGCATGGCAAACAGTGGGTGTGGCCAAATTGCGTTGGGATGGGCTTAAGAAGCGTGGTTACATGAATCAAAAACCTTCTTGTAACCATAAAATATGCTTAGATAGCTGTGCCAAATGTAAGAGTTATACAGGAATGTATACACCTCTGCACAATCAAATTTTTAAAAATAAAAACTCTTCCATAAAATATGATTTTGTGTATACTGTGTATGTCTGAGCCTACCTTAACCTCTTAAAGAACAGCCGCTGTCATTATACTGCGGCAGGTTGGCTCTCCTGGGTGATTATCCATAGGTGTACGTTGGCCTCTTTAAGAGCAATAGGGGGCGTGCGTGCCTGCCGCATGATGCCAGAGCCAATGGCAGCCTTGATGTTCCACCGGGCCACCCGTGATCGCTCCACAGAGAACCAGAACGGGAATCTGTCAATGTAAACAGATAGATCCCCGTTCTGACAGGGGAGGAGAGACAGATTTGCTGTTCCTATTGATTAGGAACCACAATCTCTCTCCTCCTCTAGTCAGTCCCATCCCTCCACCGTTAGAAACACCTTCCAGGGAACACATTTAACTCCTTGATTGCCCCCTAGTGTTAACCCCCCTGCATTTTTATAGCACTGATCGTGGTATAAATGTCAATGGTCCCAAAAATGTGTCAAAAGTGTCCGACGCAATGTCGCAGTCTTGCTAAAAATCACAGATCGCCGCCATAAACTGATCCCCTATTTTGTAGACGCCATACATTTGCGCAAACCAATAAATATACGCTTATTGTGATTTTTTTTTTAACAAAAATATGTAGAATACATATTGGCCTAAACCAATGAAGACATTTTATTTATTTTTTTGGATATTTATTATAGCAAAAAGTAAAAAATATATATATTTTTTTTCAAAATTGTCACTCATTTTTTGGTTATAGCGCAAAAAATAAAAACCGTAGAGGTGATCAAATACCACCAAAAGAAAGCTCTATTTGTGGGAAGGGACATTCATTTTGTTTGGGTACAACATTGTACGATCATGCAATTGTCAGGTTAAGCAGTGCTGTACCGCAAAAATGGCCTGGTCATTAAGGGGGCAAATTCCTCCGGTCCTTAAGTGGTTAAAGAACATCATTAAAATAGTCAGGGACTGCTTACCTACCATCAACTGATGAGACAATTAACGCTTTGGTCAGATGTATGTAACGTATGTAATGTACAATATAGCGTATACATTACAGGAGTGTGTCATGTACAATATAATGCATATAGTGTCTAATAAGATGTCCATCAATGGTTATTTTCTATTTTTTTTGCTTAGCCAGCTGGGCCCTCGATCCACAAAAAGTAGGTGGATGAAGGAATTCAGTCTCCCCCCAGTTCAGTCTGTCCCCCAGTACAATAACCCCTCAAGTCAGTCTGTCCCCCAGTATAATCTCCCCTAGGTCAGTCTGTCCCCAGTATAATCCCCCCCAGGTCAGTTTGTTCCCCAGCATAATCCCTCTAGGTCAGTCTGTCCCCTGATACAATCCCCTCCCAGGTCAGTTTGTTCCCCCATATGACCCCCCCTACCAGGTTGTTCACATGAGGCGTAATAATGTGTGCACCCGTGTGAGGGCTGCATTTACGTGCATGGGGAAGGAGGAGGAGGGAAGCGAGCCAGCAGCGCTACAGGGAGGGGTAGGTGGGGGGTCCAGTACAGAGTGGAGAGTGGAAGCAGTGGGGATCTATTTGCAGAGTTAAATCGCCTTGCGGCTCCCTTGCAGCACCTGAAGCTGGCGGGAGGGCAGAAGAGGAGAAGCTGGCAGCTACAGAAGAGCGGTGCTTGGGGGGGGCACATAAAAGTGAAGGTGGGCATTTTAGAGGACAGGAAGCAGCTCCTCCATGTTTGTAATGTGTGAATACACAATGGGCCCACCTCCCCCATTGTCCATGTCACACATTGCACCCATGAATGATACACCACAGCTTACTTTGTGTTTCTTTATTATTAGTGGAATCATTGAATTAAATAATATTCTTTGTTATGTAGAGCTGATATTTTTGCCTACTAACATAATGCAATGTAAGTCTATTAGCACTGTTATAGCTTAGTATTGGGCACCATCTAATGGCCAATGCAAGAAAAGGACTCTTAGTATTTTCTTTTCTATAACACTAGAAATATAACAGGAAGTGACTGTTGTTTACATTTTTGCTGTGACCTACCTACCCAAAATGCCCGGTGACCTACCTATGATTCTTCTGGACTGAACTGCATGCTGGGTAGGCTATAAAAGGACCCACACAGCCATTTTCTCTCTCTTTTGGATGCATGGCCTGCCTGTAAGGACCTGTGAGGAGGTCTCCAGAGAGCGTGGCCTACAACCACTGTGGAGCGGAACGACTACAGACTTTGCCTGTTACCTGATCGCTGGAGAGACTGAGTGATTGGATCGGGAAGGATCCAGAGACACCTATTGGAGCCATCAGAGGGTCTGGTTCATCTTGCAGAGTGGAGCAGTGTGATGGAGCTGGCTGGTGAGAAGCAAGACCGAGACCAGCAGTTCCTTTCTTCAGATCCAGTTTGGTGAGAGGGCTGCTGCCTACAGTTTTTGATGCACTTTATATACACATAGACAATCGAACATAGTGTTGCTGGGACCTGTAGTCCCACAGAGGAGAACCTAATAAAGACTGAGTTTAAGCAGGCCTCAAGCCTACCTTTCACTGCACTTTGACACTGTGTTACCCAAAGTCAATTACACCAGAGGCAATTACAGGTTTACCATGCCACAGGATTTGTTCTAATATTCATCTCGCGTTAGCCCTTGTTGTTCCACTGTTGATTCACTGTTGGATTACAATTGTTACAACACAAATAGCTAGCAGAAGAAAGAAGACTAATAGACTACATCTTTTATCACAAGGCCTTGCATCCTATTAAAGTAGGGAGAGCTCCCTAGTGATTTTGTTGTACTATATTTATTCACTTTGCATTTTTGTATTCACCAGAGTGTGCTGGAAGTGGGAAGGTGCCTAGAGTAAGTGTTAGTCACTCTGAGCACTAGTCCCAATTGGAGACCGCTCTAAGGGATAATCTGAGACAAACTGATATGTACAAACTGTTGTATATTCCTATTGTGCTGTTACATTATGTTGGTGTGACAGTGCAAATGCTTTAATTAGAATTTTACACTAACCCCAGTAAAAGTACGTTTCTGGTTAAGTACATTTGGTATTGTTCCTTTTCCTGCAGGTGGAACATTGGATACCCAGGTAATAACAAAAGGTATACTGCACCACAGCTGTGTCAAGGGGACTGAGCCAAGTCAGCGTGGGTTTAATAGCAGAGTACAGGCCCAAACAAATTCAGCAGCTGCTTCGGGGGTCAGTGATACATACGTGATGTTCTTTGGTACTAATTTCTAGTCTAAGGGAGATTTGATTCATAACTAGAATAGTTGATTCTTGTTACCGTCTTATACCCGGCGAAAGATAAGATCCTCATGAGCCAATATATATATATTTACACATACACACACCACTGAGTTTTTCAATCGTCTCTAAGGAAATATTTAAACATTAAACTGTGAACAAATGTAGAACGGCAGTTTCTGGCATCTTGTTCCCCCTTCTCCTCCCCCCCCCCCCCCCAACATTTTTCGAGTTCAAAAAGCGTAAGAACATTCCATAAGTACAGGGAAACAGGAAACACATCATTCAAATGAATACAAACGAAGCAATCAAACTTAAAAGCACTGTGGGATCCCCACTACCATACATCATACTAATCATACTACATGAATTGACCTTACTAATATGAGATCATTACAAAGAATCTTAAAGAACAAGAAACAATAGAAAAGCTTTGAGAGCTTGTTCAAACCACAATTTCAGTGCTTGGGATGTGTTCTTGCATATGCATTTACAATGTTTTTGTTGCATTTTCAATGCAGTCCAGTGTGTTTTTTCCTCTCTTTTTACATTGACCAGTGAAAAATCTTTATTTTCATTAGGACAATGTGCATTCTGGTTTGTTGAAAGCACTGGAACTGACCGCACTGGTGTGAACGAGGGCCATTGGAATACGTAGCAAACATTGTGCATGCAGTCTGGATACAGTTTAAAAACACACTGGAAAGCATCTGGAGTGAACCAGCCTTAAATCATTTTATAGATAAACAAAGCAAAATTTAACAATTACAATCACTGTATGACATTTTACAAAAATGAAAACACATTAAAGTTTCGACCAACCAAAATAATTGGTTTATACACCCAACTTTTTTCTCTTGAGTGAGAGAACACCATCATCCAATTCAGGCATCTCATTGAGCACCATATATCAAAGTGTGCTTTTTAAGTAAACGATTGTGAGATGGGGAGATTGGACTGTTTCTGAAATATGGAACAGAGGTGTCGGTTGATTCTATCTTTGATTTTCTGTGCCATCTGTACAACATAGATCAGATTACAGGAACACGTGAGGACAGATACCACAAATGATGATAAACAAGAAAAAGGATTCTTAATTCATAAAATCTCATTGGTGGGGGGTGTCTGAAAATGTCTCCCTTCAATAGCAGGGGACATTGGATACATCCAAGACATGGCTATGATCCCTCCCTAAAACCAAGAATGGACTGTTGTTGAAAATTTGCTTTAATATAGCAATCACGTAAACATCTGTTATGTCAAAACACCTATTTGGGCATGTGTTGGAAATTGGAAATACTCCCTGTAATGAGAAACAATGTTTCTTGTTCACACCAAAGACTGGACAACTGCAAGCATTATATTTAGTGGAGAAAGGTATACATTTAGGTCTGGCATCTTTCCTTTTTGTTGGCCCATATTGCAGAAAATGGTGCGTGAGTGGGGGGTTCCCACAGGGTAAACAGCAGGGTTACTTTGCAAATAAGTTTTTTGGGTTAGTTTGTATTCATTTGAACAATGCTATTCCTGTTACTCAGTGCTTAACTAATTTTCTAGTGATTTCCTGTATAGTTTTTGAACTTGGAAAAGACTGTGTGCTCCAAACTGTTGTGTACTGTTGAAATATTTCCCTGAGAGGCATTAAAAGACTTGTTTATGTGCATGTTATAATGCAGATCCCTCTTTATGGGTTGACACAAATCGCAAAAGCTCACACTTCTATATATAAACATATACACACACACACACACACACACACACACACACACACACACAGATTGCTATACTGGAGTTCTGTACATTTGTGCAGAGTAGATGTGCACAAATGTTGTAGTTGAATAACCAAAACTCTTGGAAATTATTATTCCAAGGCTGGCAACAATGCTTATAAAAAATGTGTTTCTTGATTAAAAGCTGAGTGAATCTTATGTGAAAACATTCATAAACAGAACCCTAAATGCTGATTCATTTCATTTATCTTCTGTTTAATTCTTAGCATATTACATGAAAGGAAGCGAATGCACATTTTAAATCAGAAATAGTAAGGAATGATGACTTCCTGCAAGCAGGAAATAACCCATGCTACGGTTAAATAAGTTTTGAAATTAGTAATGGCCGAATCGGAACAGTCAGCAGAAGATTTGCATGCAGGAGAATCAGTGACTGTCCTAAATGCCTGACCCGTGGAGAATTATACAACTCATAAATCCAGGCAGTCATGATTGTGAACTGTAAAATTCTCTGCATAGAGAAACCTGCACAGATATATTAAAAGGAATCAAACATTTACAGTTTTTCTATATTCTCATCACTACTTGTAATGTATCTTGGTTGTATAGGTTGTCCTAAAAAATACAGTATGCTAATAGTGAGTTATACCGTCTGTTGTCTTTTTTTCATAAAAACAAACAAACTGCTTTGTGCAATGTTATTGCATAAGTTCGACCCAAACCTCCCCTTCTGGGGTCCCCTCCGCAGGTGCTCTAGGTACCTCCTCTATTCCGATTGTCCCATAACAAGCTGCTTGCCATTGGAGCGCTCATCTGGGCTCAATTCCGAGCCAGACTGGGTATCTATGGTCACACAGCATGGCTGGGCCTGCCCAACACTTCCTTGTTACTAGATTTGACTGACAGCAGCAGGAGCCAATGGCTTTGCTGCTTTCAGCCAAGCCCGTGAATGCAGGAAGACAAAGCAGAGTGGGGCTGCTGGCAAGGACATCCCTGGATCAACAGTGGCGTGAGGTACATGTTTGGAGGGGGAGAGGCACAAACAGTCAAAGTTTTTTGTTACCTTAATGCGTCAAATGTGTTAAAGTAAAAAAAGTATGCCTTTAGAACCACTTTAAATGTGCAGCTTTTAAAAAAAGGATGGCTCTATGAAATAATATCAGTATGCAGGAGAGAGACAATAAAAATGTGTCAATGTCTATGCCGACACTACCAATCTAGATAGGATTTACACAGCGTGAAATCTACAATAGCAGAAATTATGTTTTATTCTCTATGACAACATGGCGTGCTCCTTGTGCATGGTTTGTCCTACCAGCAGAAATATTTTGGCCCTGTCACCTTTGTCTGATACAAACATGCTTGCATGCACAATAATATATTAAAGATATTGTGGAACAAACGGTGATCGAAGAGTCATTAGTATTGGCATAGACAGCTTGTATGTATCTAATTTTAAACATGTTAATGTAATTTACAAAGTGATTTTCAATATTTTTGAACGTACAGATTTAATTTAAAATAATACCTAGTGATCCTGATTTGACTGTCACTGAAGAGGACTGTTCCCAAAAAAGACAAGCAGAGGACAGTTCAACTGGTCACCGGTATTGCCTGTGGTCTCCTGGAGCTGATCTTTTTCCACTACTGACTAGTAACCATGCTGCTTTGTCTTTGTGTCAATGCAGTTATCTTGGTACATGAAGGATATTGCTTCCTCATATTAGAGCTACCCCCAATGACTGGTGATATGATGTCTGAGGGGTAATGATATGTAACAATTACAGATTAATAAAATGGATGAAGTAGGAACAGAGAGATGCATGTGCTGTAGCTTTCTCAAATCAAAATCTGATTTCGACTCGCAGTTTGAGGCAACAATGTTTCTCAGACAGTAAACATACAGCTATGAGGCTGTAGATATAGGAATACCTAGGCACAGACACATTTCAGTGAGTGCACTATTGTTTTTTTCTAGTTTAATATGTGTTTATTAAAGGATTTCACATGAAAAAAATAAACAATTAGCAAAAAGGTGACCAAATATAATCAAAAGAATATGTCCAGCATGAACAACAAATGTCTGTTAACAACACCAACAGCATCATCAGTCCAATACCAGTGTACAGGATACTGAGGATGCCGGACAGGTGCTTTGTTTTGCCCATAAAAGGGTTGTCCTCCCTTTAACCCCTTCCTGCCCCAGCCTATTCTAAAATGATGGTGGGGGAAGGGGGACAAAGATGTTCTGGGAGGACCTCATGATGTCCTCCTATGAGGACACCTCAAGCGCACCCACGGGCTGTGCTCCAGCTCAATCTGTCACCTGCTGTGTCCATACGGCCGATGACGGATCACTGTACTGGCCTGCTGCTGGTACAATGTGATTGCTGTGGCCAATCACTGCAGATCACATGACAGTTGTACACAATGAAAGGCTGTGTTATATGCCTTTCATTGTGTACTATCGTTAAGAGTCATCGCATGGCACAAACAGGGCCAATCGCAGACCATCTGTACCATGTGTGGCCAATCATAGCTTTTCACAATAGTAAACACTGAATGAGTAGTTTTCATAAAAAAAAATATTGCTTATAACTGTAAAATGCACAGTTATAAGCAATTATAGTGTGTAAAAAAAATAAAATCCTAATCTCCCCAGAGTAGTAGAGTGTTACTGTGGTAACACTGTATTACTCTGGTCACTGTATGTAAAAAAATAAAAAATAAAAAAATAAAAGAAAAAAATGTACTAAAAATATATTTAAAAAATTGAAAATGCATTTCATGCTTAAGCCTAGTATGCACGGGCTGAATGTTGGGTGACATAGGCCAGTTCAATAAGAACTGCCCTGTGTGTCAGCCTGCATCTGTTGGATGAGCATGTTGGAAAACCAGCAGCTGATCAGTCAAATGCTGAGAGCGCTGACCAGAGTGTTTTGGCAGGGGGGGGGGGTTGCCCCCCTGTAAGAACACAGTAGAACAGCAGGGGAGATCACTGTACTAACATTGGATTGTTAGTACAGTAGCTGGAGCAGTCAGTTTGTTTTTTTCAGTGGGTTGAACGAAAGAAAACTTGTGGTGTAGAGCCATTTCTGACCAAAACTCTTATCAAAAAAAGAAGACAGAAATTGTCACATGGAAGGCTCAACCAAAATATGCTTTCTTGTTCAGTACAAAAATGAACACGTGCAACCCCTTACAACCCCCCCCCCCCCCAAAGGTGACAATGTCTCCCAACCCAAAATCACATTTCCAAACACACATTGCGCACACACTGCAATATCAGTCTCTCACTTCTTTATGGCTATCTGGCTGCGCCCTTCGATAGCCCATGTCCGACGTTCGTGCAGCAGTAATGAGAATCGGAATTAGGAACCCAGTTCATGCCTTAACAAGCCAAAAAAAAACCTTCTCTTGGCCCACAAATCATCTATTGCTAACCAGTACCAGGAAATAAGGTACACAATAATCTCTACCTTATATGCTCCAAAAAATGGATAAGAGAGTCCCAGACACTTGCTGGAGCTGCAACCAAGTCGTAAGCATGATGTCCCATATTTTCTGGCACTGTCTAAGTCTAAGGCCCTTTTGGAAGGATGTGACTACTACCATCAAACATTTGATCTCTGTTGATCTTAGTGGGAACCCGGCTGCATGTCTCCTTCACAAGATGGAAAGACCAATTCGGAAATATAATCAAGCACTCACTATGCATCTTGTTAATGCGGCTAAGGCCTGAATCCCATCGCAGACACAGCCACCGACTAGAATCCTTTGGTACTTCAAAATCAACAACATCCTCAGTATGGAGGAACGGACTACCATTCTTAACAACTCTAAAGGAAAGCTTAGGGAGAGGTAGAGGTCTTGAAGACACTTCATTTGAGTGAGAGCACCGGACTTGGGGTGACGTCATCCACCAAACTACACTAGGCTGTGGTCATTAAAGAGCACAAAGGTTTTTTCAGGGTGTAATGGCTTTTGCAGTCAAGTGCCTTATCGTCAACTACAGCGCGCAAACAATCTGCACAGATTTAAAGGGGCAGAGTTAAACATAAATATTTCTCCATTATGTCAGTTTGGTTAGATTAAACGTGCTTCAACATGCAGACTTTACACACTCACTGGATGCCTGAGTGGCATATTCATCACTGGGGTCCAATAATACCTCAGGGTAAGGTAGACTAATAAACTTCAAGGCTAGTAATATAAAACTTAATAACACACTGTTCCGTATGTGGAGAGATCTAAACTCCACAAACTGAAAGGCTTCTTCAGAGTAATAGGACTATGAATAGACTCCCTCAAGAAATAATTCTGACCAGCTTAGTAGATTGTTTTAAGTAAGAGATAGATGAATTCCTAAGTGCACAAAATATAACTGGATATTAACATTTATAGGTAAAAACAACAGAGATTGTTGATCCAGCGAACATCCAATTACCTGCATGGGATCAAGAAGGAATTTTTTCCCCGCTGAAGGAAATAGAACCATACTTCATGGGTTTTTATTTTATTTTTTGCTTTCCTCTGGATCAGCTGTGAGTATAGGGCTCTGTTTATGGAGGTTTTACATTTGTTTATCTTTCATTTATATTTATCTATTGATTGAACTAGATGAACTTATGTTTTTATCAACAAAATGTAATCAAACATAAACATCGAGCTTGTAATCAAATACAAGCATCAAATAAAATCTGAAGGCGTGGAGAGAAACCTATATGCTATGATATATCAGCAATACAATGTGCAACCTTATAACTAAACATGAAAATCCATCTCACTGTCTCAAGCATATAAATCCACATCGTTTCCTTCCTAAAGATTCCCTTTATCTTTAGGCCTTGGGGAATTGAGCTGTGGTAGTGTTCAAAATGTTGTGCGAGTTGGCTTGTGGGATTTTTTGATATAATATCATGTGAATGTTAACCTGTACCCTAACTTGCAACTCACTCTTTTCAATGTATAGTTTGCCACAAAAGCAACTAATTACATAATCAAAGGAGTAAGATTCCCAATTGGAAAAGGTCTTGATTTTCTCAAAATCAGCACTAATTAAAAAAGAACCACGTCTTTATATAACTTGCTTTTATTCAACCATGGCTCTGTCCCAGGAATGTAGCTAGATCTCACCAAGTGCTCTTTTAGATTTTTTGCCTGTTGTGCAGTGATCAGTGGTCTAAAGCCTACAATCTTTGCCACTTGGGGATTCATTGTTAGTATATGCTAGTGATATGGACATTCACTGTATTGTTCATTTAAGCATAAGAGACTCCATTTTGCTCGCACTGTTGTAATGTGTTCTGTAACCTTCACCTAACACGCAGACACATCTTCTGCTAGAAGCTCTCTCTCTCTATCTCTACTCCCCCTCCCCTCTCAAGGTTTTAAAGAGGAAGTAAACCCTGATGGGTTTACTTCCTCTTTCATTCCCTGTAAAGGCAAAGCATAATGGACTACTATGCATCGCATAGTAGTCCATTATGTGTCACTTACCTGACACCGGAGCCAGCGAAGTCACCGCTGTCCCCTGTAGTTCCGAGCGTCCCTCTTCTTGGTGGGTCTCCGTGGGTCTCGCTGCTCCGGTGCTGTGATTCGCCGGAGCAGCGATGACGTCACTCCCGCGCATGCGCACGGGAGCCGAGACTCGCGCCATTGCCGTCATCGACGATGTCCCACTCAGTGCGCCTGCGCGCCGCTGTCTACGGCGCATGCGCCATAGATAGCGGTGCCCGTCTTCGGGCAAATATCTCCTAAACCATATAGGTTTGGGAGATATTACTTGGACCTACAGGTAAGCCTTAATCTAGGCTTACCTGTAGGTCAAAGTGGTTTGTAAGGGTTTACAACCACTTTAATCTTGCAGTTGTTTTATTTGCTAGCTTTTAATAATATATTTCTATTTGTTACTTTTTAATAACATCTCACAGACATCCCAACCTGCAAAAAGCTAATTTCAGGGAGGTGGCAAACTCATTTCAGGGAGGTGACGCGCCGGCGCCCCACCCCCCTCCCCCAATCAAATGCAGCCTAATCAGTACCAATTAAAGTTTGTTTTTGACATACATAGGCATTCTGTGTCTCTTATTTTTATTTTTTACTAGTAAGGCTGCTTTCACACTGAGACGCTTTACAGGCGCTATAGCTCCAAAAAAAGTGCCTCTGTGTCTCCAGTCTGAAAGCCAGAGTGGAGCTGTGCGCTTGCAGAACGGTAAAAAAAAGTCCTGCAAGCAGCATCTTTGCAGCACTGTAAGAGCAGTGTATACACCGCTCCTGAATTGCTCCTGCTCATTGAAATCAATGGGCAGTGCCAGCAAAACTCCACCAAACCACCTCCAAACCGCCGCTTTGTGGGTGTTTTTAACCCTTTTTCGGGCACTAGTGGGGGTCAAAGCACCCACTAGCGGCTGAATAGCGCAGCTAAAACTACAGAAAAGTACCACTAAAAATAGCAGCGCTTTACCGCCGATGCCCCCAATGCCTCAGTGCGAAAGCACACTACATTTTTTTTGAATGAGTACTGTCTGCGTCAGAGAGAAGGGAGAGTGCAAAACTTTAAGTGCTGGAACATGGAAACTTCAAGTTAAATTTGCAATAAAATGTATAATGTCATATTATGGCAAGTTCTCTTGCCATATCCCCAGCACTCAGCTCTTCACAGAGGAATCTGCTAGGACTAGCATTCTAACATCAAATAGTATAAAGACTTTTGGCATAATCTACTGAAAACCTCCATTTGCAATATACATTAGCAAACAGTGGCATACCTTAGGGCAGTGGTCATCAACCCTGTCCTCGGGGCCCACTAACAGGCCAGGTTTGCAAGATAACTGAAATACATCACAGGTGATATAATTTGCTGCTCAGAGATTGCAGTATTCTAGTCTGCATCTACCCAAGGTAATACATAAAACCTGGCCTGTTAGTGGGCCCTGAGTACAGGGATGATGACCACTGCCTTAGGGTGTAGGACATGAAGAACAGTCAGCCTTGGGTAGAGCAAACTGGGGATGCTCTAAAATCACATTCCAATTCACCTGCATATACAAACAGCAGGAAGGAAGAATTGCACGTCTAGAGGGAAGACAGGGGTGCTGTCTATTTGATAACGCTGAGAAGGGAAGCGGGAGCATATCAGCTCAGTAATGTTCTGCTGTTCGGGCTGCTCTGCCTTTCTGAGTGTAAAGCTCAGCTGGGAGATCGCCCGGCGCGATTGTGTCCTGTGAATCTGTTCCTGCAGTTGAAGTATTACTATTTGTTTTAGAGTCCCAATCAGAAATAATTCCATAACACTAGTGTTTCACACCCTTTATAGCTAACCCCAGAGGATTAAACTGAGTAATAATTCAAGCAAAAGAAGCACCTTTAGCAGAAGATTTTTTGGCTGTAAAGTTTTGCACAAAACATTTTCTATTTTTCAGTAAACTATGGGGTAACCTTATCCACTAAAACATTTCTTTACAGCGGAGGTCCACCCTAAAGTGGAGCTTCCGCACATTAGAACCCTCCCCCCCTCCGGCGCCACAATTGGCACCTTTCAGGGGGGGGGGTGCAGGTACCTGTACAGTACAGGTATCTGCACCCACTTCCGGCATAGATATCTGCAGAAGGTATGCCCCTTTCCACAGAATCTACGCCCTTTCCGAAGGTCCCCCGCTGTCTGCTGGGAAACACACGGATCCCAGAGACAGCGGGGACCATCCTTATTGCGCAGCGCGACTCGCGCATGCGCAGTAAGGAACCGGGAAATGAAGCCGCAAGGCTCAACTTCCTGATTCCCATACCCAAGATGGCGGCGGCAGCACCCGAGAGACGATCGAGAGATCGGCTTCGGGTGCCGACATCGCGGGAGCGCTGGGCGGGTAAGTGTCATTATTTTAAAAGTCAGCAGCTGCAGTATTTGTAGCTGCTAGCTTTAAAAAAAAAAAAAAACGGCGGACTCCCGCTTTAACTCGTTGGCTTCCTCACAGAATTCCTTGTCATTTAAACAATTCCTTTGAATTTGGAAGAATTGGCCACGTGGGATGCCCTATAATGGTTGCTGATGGCATGAAGGAGTTTGTTACTTGCTGTAGGTTTACAATAAGTCTGAGTCTTAACACAACCCTCCTGTATATTCATTTTTAGATTTATTTCATGTATTTTTAAATCCAGACATACAGTGGTGTGAAAAAGTGTTTGCCCCCTTCCTCATTTCCTGTTCCTTTGCATGTTTGTCACACTTAAGTGTTTCGGAACATCAAACCAATTTAAACAATAGTCAAGGACAACACAAGTAAACACAAAATGCAATTTGTAAATGAAGGTGTTTATTATTAAAGGTGAAAAAAAATCCAAACCATCATGGCCCTGTGTGAAAAAGTGATTGCCCCCTAAACCTAATAACTGGTTGGGCCACCCTTAGCAGCAACAACTGCAACCAAGCGTTTGCGATAACGTGCAATGAGGCTTTTACAGCGTCCTGGAGGAATTTTGGCCCACTCATCTTTGCAGAATTGTCCTAATTCAGTTACATTAGAGGGTTTTCGAGCATGAACGGCCTTTTTAAGGTCATACCACAACATCTCAATAGGATTCAGGTCAGGACTTTGGCTAGGCCACTCCAAAGTCTTCATTTTGTTTTTCTTCAGCCATTCGGTGGTGGACTTGCTGGTGTGTTTAGGATCATTGTCCTGCTGCAGAACCCAAGTTCGTTTCAGCTTGAGTACACGAACAGATGGTCGGACATTCTCCTTCAGGATCTCTTGGTAGACAGCAGAATTCATAGTTCCTTTTATCACGGCAAGTCTTCCAGGTCCTGAAGCAGCAAAACAGCCCCAGACCATCACACTACCACCACCATATTTTACTGTTGGTATAATGTTCTTTTTATGAAATGCAGTGTTCCTTCTACGCCAGATATACTTGGACACACACCTTCCAAAGAGTTCCACTTTTGTCTCATCGGTCCACAGAATGTTGTCCCAAAAGTCTTGGGGATCATCAAGATGTGTTGTGGAGAAATTGAGACGAGCTTTGATGTTCTTTTTGCTCAGCAGTGGTTTTCTCCTTGGAACTCTGCCATGCAGGCCATTTTTGCCCAGTCTTTTCCTGATGGTGGAGGCATGAACGCTGACCTTAACTGAGGCAAGTGAGGCCTGCAGTTCCTTGGACGTTGTTGTGGGGTCTTTTGTGACCTCTTGGATGAGTCATCGCTGCGCTCTTGGGGTAATTTTGGGCGGCCGGCCACTCCTGGGAAGGTTCACCACTGTTCCATGTCTTCGCCATTTGTGGATAATGGCTCTCACTGTGGTTCGCTGGATTCCCAAAGCTTTGGAAATGGCTTTATAACCCTTTCCAGACTGATAGATCTCAATTACTTTCTTTCTCAATTGTTCCTGAATTTCTTTGGGTCTCGGCATGATGTGTAGCTTTTAAGGATCTTCTGGTGGACCTTACTGTGTCAAGCAGCTCCTATTTAAGTGATGCCTTGATTGTGAACAGGTGTGGCAATAATCAGGCCTGGGTGTGGCTAGAGAAATTGAACTCAGGTGTGGACAACCACAGTTATAGTATGTTTTAACAAGGGGGGCAATCACTTTTTCACACAGGGCCACGATGGTTTGGATTTTTTTTCACCTTTAATAATAAACACCTTCATTTACAAATTGCATTTTGTGTTTACTTGTGTTGTCCTTGACTATTGTTTAAATTGGTTTGATGTTCCGAAACACTTAAGTGTGACAAACATGCAAAGGAACAGGAAATGAGGAAGGGGGCAAACACTTTTTCACACCACTGTAAAAGTTTATCTAGTTGATCATGTGACCTCCTCCATACCACCAGCACATCATTGATATAGTGCAGATGGAGGCAGGCATAATACAGGGCACATGCCATCCCCAAAGGAGTGCCACAGACCTGATGAAAGTACTTTCCTTAGACAACAAAAAACATTTGACTCAAGATCAATTCGGGCATATCATATAAAATGATGGAACGCACCATTCTACCGACTTTATTGTCTTAGTAGGTGGGTTACTGTACCAAAGCAATTTGGTGGGGTATCTCTGTGTAAAGTGATTCCAAGTAAATTCCCCACCAACAGTCCTCCACCAAAAGCCTGTCCAATATCTTCAACACTTGACTTTTATCCAATACAAATGAGGGGAACGGGTGTACAAGGAATTTAGGGTAAAATCAACAAATGTACAAATTCACTCAGTTAGGGCCCCAACTGCCGAGACAATTGGTCTGGTGGCACTATGGGATTCTTATGAACTTTGGGTATTAAACAGAATACTGCCTCTTAGTATTTATTAACTTGCATATAATCTTTATCCTGTATCATAATTACCTCCTGTCACCACCCTCGAGTCAGCAATGCATTGATTTTATTAACAAGGGAAGGAAAAGACACGGGCATAATAGCATTTATCACTTAATTGTCTGCCTCACAATACTTAGCTGTCATCATAACAACATTCCCACCCTTGTCACTATGTTTAATCACTAAATCTTTCAATGATTTCAATTTGTCCAAGACTTTTCTTTTACCAACAGTGAGATTGTCTTTCCTCTTTATAGACCAATCTGTTCCATGAATAATTGGACATACTACTTATATCTAAAGAGAGGAATTTTGTTAGATTTTTGTTTTAAATTAGGCAATACAACATGCTATGACCTGACCAGCTTTAGTTAGGCCATACACAGTGCAAATTTATTTTCTGCAACTAAAAAATTTGCACGATTCTCCCATAAACACAGACAGTGCTGACAGCGATCATTAGCAGCCGCTAGAGATTATTGCAAGAGAATCTGACAGGCTGGTTGTATTCTAGTTGATTGATCCTGCTGAACCGGCCGAGATTCGAACAACGTATGGCCGGCCTTACTCTAGATACTTTGACCTAGATTGATCTGTATCCAAAAAATCTGGACTCACCCTCTCCATCTATTTCCAACTCATCTTGACTTACTCCTGCCGTGCTTCTCTGAGAGATTACATTTTTCACATTTATCCCCATCAGACAAATCGCATACAATGGTAAGTATACAGTACTGTGCAAAAGATTTAGGCAGGTGTGAAGAAGTGCTGTAAAGTAAAAATGCTTTAAAAAATATATATTTTATTTATTTTGACAAAATTGCAAAGTGAGCGAACAGAAGACGAACCTAAATCAAATAAATATTTGGTGTGACAACCTTTTGACTTCAAACCAGCATCAATTCTTACACTTGCACAGTCAGGGATTTTGTAGAATTAATCTGGTGTATGATTAACCAATTATACCTAGCAGGTGCTAATGATCATTAGTGTCATATGTAGGTTAAAACCTAGTTTGTGGCCTGCTGGGGGCTGGGCCACGCGGTAAGGGGTTGGCCACAGGCGAGAGCGAAGCTCGATCTGCATTGGCGGCTGCTCGCATTGCCACCTGCTCTCTTCCTCTTGTCATCGATGGGAGCCCTGCTATGCAGCTACAATGCAGAGCTATTATCTTCACAGTAGGAGGTGAGCGGCAAGTGTGCGAATTAAGCTCTGCCCTCTGTCAGTCAATCATTGGAAGCTGCTCTTCTCCCTCTGACACCCCGGGGCCCAACAAACACAAACAGGTCTTGGGAAAACTCTTCTACCTGGTGTAAGGTAAGAAAATATTAATTGATGAAGGACCCTAATCATCTGAGGTGGAGCTCTATGCAGTGATCCACTCACTGATCGGGTCTCTGTGCAATCAAACCTCTCTGCTAATGATCTCTAAATACAGATCATTACCACAGAGGTTTGACTTTACAGAGAGTCCTAATAAAACCCTAACAGTGAGTGGCAATCATATCACCCAGTCCCCATCGCCACCAACAACCCTCCCCCCCCCCCCGCCCCAGTCCCTTGAATGATTTGTTGCCATGAAACGGCTAAGGTGAGGTTGTGGAAGACATTTTCATGTGACTTTACACAATGGGCAGTATCAGGAGAGGTTTTACCTGCTGGTGGTACTGTCAGATCTATGGGCCGCAGTTCTGGTATCCACCAGCGGGTGTCTCCCGGCAGTCTGGAGCTAACATAATCTTCTGTAATCAGTCATCACCTGACACTAATTGCAGGAGGTGTATATATGCCCGGCAGATGATTGCACACATTGCCTTGGTATTGTTCCTTGTTCCCTGACCTGTGTTTGCCAGCCTGTGATCCTGAATCCTGTTATCCTGGGACCCTGTATCCTTTCCAAGGTAGTTACGCTAAATAAACAGAAATAAATGAGCGCTAGATTTTAATCCTCTAAACTGGTGAAGACATTGACAACAAATTAGCAATAAAATATTGCCACTATTAAAGTGTATTAACACAAAAGTGTCTATCTTACAAAGCTTCAATGGATTGCCAAAAAGGATAGTGGTGTAGCCAATTCCCTTGTGTCCCCCTTCACTGTCTCTCCAGTTAAAAACAAAACGCCAGGAGCAAGATCATGCTGCAACCAGTTTATTCCATAAAACATCAGCAAAAGATAATATCAGTCACAGGCACGGGTGCCCAAGCCAGCACCAGCAGATTCCAGCAGTGTATGCTCTTCCTTGGAACTGCCACTTGCCTCTCCAACAAGATGGCGGAAGGGCGTGTGTTTAACTGTCCTGGAAACTTTGACACCAGACTAGAAAATCTTTCATCTCCAAAAGACCAGACCTGTCTGCTTCCCAGGAGGCATCCATTCAAGCGTTGTTAGACCCACTTAAAAACTGGGTCTAAAGATTTGGTGAGTTACAGTCTGAAAGGGGGTCATCTTGTGAACACACGGAGGTGCACTGATTTGAAGCAGCACTTTATAAGCACATTAAGTGTGTGGATCATGTTGCATAGGACATTTGAAAACACACATTTTGGACACTGATGGACTTTTACGTTAATAAACTTTAATAGTGGTGACATTTTATTGCTAATTTATTCAATGCTTTCAGCAATTTTGAGGTTTGTCTGATGTTTTTGGACAGCATATAGATGACAGATTACAGAAGCAATTTGTGGTCCAGTTTGTTTGTATTTATTGACTGTAGTTTACACAGCAATACCTCTTCCAGGCAAAGACTTCAAAGCAGGCTTTCACATCCGGGTGCCCACAGTTCTAATATGCCAGCGAGAGGAGAGGGAGAGAATCGAGGGTTCGGGTGGCCACATTGCTGGATCGTGGGAGAGATAAAAATGTGTTTATTAAAAGTCAGCCGCCACACTTTTTGTAGCGGCTGACTCTTAATAAACACAAAAAAGACTGGAACTCTGCTTTAAGGACTGTAGATGCAGTGGTCGGCCAAGGAAACTTAATGCAGCAGATGAATGACACATTATGCTTACTTCCCTTCAACATTGGAAGATGTCCAGCAGTGCCATCAGAGCAGAACTGGCAGTTGAGTCCAGTATAATAATAATAAAAATAATAATAATGACGACAGCACTGATAAGCCATTCTTGACCAAAACCCATAATACCAAGAATAAAAGACAACAGAAATGGCTTGTTATTCTTTATGGTTGTATGCTGTAAATGTAAACTACAGATATAAACCTCCAATTCCATGTAATTGGGACAATCTGCCTACATGATCATTGTGAACTCTTTCAATCTGCATTGGATAGACTGTTAGTCAGGGGTGGCCAACTCTGTGTGGCTGTGACGTCAAACGAGGGAAGAGCATATCCTAGGTCAGACACCCGTTGATCGCGATCTGGGCTTGTCGACCTGCAATCCCAGAGCATCAGAGTACAGTGAGCTGGCAGCGCAGGGAGCAGGAGTCGCATTGTCACCTTTTTAACTTATTTTTTTTTTTGTACGGGGTTGTGCATGCTAAGTTTTGCACTAAAAAATAAATCATATTTAGGTTAATCTTTCCAAGTGAGAATTTCTGTCCTATTTCAGGAATATCCTATAATATACTCAACATTTGAAAGGGAAACAAAGAAGCATCAGCATATGACAAATGTATATGTTCAACTAAAATACATTTCTGTACTCAAAAATATAAATAAAACATATGTGCTAGAGGGGAGTGACAACAGGTGAACCCCTAACCTTCTCAATTTATAGCACTGTACAGAGACAATATTAGATTTTAGCATGGGGGTCACTCCCCTCTAGCACCACATATATTATATATAAATGCAGTTCATATTTGACATTTTTTCATTTCTATTGTGCAGGACAAGGATGGGATCAGACCTGGTTCTGTAGCCTCCTCCAGCTCAGTCAGTTTACCTAATTTTTGGCAATATATGTCCATCAAAGTACCGTAATCGGTGTGCCAGTATGACCTTTGGCATTTGCTAGTAAGTAGTATAGACTGGCCAGGAAGACATTACTTGACAAAGCTGGCAAGCCTGAATATGTATTGCAGTATATACAAACAGAAATAAGTTTCCAGAACAAAAAAAAAAAATGTACTAAACTAAAACTGTTCTTCAAATAAGAAATGAAAATGTACAAAATACAGTTACATACCATATTTATCGGGGTATAACACGCACCGGCGTATAACACGCACCCCAAGTTTAGGAGGGCATTTTAAGGAAAAAAGTTTTAGGAGGGAAGTTTAAGGAAAAAAAAACGTACATTTAAATGCCCGTCAATGCAGCCTTATCAGTGTGCATCTGAAGCCTTGTCCATCATTGCAGAATGATCAGTGTTATTTGCAGCTTGCCCAGCGCTGATTGCAGCCTTGCAGAGTGTCATTTGCAGCTTGCCAGTGTCATTTCCAGTTTGCCCAGCGCCGTTTGCAGCCTTGCCCATGTTTAAATATCCCGCTGCCGAGACAGACTGAGCGAGCGCCGCCGAAAAAGACCGAGCCGTCTGCTCGGCTTTGCTCGTAGTCCCGCCTCCCTGCTGTTTCTGGAGCGAGCGCTGCCGAAAAAGACCGAGCCGACTGTACTGTGTACTCGGCTTGGCTCGAGGAGGAGGGAGGCGGGACTACGAGCGGAGCCGAGCAGACGGCTCGGTCTTTTTTGGCGGCGATCGGTCTTTTTCGGCGGTGCTCGGTCATTTAGACTCACAGACAGTGGGGATCGGCGTATAACACGCACCCACGACTTTCCCCCGATGTTAAGGGGGAAAAAGTGTGTGTTATACGCCGATAAATACGGTAAGTAGTTTTTTTCCCATGTAAACCAGTTCTGAAAGTCACCTTTTACAAAAAAACAAAACCTAAATGCATACACATTTGCAGAAATAAAAAGTGTGTTTTTTTCTGGGCAAATGAACCAATAAAACATTACAACCACTGCCAGTGGCTCACAGGTGCAGTGCTAGGCTCCTGCAGGCTATTCCTCAAGACACCATAATGACACACAAGTATACAATGTTTTTTTTTAAGTTGTGATTAAGCTTAATTTTCCTTGCCTTTGCTAGCTTCCCCCCCCCCAAGAAAAGTGAGGACTGGGATATCTTTCTACCTTTTTCCTTTAAAAGCATGAACATGTATACTTAGAGGAACCGAGTATGCATATATAATGAAAGAATTAATTAAGTAGATGCAAACCTGTTCACTAAAATCTCATACAAGCTTTACCATGTTAAAGTGTAAGTTCAACTTTACCAAAAAGCACACTATGCTGTTCCATATGGGTATAACAGCATATTGTCCCAAATGTAACTTCCAACCAGCCTTTTGGTTTAAAAAATGTGGTCCAGAACTGCATTAACTCTTTCGTTCCAAGGTCTGAACATGGAAGCATTCGGACAGCTTTGCTCCCATCCGATTGCTTCCACACACCCCCAGTAATGGGAAACTAAAGGGTTAATCTTTTGCATTGTGTAAAAAAATGGTTTTATCCTGTCTTCTCTTAACTTCCCCTTCTTCCACAGTCCCCAATCTATCTGCTGATAGAACAGAGCCTTGGGGGCAAGGTGCACATGCTCAGTTTGGATTTTTTTTTTTCTTGGGAGAGTGCATGTGATCCACACGGCCAATCAGCACTGTCCAGAAAGAGGGTCAGGGGTCCTGCAGTTCATAGGACACTCAGAGGAGAATGAAAACTCCTCCTACAAGTTTTAATCAGACACTGATAGAAGTCACAAGACTGTTCTAACTGCTAATGCGAAAAGGTATTAAGCAGTTTAAATTTACTAAAATAATAGCATTTGCATGTTCTATGTATTGTGGGAGACCAATATAGTGAATTCAGTGTTCTGGGTTTAGTAACACTTTAATACACTATATGGAGTTAGGTTTGTTACCAGGGCTCAAGTCCTGCGGGAACGCATGGGAACGAAGTCTAGGTCTAGCTGACGGGTAGATCAGCTATTCTGCTCACAGGACATGCAGGCAGAGAGGTGAGCTGAGGGAGGAACATCAGTTTGGGGTGGTAAGCTGAGCACAATACCTGGCAACGTTTAATGCCAGGAGGGAAGTTTATGTGGAAATATGTGAAGGATTGGAATAGCAGCGAGAGTGTGTTGGAGCTCTGCAGAGTTTGCAGCCCCCCAAGCGAACATATATCTCCTAAGCAGGAACACATCACTATCTCCCCAAGCATTCTGTCCAGATAATGTGCAGTTAATTTATGACCTTTTTGTTTAACCCTGTGTTATCCAAACTCTGTTCAATGAAAAGTGTAAACTCACCACATAAACACTCTATATACAAAATAAAAATTTCCAATAAAGATCAGAACATGATGTTCACATTTGCATGGAAGCACAATTGAATGAATGCTGATTATTCAGAGAATTACTGTATTTATGTTTATTAAGGATTGTTTTTTTTTAATGTACTAACAGTTAAGCTTCATACACACAATACAAAAATTGGATGAAAAATATCACTTTTAAAGCGTTTGTGCATATGAGCATATCATTTTTTTTTTTGTGGGGGAGTGGATCTTGGGTGGGAGTTCCCACACTTTTTTCCCCAGGACTTGACCTCTGTTTGTTACATTTGGTCTGATACCATCCCGGTCCAAAAGCCCAATAGGATGAAGACAGGGTTGTGCAGTCACACCCCTGGGAGGTGTTCATACAAGCTATGTAGAAGCACTGGTAAGTGTTTGTTGGAAAGTCGACATGTGAACAGGTCAGAACGGGCATACCAATATCTTGAATGTGCCCCTTACAATCCATATGGCTCACCATACAACAGAGAGTGGCAGGATCAGAGTCTACAGATGATATGCAATTGTCTCCACCAAACATGCTCAGGGGAAGGAGCACATCTATCTGTCCTTAAACAGCACAGATGAACTATCACATACTTTAGTGGACCCCTTTAAAGCAATACAAATACTAATGATATATATAACCAATCTATCCTTTGTTTATTTTTACTCACAAACTCCCTTGAAATGGATGCTTATTAGGAAAGCGCCCAGCATCTGTTCTGTGTCACCATAGCAACACTGACTAGGACAGCTGAATGCATAGATTACGTGGCAGTATCTCTAATCCCACCGAAAGGACAGGCTGCGGTACACAATGAAAGGACTGGACTAAGACTATAGCCATCTGAACTTTCATCTCCATCCATGCTATCAGCCACTAATACAGATAAACAACTCCGTAATCTACTTGCAGAATATATTTGGTACTCTCAAGTACTATGCTAATATTTTGCCTAGCTGAATTAAAGGTATGCCACCCACTGACATCTAAAACTTTTTTTTTTTTAGACCTAATAATTATTAACAAATATTATCTCCGCTCAAAACTGATATTTCAGTTTTGGGTTGGCAATAAAGCGTTAGATAATTTACGGTTCTTTAGGCTGCAAGGACTCTGTAATGGAAATTTGTAGGTTCTGTATATAATTGTATTCTATTTTATATGTATTGCATAATGCCCTCACTGTGCACACGGCACTAATAATGTTTTCAGTAGTGATGGACGAACGTTTCGCCCGGCGGTCGTTTCGCGGCGAATTTCCGACATTCGCGGTCCGCACGTTCGAACGCCTTTTTCCGTCGTTCGCCGCGGCGGACTTACGTGTTTAATGTATACAAGAACTTTAACCTTTGGTGACACGTTTATCATGTGATACAGGACAGCCAATTGAGACATGACAGCACATGGACACTTGGACATTCCCCCTAACCTATAAATACACCCGATCCGGTGGCCATTTTACATTCTTTCTTCTGTTACGATAGGGACAGGTTCCTGTGTGGAGTAGGGAGAGATAAACCACTAGCTATTTGGTACACAAAAGTTCTTTTCAGGACTGGTATAGGTGTTAGGTGTTGATAGGTTTGCTGTGCTGCTGATTCTTGCAGCAGCCTGAGTGTCTTTTGTTAGTTTAGAGAAAGGGAAAGGACGGTGTATGCTACAGGGACAGCCAGATTAGTCTTTCATCATCATCATCATCATCATCATCATTAGCTGTTACTATCAAGGTCCACAAAAGAGCTGTTCCAGTAACCACTAATCGTTCTCTTTTTTTGCCAATTTGTATAGGGACAGGAAGGAAGCAGTGTTGTCAGGCAGTGAGGGTAATTTTAAAGACTTGCTGTTATTATTAGTTCCACAAAGGTTCTTTTCAGGACTGGTATCAGTGGTACAGTAATAGGCTTGTACATGTATAATATTCTTTCTTCCAAATATAGAAAGGATATTATACTTGACTGCTGCCCTTCTGCTGCAGTCTGCTAAACATTCACAACTCACTTGTTCCACAAAAGTTCTTATAAGGACTGGTAACTTGGTATAGGGTGCTACGGTACATAGGCTTGAGTGCGGTACAGTCTGCTGTTCTGTAAGGACCGCTATCGGTCCACAATAGATAGGGTTGACGTGCACCACTGCTGACCGCTGCCCTATACTGCAGCAGTCCTTCAGCGGTATAGGGACTGACGTACAGTCTGCTAAACACTAATACACAACCTGCTTGGTCCACAAAAGTTCTTATAAGGACTGGTAACTTGGTATAGGGTGCTACGGTACATAGGCTTGAGTGCGGTACAGTCTGCTGTTCTGTAAGGACCGCTATCGGTCCACAATAGATAGGGTTGACGTGCACCACTGCTGACCGCTGCCCTATACTGCAGCAGTCCTTCAGCGGTATAGGGACTGACGTACAGTCTGCTAAACACTAATACACAACCTGCTTGGTCCACAAAAGTTCTTATAAGGACTGGTAACTTGGTATAGGGTGCTACGGTACATAGGCTTGAGTGCGGTACAGTCTGCTGTTCTGTAAGGACCGCTATCGGTCCACAATAGATAGGGTTGACGTGCACCACTGCTGACCGCTGCCCTATACTGCAGCAGTCCTTCAGCGGTATAGGGACTGACGTACAGTCTGCTAAACACTAATACACAACCTGCTTGGTCCACAAAAGTTCTTATAAGGACTGGTAACTTGGTATAGGGTGCTACGGTACATAGGCTTGAGTGCGGTACAGTCTGCTGTTCTGTAAGGACCGCTATCGGTCCACAATAGATAGGGTTGACGTGCACCACTGCTGACCGCTGCCCTATACTGCAGCAGTCCTTCAGCGGTATAGGGACTGACGTACAGTCTGCTAAACACTAATACACAACCTGCTTGGTCCACAAAAGTTCTTATAAGGACTGGTAACTTGGTATAGGGTGCTACGGTACATAGGCTTGAGTGCGGTACAGTCTGCTGTTCTGTAAGGACCGCTATCGGTCCACAATAGATAGGGTTGACGTGCACCACTGCTGACCGCTGCCCTATACTGCAGCAGTCCTTCAGCGGTATAGGGACTGACGTACAGTCTGCTAAACACTAATACACAACCTGCTTGGTCCACAAAAGTTCTTATAAGGACTGGTAACTTGGTATAGGGTGCTACGGTACATAGGCTTGAGTGCGGTACAGTCTGCTGTTCTGTAAGGACCGCTATAGGTCCACAATAGATAGGGTTGACGTGCACCACTGCTGACCGCTGCCCTATACTGCAGCAGTCCTTCAGCGGTATAGGGACTGACGTACAGTCTGCTAAACACTAATACACAACCTGCTTGGTCCACAAAAGTTCTTATAAGGACTGGTAACTTGGTATAGGGTGCTACGGTACATAGGCTTGAGTGCGGTACAGTCTGCTGTTCTGTAAGGACCGCTATCGGTCCACAATAGATAGGGTTGACGTGCACCACTGCTGACCGCTGCCCTATACTGCAGCAGTCCTTCAGCGGTATAGGGACTGACGTACAGTCTGCTAAACACTAATACACAACCTGCTTGGTCCACAAAAGTTCTTATAAGGACTGGTAACTTGGTATAGGGTGCTACGGTACATAGGCTTGAGTGCGGTACAGTCTGCTGTTCTGTAAGGACCGCTATCGGTCCACAATAGATAGGGTTGACGTGCACCACTGCTGACCGCTGCCCTATACTGCAGCAGTCCTTCAGCGGTATAGGGACTGACGTACAGTCTGCTAAACACTAATACACAACCTGCTTGGTCCACAAAAGTTCTTATAAGGACTGGTAACTTGGTATAGGGTGCTACGGTACATAGGCTTGAGTGCGGTACAGTCTGCTGTTCTGTAAGGACCGCTATCGGTCCACAATAGATAGGGTTGACGTGCACCACTGCTGACCGCTGCCCTATACTGCAGCAGTCCTTCAGCGGTATAGGGACTGACGTACAGTCTGCTAAACACTAATACACAACCTGCTTGGTCCACAAAAGTTCTTATAAGGACTGGTAACTTGGTATAGGGTGCTACGGTACATAGGCTTGAGTGCGGTACAGTCTGCTGTTCTGTAAGGACCGCTATAGGTCCACAATAGATAGGGTTGACGTGCACCACTGCTGACCGCTGCCCTATACTGCAGCAGTCCTTCAGCGGTATAGGGACTGACGTACAGTCTGCTCACTTCCTTGACCCAAAAAAGCACACCGTACTATATGCCCCTACCCTCCTCTTTGAAGAGGTTGAGCGGTGTCATATTTCTACTGGGGCTGCTTATGATATCCCTGTGCTGTGCTGACTTCCTCCTGGGGGTTCTTATTATGAAGGGATCACACTATCCCTGTGCTGTGCTGACTTCCTCCTGGGGGTTCTTATTATGAGGGGATCACACCATCCCTGTGCTGTGCTGACTTCCTCCTGGGGCTGCTTACGGTGCTGCTGTCAGTGCTGTATGTCACGGTGCTGCTGTCAGCGCTGTATGTCACGGTGCTGCTGTCAGCGCTGTATGTCACGGTGCTGCTGTCAGCGCTGTATGTCACGGTGCTGCTGTCAGCGCTGTATGTCACGGTGCTGCTGTCAGCGCTGTATGTCACGGTGCTGCTGTCAGCGCTGTATGTCACGGTGCTGCTGTCAGCGCTGTATGTCACGGTGCTGCTGTCAGTGCTCTGTATTACGGTGCTGCTGTCAGATGCCTCTATCACGGTGCATGTGTCATTCCGGTATGTCACGCTGCTGGTGATCATCTCCTGCACCCTCTTCTTTGCCTACCCTGGTCCCTGACCTTCCCTCTCCTCCATTGCCTTCATTAGCTCCATAGTCCTGAATTGTTAGAACAATTTCCCAAATAAAATAAAAATGCTTGTAGTTATCGATCCCAAATTCACCTCATACATGTATTATGTCATTGTCCAGATGGTGGGACTACGTTTTACCCCCTAATAATTACCACGTGGCCGCAAATTCGACATGAAGGTTTGCAAAGTTCGCCTCCCATTGAAGTCAATGGGGCCCGCGGCGAACGTTCGGTTTCGCGAACGTTTGGGTCCGTTCGCATTTCGCTTTCGCGAAACGTCCCGTCGGAAGTTCGTCCATCACTAGTTTTCAGTACATGTTTTGCATTCTTTCAAGTCCTGATTAGAATTACCCGGCCTATGTAACACCCCTTGTTACCATAAACGTACAATTGTAATATTAATGTGATAACTACGTAATCATGTGTATAAAAACCTTCAAATGCGTCATAATAAAGGAGAACGGTTATTGGAAAGATGCTGAGCGTATCTTTTGTGTCTGTTCCCTACTGCAGTAGTTATTATTAATTTGGAACCACTAATCAATATGAGGACAGGAGTTGCCTATCATCAAAATATCCATTTCAACTCCAATGGCAATATTGTTCTGCAGTAGTCTGTGTCAGCTTCATAATTGTGTTAAGGCTCATTCACAAGGATGCTCAGGTCCATACACCTGTGCAGACAGCTGGGTTTATCTGATCGGGAGGCCCAAAATGTAACCTTTCCATGCTAACCCCCCCATTATGATTAGGGAGACAGGCAAGCAAGCAGGTTACTAGCCTATCTCCTGGTCTGGCACTGTCCTCAACCTCTCAAAGCTCCTGTCTGTGGGTAGTCGCTCAGCATCAGCACATACAATGCAGGGTTTGGGGGGGGGGGGGTACCAGCACCCATGTATACTTCCATCTGGTGTCCCCCAGTTATATATGATGATCTTCAGTAGAATTTTGGGACTTAATTACTACTTGAGTAACGATTTGTAACAATGGTCTTTCAGGCTTATTCAAAGAATGCACAGAAGTAGAGTAAAGCAGAGCAATTAATCAATTTAATGTAGTAAGCCAATATAGGTTACTGCACTCTGCACATTATTATTGCTCACAATCTTCCTTTACATAATAAGTCTGTATGTTACAACATGTTCCATTTCCATGTTCCGTAGCAAGTTCCATTATCAGCATTTTTTAAATGTGTGTGTGTAGGCAGAACCCCAAACCCCAAACCACAAATAGCAAGGAAATGGCTGCTTTGCTAATGAGCACCTGTCTCCGGCTCCCAGCACTTGCCTGAAACAAGCACTGGCACAATAAATGCATTATTCTTTAACCACTTCAATATAGGGCATTTTCACTCCCTTCCTACCCAGACCAATTTTCAGTGCTGTAACAAATAGAGCTTTCTTTTGGTGGTATTTGATCACCTCTGCGGTCTTTATTTTTGCAGTATAAAAAACAAAAGAGCAGCAATTTAGAAAAAAAAAAAAAAACACAATATTTTTTATTTTTTGCTATAATAAATATCCCTTATCGCTTGCGTTGTTCTGCTGCTATACAACATGCATCTGCAGCAGTTACAGTGAGTGTAGTGTGCCTCCTGCAAAGTATACACCTGAAGCTACCCCTTATTGCTGGTGTTGTTCTGTTTCTGTAACACAGGCATCTGCAGCAGTTACAGTGGGTGTAGTATGCCACCTGCACAGTATACACTTGAAGCTACCCCAATTGCTGGTGTTCTTCAGATCCTGTACCACAGGCAGGCAGCTGCAGTAATTACAGTCGGTGTACTGTGTCATCTGCACAGTGTGCACCTAAAGCTACCCCAATTGCTGTTTTCCCATCTCCCTGCAGGCCATTAGTATGGTTGGAAGGCCAACAAGGAGAGGCAGACAGTCATGAGCCAATAAAAGAGGGCAAGCAGGCTGTGTCTAGAGGCAACAGTGCTGGTCGTGGACACGGTGCATCGTCATCAGCACGTGGCCATGGGACACACTTGTCCTTACTTTCGGCAGCTGGACATGTTGAGCCGCATCATGCCAAAGACTTGGTAGAGTGGATGACCAAGCCCTCCTCATCCTCCTCTCTCACCCAGGCTCAGGGTACTGGCAAAGCAGCTGCCAACATGTCCTCTTCCCTCGTCTCAATGTCATCAGTCACTCCTTCCCTAGACCCACAATGTCCTCCTGAGGAGTTCCCCGAACTGTTTGAGCACAGTGTTGGGTACATGCTCCAGGAGGATGCCCAGCGTTTTGAAGGCTCTGATGATGATACCCAGCTAGAGGAAGGCAGTAGTGTGAGCGCAGAGAGAGAGGATGCTCAGGAAGGACAGCAATCTGGCAGTCATGTTCCACCAGCTGCAGCATACTGCCAGGTTTGCTCCAGTGATGAAGAGGGAGGGGATGATGAGGTCACTGACTCCACTTGGGTGCCTGATAGGAGAGAGAAGGAGGAGGAGGCACATCTCCAACGAGGCATGATGCCTTCCGGGGGCCAGCTTAAGAGCAGCACACCGACTGAATCACACCAGAGCTCCGCCTGTGCAGGGCACTGCCTCTGCGCATTATTCCAAAAGTTCTTTGGTGTACGCCTTTTTTGAGACAAGTGCATCAGATCGCACCGCTGCTATTTGCAACATATGTCTCAAGTGTATCTTGCATGGCCAAAACATCAGCCGCTTCAGCACTACATGCTTGACTAGACATATGTTGACCTGCCATGCAGCTCGTTGGCAAGCGTACCTTAAAGACCCACACCAAAGAACAAAGCGGACCTCTCCTTGCTCTTCATCAGCTTGGCTCTCCAACCCCATTATACCTTTAGTTCTCTCTGAAACCTGCACTGAGAGGAATGAAGGTGTAGAATTAGGTGTGCGGGCACTCTACTAGCAGTCAAATTTCCCTGCCCCAGCTGCTGGACCATCGAAAGAAGTTCACCTCCAGCCATCCACATGCCCAGCGGTTGAATGCTAGCTTGGCTAAATTGCTAGCACTTCAACTGCTGCCTTTTCAGTTGGTAGACTCGGCCCCCTTCCGTGAGTTTGTGCAATATGCGGTTCCTCAGTGGCAGCTTCCCAAACGCCACTTTTTCTCACGGAAGGCGATTCCGGCTCTCTACCGGCATGTGGAAGGCAATGTCCATGCCTCCCTGGACAGGGCAGTCAGCAGTAAGGTGCATATTACTGCTGACTCATGGTCCAGCAGGCATGGACAGGGACATTACCTATCTTTCACGGCCCATTGGGTCACTCTTCTGGCAGCTGGGAAGGATGTAGGACAAGGTGCAGTAGTGTTGGAGGTTGTTCCGCCAACACGCCTCCAAAATGCTACTACTAGTTGTGACACACCTCTCTCCTCCACCCCCTCTTCTTCTTCCTCCATGGCCTCTTCCTGTGCTTTGTTCTCGGAACCAGTGGTGCTCCGTAGGCGTTCAAGGGGCTATGCAAGTACGCAGGCAAAAAGATGCCATGCTTGTGTTTGGGGGACAAGAGCCACACTGAGGCAGATATTTTGTCAGCTCTGCAGGGGCAGGCCGATAGGTGGTTGATGCCATGCCAGCTTAAACCAGGAATGGTGGTTTGCGACAATGGCACCAACCTCCTCTCCGCCCTCCGACAGGGACAACTGACCCATGTGCCCTGTGTAGCTCACGTCCTTAACCTGGTGGTGAAGCGGTTCTTGGGCAGGTACCTGGACTTACAGGATGTCCTGAGGCAGGCCAGGAAAGTCTGTGTGCATTTCCGCCGATCATATAATGGCAGTGCTTGGCTGGCTGAGCTCCAAAAGGAGTTTAACCTGCCCAAGAACCGCCTTATATGTAACATGCCCACCAGGTGGAACTCAATGTTAGCCATGCTGCACTGGCTGCACACGCAGCAGAGGGCCATCAATGAGTACCTGTGCAACTACGGTACCAGGACAGGGTTTTTCACCATGCCAGTGGGGCATGGTCAGGGATGCCTGCACTGTCCTGTCACCATTTGAGGAGGCCACGAGGATGGTGAGCAGTGACAGTGCATGCATCAGTGACACTGTACCTCTTGTCCACCTGTTGGAGCATACACTGCGTGGAATAATGGACAGGGGACTTGAGGCACAACAGAGGGAGGAAGAGGAGAACTTCCTTGCTTCTCAAAGCCCCCTTTATCCAAACAGTGTTCCTGCTGTCCCACCCATCACACAGGAAGAGGACGAGGAGGAGGACGACGATGAGGATTGTGTCAGCATGGAGGTGGAGCCTGGCACTCAGCATTAGCAGCAGCAGTCTTTTAGGGATGATTTACAGTCCCAAGAAACCCCTGGACTTGTATGTGGCTGGCAGGAGGTGGCTGCAGATCATGTCGTCCTTAGTGACCCAGAGGACTCCGGGCCGAATGCCTCAGCTAACCTATGCTGCATGGCCTCCCTGATCCAGCAAAGCCTGCAGAAGGATCCTTCTTCGGATCAAGGAGAGGGACCATTACTGGCTGGCAATTCTCCTTGATCCACGGTACAAGGGTAAGGTTGCGGACCTTATCTAGCCATCGCAGAGGGAGCAGAGGATGAGACATCTCCGGAAGGCCTTGCAGAAAGGTCTGTGCAACGCGTTCCCAGAGACTGGGAGGTTTGCAAACTCCTGGTACTGGACAACGTGTTGCTGAGGCTTCGGTCAGTCACAGAAGGAGCGGTGGAGAAGGTGGCCGTCTGACCGATGTGTTCAGACAATTTTTTAGTCCACAGCCCCAAGGTAGGATCGGTTCCAGCAACCATCGCCAGCGTCTGATTTACATGGTGTGGGAATACCTAGGGGCAAGGTCAAACTTGGACACCTTTCCCACTGAAAATCCTCTGGCTTACTGGGTCTTGAGGATGGATCACTGGCCAGAGCTTGCACAGTATGCAATTGAGCTACTGGCCTGTCCTGCATCTGGTGTTCTTTCAGAACGCACATTCAGTGCTGCTGGAGGCTTTATAACCGATCATAGGGTGCGCCTGTCCACCGACTCGGTTGATTGTCTGACCTTCATAAAGATGACTCAGTCTTGGATCGCCACCAGCTACCAAGCACCTGAAGCTGATGTAACCGAATAATTTTTTTTGAAAGATCACATCCCAGACTGCCTTTGCTGATGCTGAGTGACTATCCTGTTATGTTGACTGATTATCCTCTTCCTCCTCAATGATCCTGCTGATAGCTTGGAAGAACATTTTTGTTCTGGGGGCCCAATTTTTCAGCCCCTGTTTAACAGGTGAGTGTAATTACAATTTTTGATGCAATACTTTGCAGCAGGACTCATTCTTGCACTCCAACTAGAGTATCTGGGAGAGGTTGCAGTGTCATGGCACTAGCACCAGTGCCTAAGGCCCAATTTTTCAGCCCCTGTTTAACAGGGGCCTGTAATTATAATGTTTGATGCAATACTTTGCAGCAGGGCTCATTCCTGCATTCCAGCTAGAGTATCTGTGAGGGGTTGCAGTGTTGTGGAACCAGTGCCTAAGGCCCAATTTTTCAGCCCCTGTTTAACAGGTGCATGTAATTACAATTCTTGATATAATATTTCACAGCAGGGCTTGTTCCTGCACCCACCGAGAGTAACTGAGGACTTACAGTGTTGTGGCACCAGCACCACCACCATTACAACCACCAAAGGCCCAATTTTTCTACCACTGTTCAACAATGGCATGTAATTACAATTCTTATAATAGTTCACAGTAGGGCGATCCAGCGCCCACCAAGAGTCACTTTGAGGGCTTACAGTGCTAACTTGTGGCAACGTCAACACCTTAGGGCAAAACTTTTGCAGAGCATATACGGCAGGCCCCTACTTTCAAACATCCAACTTACAAACGTAAGGAGACAACAGGAAGTGAGATGAAAAAAGACAGACTGCAAAAAAATTATACAGGGGTGATAACCCTTCCCTATGTTTTCCAAAAAGCTTAAACATAGATTTTTTGACTGGAGCTATACTTTAAAAATGTACCAGTTCAAAATTACAAACAGATTCTACTTAACACAACAAACCTACACAGTCTCTGTCTTGTTTGCACCGCCTGTATACTGCTGTTCTGAGTATATAGGGCCTGGGGGCCCCACGCCTTTCCTTTTTTTAATTTGGGTAATACAGCATTACTATAGTAACACGGTACTACTCTGGAAAGGTCATCATAATATGATTGCTTATAGCAGTGAATTTCACTGCTATAAGCAAACATTTTTAATGAATGTAAGTGTGTATTGTTGTGATTAGCTGTGATTGGCTACAGCTTATCACACGGCACAGATTGGCCTGTCTGTACCATGTGATCATGGTGAGCAATCACAGCTGGCAACACAATTGTACACAATAAATGGCATGAAACGAAGCCATCCATTGTTGACAATTGTCATGTGATCTGCTGTGATTGTTCACAGTGATCATATTGTACCATCAAGCGGGCTGGTACACTGATCAGTCATCCACTGTGTCCATCGGTCAGATTGTGCCACATTGCATCCCAGAGGGGCCATGCAAGGTGTGTTTTGGGGAGGACGTCCTCCTAGAACAATAGTGCTTGCTAGCTAACTTCAATTTGTTTAATTAAGTGTTGAAAATAAAACCCAGAAGCTGCCTGGTTAG
Source organism: Lithobates pipiens (assembly GCF_037356315.1). NCBI lineage: Eukaryota > Metazoa > Chordata > Amphibia > Anura > Ranidae > Lithobates > Lithobates pipiens. Next base: position 56,071,865 of record NW_027507787.1, on the reverse strand, counting down.
TATGCACAGCTGCACCAAGCGCACCTGCATCTTTGCTCGGTCTTCCTTCCGAGTCCTGCCTCTTTGCGGGTGCGTAAATTGGGTCTGAGCTGCGCATTCATGGCTCAGATTGCATTACTGCTGACAGGTGGGGGGAAAAACAACTTTAACAAAGTTTATTTGTAATCATTACTTGGGTCAAATTGACATTTGTTTTCAACTGCAGTGATAAGAAATTTGGAAGGTGCAGGATGGAAATCTTTTCGCTAACAAATTTCTAACAGTGGTATGTGCTTTTCATTCGGTAAATTCAGTTCAAAATCAAATGTTAAAAGCAAACAAATTTCTAACAGTGGTATGTGCTTTTCATTCGGTAAATTCAGTTAATTTGACACCGTTCATGTATCCACACTACTGTTTTGTACTGCCTTGTGAAGCTACATGCATTCTATATCTTTTTGGTCATATTTTCAAAAGTGGAACTTGACCTATAACAACTTGATAAAAAAATAATGTACTTTAGCAAGGAACATACTGTACATTCCACATTAAGCCCAGGTTCACACTAGAGCGATCTCAGAGATCGCATTGTAATTCACACCACAAGGCAGTGTGAACTGCCTGCGGAATAGGAGTGTTGCAGGGACCGGCGCTGGTTCCCGCATTGCATGAGTGTGAAGTTGAACCCAGGGTAATAATTACATACAAAAGAAAAAAATAGCAGGTGGGCTGATAAAGAGTTTAGTATAGCCCTCCAGATGGCTATTGGTGATAATTAGACAAGTCAAAGGGTGCTGCTGATCTCTATGGATCCTCTGGGTGGCGGGAACACATCTAGACAAAAACACAAAAGAAGAGAACACAAAGCTCCCCTAGTGTAACTTGCCTTTAATATGGTAAAGTTAAAAACACTACAATGGTTAAACTCACATTGTGTGAAGATAGATACAGCATAAGGATTCCACTGTGGCCACACTCCTAAACCCACCTCAAGATCCCGACAGGGGAGGGGGTAGCTGTTGCCCAGATCTGAGGCTATCGACCTCCATGCTCGACGTACAGATCCTAAAGAGCAAGCCTCCGGTCCAGCCAGCGCTGCTCTCCGAGGACACACGAATTGCCATGGCAACTGTGTGACATCCAAACTCTTCTCCCCCCCTGCTCAGAGAGCAGCGCCGGCTGGACCGGGTGCTTGCGCATTAGGCTCTGCATGTTGAGCATGGTTGTGGATAGCTTTGGATGTGCTGCAAGGATCCGGGCAGATAGGTTGAACAGCCACAGCTCCCCTGTCGAGATCTTGAGGTGGTTTTAGGAGTGTGGCCACAGTGGAATCCTTATGCCGTATCTATCTTCACATAATGCGAGTTTGGCCATTGTAGTGTTTTTAACTTTACCATATTAAAGCCGAGTTATACTAGGGCAGCTTTTTGCTCTCTTCTTTCACATTAATAATTATACTACCAAAATGAGTGTGTGCTGTAAATTGCCTCCAGCATTGCTCTTGTTTCTGCTTGCTGGAGGCTGCCATTTTGCTGAAGCCTAGAGTCTCTGAACAAGAAGCAAATCATAAAGTGGAACTAAACCCATCGATTCAACAGTTTCAAAAAACAGTTACATTCCTGGAATCCTGGGATTGCTAAATGTCACATTTGCTTATGACCGCAACCAAACTGTCAAACCATCCAATGGCTGGTGTCATAACTGATTACATGTGCAGCACCATGACCATTGGAGATCAAAAAGAAGCAGCTTCCTTGGCTATAAAGGATAGGAGGGTTCAATTCAGCTTTAAGTGATGACAGCATAGGTGAACTCTAACTCGGAGCAAAATAAATTAAATAAGGTTATATAGGAAAAAAACACAACATGGCACATAACCTATAAAAATGTATCTGCTGACCCTGAATGATATCATTGGCAAATGTCAGATCTATCCAAGAATCTCTTATATTTTGCCTGCTATAAAAACAATATTGTATTCAGAATCAGCAGTGTTGATATGCTGATAATCAGACAAGTGCCTTCAATGTAAAAATAAATATTTTTTTTCTTAAAAAGAAACGCACAGGCTCACCCAGTACTGAAAGACAACGTACTGTACTGGTTGCATTTCATGAGTGGACAAATATGCAAGCACAAGAATCACATTTATGCTTTTTGTTACTAGGCAACAAGTGAACCTTGCAATATATTTTACAGAATGTCTGACAAACGTTTCCAAGAGAGCTCCACACAGAACAAACGATGCATGATAGCAATATGAACTAGTATAAAGAAATTAAATAGTATAATACAGGATCTCCTGGAGAGACTGGTTAATAGGAATTTGCTCAGAATGGAAAGGGGACTGACTGGAGGTCATTGGCTGCTGCCAGGGAAAAATCACTTCAGCGTTAGAAGTGACATATCATCAACATTCCAAAGAAGAGTAGAGCTCCGACCCTAATGCGATATGCAAACTGTTTTTGTTTGAAGCAAAGTATTTCATACATGGTATATCATATACATTATGGAAAAGAGAACAATATTGTTAGCGAAAATGAAGGAAAGCAGTCACGATCATATAATGTATGTTAAAGGGACATCATGTTTCAAATGCTATTCTGCCTATTTGGTACATCGCTGACATGTATATTTAATTTGATTTGTGAAATTTTCTAAAAGTGACCAACAGCAGATGTTCATAATGAAAGATCTGTGAAACATGATAAAATATATATAAAATGAAATATGCGCAGGATAATATTCCAGTAATGATGTTCAGTATAAACTGTACTAGGTAACAAGCAGTATAACGACCTCATGATGATGGACTTTCACACCAGAAAGCTACAGAAAAGACTATTGTTTATAGACAACTGCAGTTTTAAATGTCAATTAAAGAAGTCCTGAACTGGGAAATATGTGCCAAAAAAGGCAAGCAGAGGAAAAAGGACTATTCTCCAGTATTGCCTATAGATTCCCTGCAGATGGTCCTCATTACTATTTTGCTATGTTTTATATGCACTGTGTCTGTGTGGAAGTGGCCATCTTAGTAGAGGAGCAAGGCTTTACTTCCCCTTATGTGAGAGATACCCCCCATGTTGACTGCTGGGCTAATAAATCAAGGAGCATAGATCCACAAACTGACTAAGGGATCATGCACACTGCATCTCAAAAGGAGCTCAAAGAAGCTGCTCCTACAGGCTTTTGAGTTCTCATTTTTTTTTGCCTGGAAACTCCCCTCCATGTTAGCCATTGTGTCCATGCACACTATGGTTTTCTCAGGAGTTTACAGGCATGCGCTCTTACAGGCAGTGCCCTAAAACGAGAGAAAGAAAGAAAGAAAGCTAGAAAGAAATCATCCAAAACACACACACAAAAGGAAAAATTAGCTGAAGGGAAGGATTGTGGAAAAAAAGCTTACGCTCAAAAGAGTTCAAAAAACCTCAAAGAACCTCAAAATAAAAACATGCAAAAGAGCCCAATAAAGTACCATTTTTGTGCATGAGCCCTAAAGCAGAAGCAGGAAACTGTCTTGCAATGCTTCCACCACTACAACAAGGAGACCAGTGAGCAGCACAATATTCACATCACCAAATCTAAATCTAGAGATGGTCAGAGGCAGCAGTGTCGTAGATGTCACACTCCAGACATACAGCTATTAGACAACAGAACAGTGCTTAAGCATTGCTATTATTAAAAGAGTATGCAAGATTGTGGCATTTACCCTCTTCCTAAACTCTTTTTCCTCTTATTAGGGCCCCCTGATTTTGCTCCTTTATACTCGACCCTCTACTACCCCCTTGTTCTGCCCATCTCACTAATCCCTCATTATCACTCCCCGTACCCTTTACTCAACTCTGAGATACAGTATCAAGATACAAAAGTGAGTACATTCCTCACATTTTTGTAAATATATTATATCTTTTCATGTGACAATCCCACTGTCAGCTGTTGTTACAGAGCTGCCCCAGACAGCTGCAAAATTAGTATAAATGGGGGGGCACTCGCGAGCAGCGAACCAAGATGGCCGCTCGGTAATCTCACTCCTCGCCGCTCAGACACATCAGCACTGATATTGGGGGCACTCTTGGCTTCACCTGTACCTATCCAGTTCCCTGCAGCTCCGTACAACCCATGGAGGGAAGATCCACCTGTTCCTCCAGCTCTAAGTCAGCAGACCGGAATCCTCTTGTGGCCTCCCGACCTGATACCATCATGGAAAATCTGCCTCGAGCCAGGACCTTTCCAACAATTCCTTCCCGAGGATGCTGAAAGTGATGTCCCAAGAAGTAGCCCCACACCGGCAGCCTGTACTCCACGATGCTGACCTTCTGGCACACTTTAAAAATCATGCTGTAAGTGGAACTCAGCTGCTACCACAAAACTTGCAACACACATCACCAAGGAGATCAGGGAGCTTGAGGACAAGATGCAGGGCCGTTTTTAAGGCAGGGCAAAAGGGGCAGCTGCCATGGGCCCTGTAACTGTTGTGGGGCCCAAAGCAGCTGCCTCATACTTGTCAACTATCCTGGTTTAAATTCCCTCGTCCCTTGAGGTTTTAATCATGTGCTGTGTCCCAATATCTCAGTGTGAATTGCTGCTACTAATGCTGCCCAGCTCTGCCCTATTGTTGTGTAAAGATGACTCACCTGGAGACCCTGTGTTTACATGTAAATTACCGGCATTCATATGTAAATAGTGGCTGCCGGCAGCATTGATATGTATAGCATGGCCCCCTGAGGTCATATTCACAGTAATCTCTAGCAACCAATCAACAAGCAGAAATCATGTGCTATAACCTCTAGTAACTAATCTGTGAGCCTTAATGTGTGCTGTAACCTCTAGCAACCAGTCAGTGTGCGGTAATGATACACTATAACCTCTGCCAACCAATCGCAATAGCTGCCTGATCTGATTCAGTAAACTGATTTTGAGACTAGCTGCTATTTATTGTATGTCTCAGAGCAGATGGCGAGCGAAACTACATGGGGTGGGGGGGCAAGAAAAGTTTTGCCCAGGGCCCAATCAATATTAAAGACAGCCCTGACAAGATGGATGCGGCTGCCACAGTCCTGGAGAACCATGAGCAGGATATTACTGAGTTTAAAAAGAAACGGGAAGCTGCCCACCTCCGTCTGGAGTACTTTGAAACTAGAGCTCGCAGAGGTAACCTGCGTCTCAGAGGCATCCCTGAGACGGTCGCAGACCTCACCTCCACAGCAACAGTTCTATTCCAGGAGCTAGTTCCTGTCATTCCTATTGATAGGATGGAGTTTGACGCATCCATCATGCGCTTGGCCCTAAGAAACCTGAAGGGCCACCCCAGGACATTGTGATAAAGCTCACTTACTATCACACTAAAGAAACCCTCCTGTGAGCATTTAGGGACAAGCCTGAACTAGTATTCCAGAGTAACCACTATCAAGTCTTCACAGGCCTCTCCCAGTCTACAATTGTGAAAAGGTGACAGATGAAGCCCTACACCTCTGCACTGCTGGCCCATCATATTCAATATCGTTGGATACCTTCAAGCTTTTTTTTTTATTTTTTTTTATTATTTCCTGTAAGGGCTGCAACCACATCCTGACCTCTCCAGACGAAGCACAAGCGATTCTGGAATCGCCTCTTGCCATCCAACAGGAAACCAAAGCCCAGCTAGCAATCTCTTGGGTCACACCTGGGAAACAGCGAAAAGCCACAAGCACTCCCTTCCACGCACCTCGTCTGCAACTGGCTTACCATGCTCTGACCCAGGATGAGCCTTGGAATTGTAAGTTTAGCCCTGTCTCAACAAGTCCACTGGACTTAGTGGTTCATGTTTCCTACCGTCCACTGTGAGAGACGGTAGGCACAGATATCCTCTCCTCCCTCATCCTTGGCTAACGTTTGGCCTCTCCATTTTTTTCCCCCTATTTGTGACTGTTGTCTTTCTTTTCTTTTTTTTTTTTTTGATTGCTTGCTCATACCCTACCTAGGAACAGGTGAGCTGCCCCACCTTTGAATGTTTGCAATATTATGGCTCATCCTTGCATGGACCTCAACCAGTTGGTTTGCCATTAGCCTGCACTCACCTACATACCGCTGTTCTGCAGCTCACACTCCCATGCAGTGCTGCCTGCCTCCGATATCACTGACACTCGAACTATGGTTGACACAAGACTGCAGCGGATTTTTTTTTTCTTTATTTCTTTTTTTATTATTAGCTGCACTATCACTACCACCTTAGACTTAGAGCCCATTTCCATCACGCCGTGGGGTAGACTGTGATGCCTCTACACCTGTAATGGACATAATAACCCCTCTACCGCATACAGTACTCGGTTCGTCCTCTTCTCTTTGCTAATGTTGAATTCCTGATGTTTATAATGCAGGGGCTCACACGCAGGGCTCACATGTCCCTCCCTCCCTCCCCCCTCCTTCCCCAACTCCTTGATATACTGCCAATTGAGCCCTTGCCTGCGATCCTCACAGACGACCTTCAATTTTGGTATCATGCCTACTGTACACATCCCCCCTGGGGCCCGGGGGGGGGGGTCTGCTCCCTTCTGGGATTGCAGGGGTGGACTGACCCGGTGGATTTTACGCTGGACTCCCTTGACCAGCGGCTCGGTGCCCCCATTACCTCCCCGCTGACCCAGGACGTACCCTGTGGATGTTTCACTAGTGTTAATATTGAGTTGCTGGACTGATGCACTGATGCACTACTGCCTGTTATATTTCACTTTAAAATTTTCTTTATGCTGCCTCCCTCTCCACAAATTATGGCCTGTCTTGCTGGCCCACCACACATTAAAAATGTTACCTTTGACCCCCCTGGGGTTGCCGATTATATCTTCCAATTATCCCCCCCCCCCCATTTATTTTTTCCTGGCCGAGACTCTCCCTCTAACAATTCTGGCTATTTAAGCCCAACTCAGCAATGTGTCCAGCAGCAGAGCCCCCCTGCCTCCCACATCTTACCATTAGATGTGGTTCACGCTTGCCATGATGTACTTAGCACTACCCTCCCTACTTTACTACCTTGTTTTGTCCCCCCACCCCGGTCCTTCCTTCCCTTTTTTTCTTTGCCTCTGCCTTTTCTCCCTCCTGTCCCCTCAGGTCGGTGCTCGATTATGGTCCAAGACACAAATCCTTGATGGCCGATGTGGGACCTCCTCAGTTAATTACTAACTAATAACATAATTTTGTCTCCTCTCTATGGCTATGACTCAGTTGAAGTTCTATTCACACAATATCCATGGGTTCAATTCTCCAGTGACGTGTTTAAAGGTATTTCACCACTTAAAATCTAGCCATGTTGACCTGGTATGCATAGACCAGGTTTTCCTCCTCCTCCGCTCCAATACACCTCTCTCCTCCCTTCCCTACCCTTTATGTAGCTTCTGCACCCGAAAAACACAGAGGAGCCCTAATCGCCTTTCGGCGTAACCTCTTATTTTTTTGCACTAAGGCAATTGCAGACACAATGGTAACTCTGGTAGCCTACTATGCTTCTAACTGCTTCCAGCACAAATTTTTCTCTCACCTCCTAAAGTGGTCTCCCAACACTGTTCCGTATCCCTTATCCTTATGGGTGACTCAAACGTAACCTTCGATTCCTCAGTGGACAGGAAATATGCACAAGGAGTGTCCCCCTCCCATGACCCGGTTGTAGAAGCACAAATGAGATCTCTCTTGCAATCGCACGGCTTAGTGGATGCATGAAGGGAACATCACCCTCTTGACCATGACTTCACTTTTTATTTGAATCCACATGGTAGCTTCTGCAGGATCAACCATGTCTTTATTCCCTTGCGAATCATTTCCAACACACACACACACATACACACAAGATAACGATCCCTGCCTCCCCATGGTCAGATCAAGATCATATCGTCATCTTGCTCGCACTCACTGGCCTAACTCGCTTGACTTATGAATGGCGGCTCAATGACCCTCTCCTAATATCCCAGGCTGCCCACTTCCGTCTCCAGAACTTTTTTCAGACAATGTTGGCTCCATGACGTCGGCTATCTCTCTGTGGGAAGCCCACAAGCCTACCATGTGTGGCCACTGCATTCAGCTTGCTTCCTCTTGCAGGCAGTACAGGAAAAATAAGATACAAGAACTCAAGACCTGCCTGGCATCCACTAATGCATCATGGAAATCCAACCCTACCCCTGCCAATAAAGAAGGCTCACGATAGCATTGTCGCGGAACTGGATTTGCTGTCCACTGACAGCTGAAAAAGCCCTATGATGGGACAACCACAAATTTTACACCTGTGCAAACAAACTGGGTGCGATGCTGGCCAGAAAACTCAACGCTACAGGCCATACCCACAAACCAGTTCGCTTACACTTGGCCAGAGGAGATCTTACCTCTGACCCAACCAAAGTCTCAGAGGCCTACGCGGATTTTCTGACCACTTTATACAGTAACCCCCTTCCCCCTTGATTTAGCAGACACCTTCTTCCGTGACCTCCACTCCCCCCCTCTTTCATCTGTGGCTCAAACGGCCCTCAATGCAGACATATGCAAACTTTCAAAGGCCCCAGGCCCAGACGGCTTCCCTGGCCTTTATTACTGCAAATTTTCCTCTGTCCTGCTCCCCCATTTGACAGCATACTTCAATAGCATGAAACAGGAAGCACTGCCTTCCCGACTCCTTACGAGCGCACATATCCATGATCCCGAAAACCACTGTTGAAGCCCATGACCCCCAAGCTTTTCCTCCCTATTTCTCTGCTGAATGAGGATATGAAACTATTGGGCAAGATTCTTTGTTCTAGCATTAATAAATACCTACATTCCCTGATTCACAGGGACCAGGTAGGCTTTGTGTCTGATCGCCAGACAGGAGACAATGTTCAGAAGGTGGTTCGCCTGATTTTCCTGTTGTACCACTGCAAACTCCCAGGATTTCTTCTCTCGCTTGACATATACAAAGCTTTCGAATCCTTCTCGTGGGACTACTTACTCTATGTGCTTCGGTGGGGCTCTGGAAACTTGGTTCTCACCTTGCTGACTGCACTCTACTCTTCCTCTTCTGCCGCCGTCTGCTATGCGGGCTGCTTATCGCCACAATTCCCCATCTCCAGAGGAACATGGCAGGGTTGTCCCCGGTTTTCTGTTCTCTTTATCCTTGCCCTTGAACCTCTGGCCATGGCCCTCAGGGCTGACACAGATATTAATGGAATCCCATATGCAGGCGAATGTTACAAGGTAAATATGTCTGCGGACGATTCTCTTTTGACCTTTACTAACCCAATTGTCTCCTTACCAATCTACTTTCCCTCCTGACCCACTTTGCCACCATCTCAGGGCTCCAGAAAAATCCCCACAAACCCACTGCCCTGATTATTTCCCTTCCAGGTTCCCTGGTTATGCACCTCCAATCCACCTTCCTGTACCGCTGGACCGGCTCCTCTTTAGAATATTTTGGTATTAAGACGACTCCCTCTTACTTCTCTCTTTTTTCTGCTAACTACTATCCCCTGTTACGTACCATCACGGTGCTCATGATATCTTGGCAGCTCCCCACCTTGTCATGGATTGGCCGCATCCATGCCATCAAGATGACGGCCCTTCTGAAGATTTTTTACTTCTTCCGGACTCTATGGGTTTAGATTCCGGCATTTTTCTTTCATCTTCTTCAGAAAAGGCTTCTCTCCTTTATTTGGGCCAACAATCATCTCAAGGTCTCCTGCTTTTACCCTGTATGCCCAGAGGCTGAGAGGTGGGCTTGGAGCCCCAAATACCATCAAATATTACCAGGCTGCGCAAATCTCCCAGCTTGCAATGCTCCAGACTACCGCCGATATTCCACTGTGGGTTCTCCTGGAAATCCCCAACTGTGCACTGGTCCCCATCTCTGCCTTCTTAAGGCTTCCTCCTAAAATGCGTCCCCCCTCACTCAGCCCTCTGATGGACCATGGTTTGAAGCTTTGGGACTCTGTTTGGTACTCCGTGGGCTCATGTCTTCTCCCTTCCACTCTACCCCTCCTAAATAACCCTACATTTCCCCCTGGCTTAGAACAACCTCAAGTTTTTTCCTGTTGACCAGCCCATGGATTTTCTCAGGTTCGACATTTTCTTGCAACCCGCACCTTCCCCTCGTGGGCTTCAAACCAAGAGACTAAAGAAGTTGCCCCAGTATAATTCTTCCACTATCTCCAATATGACACTGGATTTCCTCTCAGACACAATGATGCTTTTCAGTACCAGAAAACGGCCTTTAAGCAAACGTGCCAACACTCTCCAGGGTCTCCTGGTACCATATCTTTGATTTACTCCTGCCTTAACTCGAGCGGGACTCCAACCTCCACATCTTATGTCCCCAAATGGGAGCGGGATTTATCCCCCATTGATTTGGTGGATTGGAGCAAAGCCTGGTCTAATATTGCAAAATGCTCCTTTAATACGGCTACCCTAGAGGCAGCCTACAAGGTACTCCTCCGTTGGTAGTGGGTTCCAACCCATATTGCCAAATCAAACCCATCCTACAGTGATAGATGCTTCAGGGGCTGTGGTCAGGGTGGAAATGAACTTCATATCTTGTGGACCTGCCCTCGCTTAGTGGGATTCTGGTCAAGGGTATTTGGTCTTCTGTTTACTCTCTTCCATGTGTTTATCCGCATGGATGACAAGTTGGCCTTACTCCACTGCCCGATCTTGGGCCTCTTCTCCTATCAGCAGAAATTTTCCACTTATTTGTTTATCGCTGTGAAGCGTGCAATAGCAAGGGCCTGGAAGAGGCCGGCTGTCTCGTTTGCAGAGGTGTAGAGTATCTTAACGACTTTCAAGAATAATAAGATGTCTAGTATTCTCCATGATTCCCACGCCAAATTCCTCAAGGTATGGGGCCCGTGGTGCTAGTCCTACGCTCTTCCTACTCTGTATCTGACCAGCCTAGGCCTCTCTGACCTCAACTGACCTCCTCTGCCCTCCCCCCCGACCTGGAAGAACCTCTTTCCTACCTATTCTGCACTTCTTTTTCCTTCTCCGTCTTTCCTTCCCATCTCGTGTCCCTCCTTTGCCATCTTGCACCCCCCCCCCTTGTTTTTTTTTCTTATTTTAGTTTTTTGCTGTCCTCGTTCCAAGTTTAGTTTTTCCAAAATTTTTGTGGTCTACTCCACACTCCAACCCCTGAGCAATTAAGCTCAATCACCCTATGTTGACCGCCCGGCCTTGGTTGTTGATGTTCGACAGCTCTTTCTACCAAATATGTTCCCAATGTGTATTAAGTTGTGCCATGTTATGTTTACTGCTCATATCCCCTGTGTGGGATCATTACAGTTATTCTTCTCATATATTTCAAGAAATAAAATTGTACCAGAAATAAGTATGAATGTTTTTTTTTTATTCCCACACTTCTCTTCTAACCGATTCAGCCCCGGGAGATTTTACCCCCTTCCTGACCAGAGCACTTTTTGTGATCCGGCACTGGGTTGCTTTAACTGACAATTGCACGGTCGTGCGACATTGCACCCAAACAAAATCAACGTCCTTTTTTCCCATAAATAGAGCTTTCTTTTGGTGGTATTTGACCACCTCTGCGGTTTTTATTTTTTGCGCTATAAACAAAAAAGAACGACAATTTTGAAAAAATTGCATTATTTTTTACTTTTTGCTATAATCAATATCCCCCAAAAATATATAAAAACATTTTTTTTCCTCAGTTTAGGCCGATATGTATTCTTCTACATATTTTTGGGGAGAAAAAAAAAACGCAATAAGCGTATATTTATTGCATCTACAAAATAGGGGATAGTTTTATGGCATTTTTATTATTCTTTTTTTTTTAACTAGTAATGGCAGCGATCTGCAATTTTCATAGGGACTGCGCCATTATGGCGGACACATCGGACAATTTTGACAAATTTTTTGGACCCATTTTCATGAATACAGCAATCAATGCTATAAAAATGCATTGATTACTGTAAAAATGTCACTGGCATTGAAGGGGTTAACACTAGGGGGCGATCAAGGGGTTAATTTGTTCCCTAGTGAGTGTTCTAACTGAAGGGGGAGGGGAATGTGCAGGGGAGATGACAAATTGCCGTTCATACTCTGTATGAACAGACGATCTGTCTGTTCTCCCCTCAGAGAACCGGAAACTGTGTTTCACACACAGATCCCGGTTCTCCGTGTGTCACAGGAGCCCAGTGGTGCACTTGTATCGGCTAGGGGGTGAGCAGGTGGCGTGTGCTCCCCCTAGTGGCCACAGGGCGAAGCGACGTTACATAACATTGTTTCACCCAGCCGTGCCATTCTGCCGCAGTACAACTACTTCACAAATACTTCACAAATTTTCTTTAGTGTTGGTGCAAGATGAGTAGTTTCATCAAATTTTTTGTTGTTTTCATGATCAGGGAAAATGTGTACTCTGACATGACCATGCCAAAGAATGGAATGGCAAGTAATTTATTAGTGGTCCAATACCCCACATGAAATATAATTAGGCCCAGAAATTTCCAAATGTCATCTTTAGTCACTGGTTTTCACTTTCTGCTTCTTAAAAACTTCCGATGCAGAAATGCTCTTAGTACCGGTTTGTCTCAGTAACTATTTTTTCAATAACCTCATTGGTCAGAAATAATTGTAAGTATGCCCAGGGATTGTCGTGTTCAACGTCTACTTTCATACAAGATGCTCCAGTAATTGGGAATCTTGGGGGCGTTGCCTGATCTGTACCACAGTCAAAAGAGCACCATGTTTGCACATCGCTGAGCTCGGTCACAAAATCATCGCTGTCATCACTTTCAGTGTCTGATGACAAATTTCCCCACAAATCACTCTCACTTCTGCAAGTGATTCTAATTCACCATTGCCGTTTTCTAGCTGGGCTAAAACTGCTTTTGACCTAAAAGGGATGCTTTTTGGATACCATGGATGTCCTCAAGTTCTCAAGCAGAAAAAATAGTAAAAGTGCAGGCACTGGACAAAGCACTAGGGACAAAACTGAAGTGAAATGGTTTGATGCAGTAATGTAATCCTAACAGATTACAATGTAGTGTGTGTATGTAATGCTTTGTTTACTTTTCTGAATTTCCCACCCAGTTCCACCCCTGTGATGCCAGCGCTCGCAGGGAAGGGAACCCGGAAGACAGATGCTGGCATTGGCTGGAGGACACAGCGTGGAGACTATAGGGGCAAGGTAAGTGACATTACATGGATACTACAGTGTAGATACTACAGTATAACCCCGAGCATGGCTTGGGGTTACCGCATTTGGTACTGAAAATTAACCCCAAGCCACACTCAGTATTACCGCCAGGGAGGTTAAGGAAGGAATTGATTGTAAAAAAAATATTTTTTCTTTTTCAAGGATTGATAAACATATAAAAACGCATGGCAATACTATAGGTTAATTGTACTTTAGAGTTAATTGTTGCACTTTAAAAGCTTTTATTGCACTCATCCAAGCACAGGTGTCTTTCTATATTTTTGTTTACTCCATGCAGATAAAACGTGAATTATAGTTGTCACGTTCATGCTCTATACTGTACCTACAACTACAAAACTAGAAAAGCAGCAAGATGGTAATAAAAAACTTGATTTCCTCCAAGGCCAACTCCAATGCTGTTAACTTTTGCCTGTAGATGGCTGTGCCCTTTTCATTCTTCAAGGCATTCTAAAATGTAATTTCAGCTTTGTTCATCATTCATCTTCTGACCATTGCCTGTTTTCTGGAGTCCACTTGTCTGTTCTGCCTGCCCCACTTCCCTCTGTTGTGAGTCTTTAACAGTTTGTCATTTGTTCTTTTGTTCTGCTTATATGCAGCCTACTGTAGTCATGCTGATGACACCTGCTTTACTGACTTCCCCTCTGCTTTCAGATTAGTACTTTCATTCTGAATTAAGGCATGGGTAACCTGTGGGCAAGGTCTGCTGTCACAGAGAAAGTAAATCTTAGGATGCTATCTGGATAGTACCCAGCAGAATTGTACCTTCTCCTCTCTCTCTCCCCCTCACCCCCTCCTCCTTGCCTGTCAGTTCCCTCTCTGTGGCGGTCTCTGCCCCCAAGCCGCTCATTGGTTACTGAGGACCTGTATGCTCCACGGCTCTGTACACACTATGTCAACTGGTGGTAACACAGCTAATCAATTATATATATATCCATAACCACAGTGCTCATCTTCTTCCTAAGAATGATACGTGACCTTTCTGTCTATCATTCTGGGACATCAGCTCTCAGCATATAGTTGGGGGATCCCATGTTCGTCAACTCCTTGCGGAATGTAATCAATATGACAATCAAGAGACTCCAGAAATAGGTTTAGGGATTTGGAATATCAATCCACAGTTTGGACTGCTCTGAGTTACTACACTGTTCAGGTCTATTCCACTAACCCAAAAAGTCTAGTAAGCGGATGTATGCATTATTTTTTTTTTTTTTAAAGTGTTTGTTAACCCAAGAGAAATAAAATTCAGATCCTGGTCCCTTAAAACAGATTAAACAGTGCCACTTCCTGTATCACCTCTCTGTACCGACCACAAAAATCAGGGCTGCGGAGCAGTGACCACCATGATCAGAGCATGTCCCTCCATCATATACACCTGTACTCTCTTCTCTCCCCCTACCCTTGCATGTCAGCTCCCTCCCTGTCTCTTCCCACCCCCCCCCCCCCCCCCATTATACAAAAAAAATAATTCTACAATGGTCACTGCCAGCCCGTCTATTAGGCTAGTCACATGACATGCAGCCGCTTTACAGCTCTGAGACAAGGCTTCTGGGGGTGGCCACGTTATCTTCCCGGCTGACATCAGAGGGATATCTTTGCCCCTTCCGCAGAAGCCATGTATCGGAGCTGTAAATTGGCCATGAGTCACTGGCCTGAAGATAGCTCTAAGGGCTCCTTCACACGGACATGTCTGTGTACGGAGCCCGCTCTGCTCAGCAGGGGATTGCCCTGTCTATCCCCGCTGAGCAGGAAGATGACAGGTCCGTCTCTGCACACTGTGCACAAAGTGACTGTTAGTTCCACGAGCAGTGATCAGCAGGTGCTGTACATAGTGAACCAAGTTTGTGCAGGAGGAAGGAAGACAAGGATCTTTGTAAAAAGGGAAGACGCAATCTCTTGTTCTGTGTTTTTGGAGGTGTTTTTAAGTTGGGCATCCCATAATTCCCTACCCCATCCCCTAGTAAAACAACAAAAACAATCCAAGGACTGATTTGTGCGTCAAATGAGGGAAATGCTGTGTGACTGGCTGTGCAGCAGTGGGGAACCCTAACTTCAGCGACTCCTACGGGGGTAGTGCTACAAACACCTTCAGTTGAAAACATAAATGAAAGGCAAAACATTTTTGTAAAGATATAATAAAACATTATAAATATCTTTTTCCCTTTTTTTTTATAAGTGAACACATTCCCTCTGTTCTCAGCTGCATAAGAGATGGGGGAAGGGGAAGCAGCAGCACACTGAGCTTCCCAGTAAATGAAAAAAAAAGTGCAGCGGGGGCATGTCAGGACAAGTCTGGTCAATGGAGGAGAATACACTGACTTCCCAGCTTAGCTAGAGAATTGACCATGGTGTGCTTTCCTGCTTAGTGTGATCAGTTTTTAATAGGAAAGCAAGGGGACCAGCAGAAACACCAGGGATTTCACATAAAGGAAGCAATAGAAAGAACAGTATATTTTCCCATACAAGTACATGGTACAGCAGGCAGATATCAGGAATATGAAGTGTTGGGGTAACAAACGTTTTAAGGGGTTTATTTACTGAAAGTTGCCAATGAAGAAGATGTAAGCAAGTAAAAACTCTTCCATGTTCATTAAATTGGGAATCACAAAACATCAAAGATTTCTTCACATATATAAACTGGTCCATGAAGACAGATGGTTAACTATCTGCAAAGAACATATGGATAACCCCAGGTGGCTTGTTTCTGCACTATATGTTTTGATTACATGTGATATTTAGGTAATTTACCCTCGTCCATTATTTACATTTAGAAGATTATTACTGTAAATTACAAACAACACAATGTTAAATAAGCCTGCAAAGCCCACAGTGACATAATGTGACAAGCAGAGTTATTATGAAAATAGAAGAATCGCCTACTGACTGCCAGATGGGACATGTCTAGCTTTGGTTGTGTGCTTATTCACAGAAGCCTGAGGATACAAATGTGTATGCAATCACACATGGAACAATTAACAAAAAGATCTCAGTTACTTTTGGAGAACTATGCCAAATGTGCACGGCAAGAAAAATGGATCCCCCTGCATAAACGTATGTACAGTTTATCTTACTAGTCTGCTTACTAGCTTCAATGGTATGGGACTCACCATGCTTTGGCATCTCTGGTTCAAATAATTAGCATACATTAAATAACAGACAGTGATAACAACCACCAAAAATGGGGGAATACATCTCATACTTGGTGTCTTGGTGTGTGAATATGTTTGGTTATAAAAGATTAACCCTTATGGTACAGGTCAAGGATAACAAACTCTCAGCTAAAGTCACATGAGAGAGTCGTAAAAACAGAACTCTGCAATACCATCAGCATTCATACTTTAAGAGGCTATGACTAAAAATAAACATCTTATCTGTGTTTGAATTCCGTATCTTATTCAAATAGAGAACATCACTCTCAATATTTCCATGACTGACTTCACATGACATGTGAGCTTAATTTTAGAGTCAGTCCTTCAAGCAAGTGATAGGTGTTTACTTTGAGTATTGCTTGGGTTTCTTTTCTATACTTATCTTCAACAACACAGCTCCAAAAAGTTGATTTCCGTCTTTTTATCAGAAAGCCCAGCAGAAAGTGCAACTGAAGTGATGTTCCATTGTGGCCATCTTGGTACACCCGCAACCAGCCACACCAAGCCTACAGTCTGAAGTTGTGAAGCGGATATCTTTTTACACCCAACGAAGTCTTGCATTTGACACTTATTTTTACCAGTAAACTGTGCTTATATTGTGGAATACAGGATTTTGAAATCCATCAAGCTGTTTTGATGTTGAATTTTAAAAGCAGTGGTGTTCTGTCAGATTAGCAAACCTGTGAGATCAGCAGGCTTGCTGCTGCTTTTAAAATTCAATATAAAAACACTATGTAAGCTGAGTTTACTGGTAAAATTGTGTGTAAAAAGCAAGAATTTGCTGGGTCTAAAAAGCTTGCCGCCTTCTGACTGTAGGCTTACGGCAGGCGAGTGTGGGAGTACCAAAATGGCCGCAACGGAACGTCACTTCCGTTGCATTTTCTGATGGGTAGCAGCTTTCTGACAGGACACCGGCCCTCAGGCTTTCTTAAAGCCTATCACTTACTGGCACATGTTACCATTGGAAAGATTGTAGTTACGACTGTTGATTAATAATGGCAGTTTTTTCTAGAACATTTTCTGGACTGGAAAAGGACAAAAATAAACCCATGTTGTAAAATCAAGTAAGACCCCTTTCACACAGAGGGCATTTTGCAGGCGCTATAGCGTTAGAAATAGCGCCTGCAATCCATTCTTAAACTGCTGCTCCATTGTTTCCAGTGTGAAAGCCCGAGGGCTTTCACACCGGAGTGGTGCGCTGGCAGGACGTCAGGAAAACACCTGCCAGCAGCTTTTTTGGAGCGGTGAAGGAGTGGTGTGTTTACCGCTCCTCCACCGCTGCTCCCCATTGAAATTAATGGGGCAGCGCTGCAATACCACCAGCAAAAGATGCTATTGCGGGCAGTTTTAACCCTTTCTCGGCCACTAGCGGGGGTAAAATCGCCCGCTAGCGTCCGAAATGCGCTGCAAAGCCAACGGTAAAACGCTGCTACAAAAAGCGGCGTTTTGCCGCCAACGCTATGGTGGCTTGGTGTGAAAGCCATGTAAGTTATTCCAAGAGAGTCAAGTACCAACAGGTGGACAATGTTCTTGTGCCACCCTGCCATACAAATACAGGTATTATTTGCAAAGATATCTAAAGTTGATAATTCAGCTCAGAAAAAGTGCTTTGACTATCATCAAAGAGATAATGGTACCATACAACCTTTTTTAAAAAAGATAAACATGTAAAATGTGTTTTTCCTTTTGGATAGAGTAAAGCTTGGTACACACTAGAAGTTTTTTTTTGTTCAATCTAGTGGGCCAAACAAAAGAAACTGATACTGCTGTACCAACACAAGCGATATTAGTGCATCAATCTCCCTCATAATGCCTTTGTGTTCTGACAGAGGGACTACCCCCCACCAGAACACACTGATAAGCACTGGTAGCCACTGACTGTCAGTACTGATCAGATGCCGGTTGGATGGTGGTTTCCAGCATGCCCATTCGACAGAAGCTTGTCGCGAGACAGCCTTCTGTAGAACAGACGGCTGTGTTAATTTTGTTGACGAAAATATTTTTGTCAAAGTTTTCGTCAGCTGCATTTTTTCAGTGACGAAAACAAAATAATAAATAAAATTAGAATAAAGTCAATTGATGAAAACTATGGCGAAAATCAGTTCCAATTTTTATCAAACAAAAATGTGAGGAAGGGATGTTTACCTACATTACTCACCCGCTTTCTTTGGAGCTCCTCATGTCTGTTAAAGCCCCAGCCCCCTGACTCTATTGAAACGTCAAAATGTGAAGTGTAGGCGCTAAACATATATTACTGTGATATTCAAAGGAGTTTAACCCAAAAAACGCAAAGGAAAAAAACGCATAAAAAAGTGAACAATATACATGCAGGGAACAAAAATATATATAAGGACCATAAAGTGTGTCAATGTAACTGTAACTTATTTGTAAACCATAACCCCAAATCTGGGGATAACATCTTAAGAAAAAGAAAAAAATGTATAAACAATCAAGTCCATATATTGATGAACGTAGATGTGCAGATATAAATCCCAACAAGTTATGGTGAAGGCAACAAGCCCCAATGTGATGTAACCATAGGCAATTCCACCGTCGTGCAACTCCCATCACCTTACGAAGCACAGGCTTACCGGAAAAAAATGTCCGGTACATAGACGACATCCTCCTCCTATGGGGTGGTACCCCTGAGGCACTTTCAGAGTTTTTTTCGGGTTTAAATTCTAATGATAGGGGTATTTCATTGACCTATCAAACGAGCACTGACAAGATACAGTTTTTGGACCTGGAGATAGGAATAGCATCAGGTGGATTCAGTTTTAAGACACATTTTAAGTCCACAGATCGCAACAGTTACATCTCTATGGACAGTTGCCATCATAAAACCTGGCTTTCTTCTGTTCCCCGTAGTCAATTTATCAGACTCCGCCGCAATTGCACCGACACGCATACCTTTTTAAATCAGGCTAATTCTCTAAAACAACAATTTATTGACAAGGTAAATCAAGCATCAATTCTAGATAAACAATTACAGGAAGTTTCTCACATTAATAGAGAAACCTTATTACAGGTGAAAATGCCCCGAACGGATGGAGATGAATATAAATGGTCCTTGTCGACAACATTCAATATACAACATAGACAATTAAAGACTATTTTTAGTAAATATTGGGGAATTTTAAAAAACTATTCCATTCTGGGCCCCAAACTCCCTGAAAGAGCTAGGGTTTTATTTAGAGGTGCTCCATCCTTACAAAGCAAAATAGCCCCCAATATTATCAATCCCCCAATCCGTCCCACATTTTTTCATAATTTGGTAGGGTATTTTCCCTGTAGGAAATGCACTGTATGTCAACACAATGCATTAAGGCAACGGAAAATTGTTGAGTTCACATCTACTGTGACCGAGAGGAGATACTCTATAAAATCTTTTTGTACATGCAAAACAAGATATATAGTCTACTTAATAACTTGCCCATGTGGGAAACAGTACGTTTGTCGCACAACAAGAACATTCTCTATTAGAGCAGGTGAACACATTTCCCTGATTAAAAGCAAGGAATCCAAACATACAGTGCCAAGACACTACAAGGAATTTCACAATAGTGACCCTCAAGGTACACAATTTGTGGTTATTGATAGATACACTCCACCTTGGAGAGGGGGGGCCCTCACTAGAGGGGTCTCGAGGTTGGAAACGTATTGGATTTATGAACTCCAATCCCACTCCCCATTCGGTATGAATGTGGAGTGGGATATTAATGCATTTATAGACAATTCCTAAAGGGGGAAAAATTTCAGTGAATAATAGGGTTTTTTTTTTTTTGTTATTTTGGGTATCACTCCTGTGTGTCACTTCAGTGGACATTTCATTCGGGATATATGATTGGCTTTCATGATAATCAATAATGGGTTTGAATTCAAAGAGGGTGGTAATTTTTATTTTTATTTTAGGGGTTTCCATATATCAAATAAAATAGTTAATTGGGACCCACATATTTTATATCGTATTTTTTAGAGTCAATAGTAGGCCGGGTAATGATACTTTCTGCTTCGGTCTATTTTCTATAGAATCTTTTGGTGTCCGCATATATAGACCATCATTGACATTGGTGCACTATTTAATTTTTCCATATAGACTATCAGCAGAGGAATCATAGAGTTTTCCTCCAGTTATATTATATACGTGAAGAATGTGTCTTGAGTAAACACCTATTCCTAATCTTTTTTCTCTTTAGGATTTTTTAATATTTGATAGATCGGTTTTTATATATTTTTAATTTTTTTTTTTTTAAATGTGTCATTTCCCAGGAGTCTGTGGGCAATACTGTGATCAAAAATCACATTATTCCCTGACAGGAAATTACATGATTTAAGGCGGATCACAGTGCCATTTTTAAAAAGGGAAGAAAGCCTTTTGTTGCCATAACAACGGGGCAGGACCTTGCTCCATCGCCACCCATTGTTATGGCAACTTTAGAAACAAATCAGCGCTACAGTCGCAGGTGAATCGTGCATGCGTGAGATCGAGAGGTGCATGCTGGTTACCCAGATTGGGCCTCACATGCCCACAATCATGATGGCAACGGCCACAACAGGAGGAAGAAACTTATAAGTATTACATTTATATTTTAGAAACATCCACAATTAACCTTGTATACTCTTTTTTTTATTTAATAATCAATAATCCTCGGATCAATAAAAAAATAAAAATAAATTGTCCGGAACTCCGCTTTAGTCGCACTTTTGTTTTTTGAAACTTGATTTTACTTATAGAGACATTATACATCACTATAAATCTGTGTCTGTAATGCATGTTTAATCCTTAATACCATAAATAATAATATGCAATTTGATTTTTACTCCAGGAGTACATAATGAGTTCAGAAATTCTAGAGAAATGCTTAAATAATTCATAACAATTTAACTAAACCAATTAGACTTTAGTCAACTAAAATTTAGTAGAGATTTTTGTTCACTAAAATATGACTAAAACAATTCAGATGACTAAAATACAACTAAAACTAAAATAGCATTTTAGTCAAAAGACTATGACTAAAACTAAATAGAAATTTGGCATCAACAAAACTTTGGTCTGTGTATACACTTAAGGGAGGGTTAAAACCCATCAGATTTATTTTTGCGATCATTGTTCCTGATCCTTAGCCAAAGCAGGAAGTGAACAGAAGTCCCTGCAAATTAGGGGAATCTCTTGGGACCCCCAGGTCACTAGAACTAGTGTTCCCATAAGAAAATTGGGCTGTTCTTTTACTTTCGCTTTCAGTTACAATGGTAAACAGGACAAACAGAGAGGAGAAATCTCCCTAACGGGGGCACAGGCAGCAAACAAAAAAAAACAACCTAATAGGTGTTCTAATCCATCTTCAGTCTGTTCAAAACTATAAAACAAATGTTTTGCCTCTAGTTATACTTTAAGTGTTATATACTTTTGAGCCCTCCACCCATGATGTATGTCTATAAGATGGCTGATTACTTGAGACTTAATATCCTATCTTGATAGCTAAAACAGAGAGGAGTAATTTCACTAAACCACTGACAGCTCCTTATAACAACTAACACTTATATAGCTATAACAGTGATACATCTCTAAAGTGTCATAATAAAAACATGAAAGAGCAAGCTTGTAAAAAAAAATTCTATAAAATGCATGTAAAAGAATGCTAATGTCTTCAAACAAGCATTCCCTTAAAATATAGTATCCTTTCCCTTTTCACAGTTCCTAGTGGCCACAGTTCTAACAAAATAAAACTACTTCAACAACATTTGTTCCAAGACCCTGTAATGGGCAAATGGCACGAGGTATACTTTGGAATAGCTGTTAAAAAACAACATTAGTCCCCCAGCAATATGAACATTGAAAAGATGCAGCCTGGAATGAATTTATCACTAATTAACCTGGAAATTATATTTAAACCCCAAGGAAAAGTGTAAGTTTGTGGCCAGGCAAATTAAGTCTGTCATCCAATAACCATCCAATGACTCCCCACTTTTTTGGCAACTGTGTGAAAATGGATGATGCGAGGATGTGAACAAGTTGACTTTTCTGCAGGTGAAAACACTATTTGTGACATTGCAGCAGTCTGCTGCTCAATCCAAAAGCAAATAGAATAATTGTTGCCAAAATCATGCTTGGGTTTTATGTCCTGACTGGACAGAGAAGTCTAGTTGCCAGCCAACATGCACAATCTCTTGGTGCTCAAACAGAAAGTTTACGCAGTTAAAAGGCTCAAAGCATTCAGTAATACAGTTTGCTGCATTCTGATAAAATGAAGGGTGCCTGTGGAGTGTAATAGAAATAGACCCTGCAATACCAATTTATTCTAGTGGAAATACGTGGGTTCTCCCCTGGGAGAGTGGCAACAAAGTTAGCACCTAAGCTATAGAAATAATAAAGCAGCAGGTACTCCTTGTTTTTTGTACCTGGTACTCCAGACCAAGTCCAGCATACCCCACTTTTAAGTACTCAATGGGGTTTATTTACTAAAGCTGGAAAGTGCGAAATCAGGCTCACTTCTGCTTAGAAACCAATGAGCTTACAGGTTTTATTACCAAAGCCTAATTGAACAAGCTGGGGTTAGAAGCTCATTGGTTTCTATGCAGAAAGGAGCCTGATTTTGCACTTTCCAGCTTTAGTAAATAAACCCCATTGTGTGCTTAAAAGTGGGGTATGTCTGTAAATATATATAAAATAGACGCAAATCAAATATCCCCTTCTGATAACTAACTGCTGCACAGCAACTAAAGTCCAAGCAAAACAAACATGATGGAGCACAAGCTTGTCTTCCTAAGAAAAGTATGACAAACTTGTGCCTCTTTGAAATAAAACTTTGTCCCTGCGCATTAGCCTTTCAAGCTCCAAGAGTGCTTTTGGAGATGGAGATGGAGATGAAGATATATATATATACACCCTTTTCTACAAAATTACAATGTTCACCAAACCTTTTGCGGAGAGTATGGATGGTGCGGCTTACATACAGTAGGCCTCATGGGCACGTCAAGCAGTATACAACGTACTCTTTAAATGTAAACCGCACTGGTTGCGTACTGTACTCTGCTTTAGCTTTCCTGTCACTTTTTACATATGTGTGAAGTTAGTGTTGAAAGGATTCTTCAAAAATATCATCAGGGTAGCTAGCTCTTTTCTTTAAATTTGGTCTTAAGTATCTGACCATGGGTATTGTAATCCTGTGAACGAGTACAGTTACGCTTGAGACAGCAGAACTGACTCCTCGGGATGTTGTTCACCCAACGTGGATGACGACAACTCCTATAGTGCAAATAGGAGTTGCCAGAGGTGTGTTTTCTGTAATTCTGTGTAAATACTGTTGTCATGATGGAACAATTCTAGATCAATTCTAGATCCAAGAACGCAAGCTTATTGTCGTCACATACTGAGGTGAATGACAAGCCCATAATGTTGGTATTACAATGTTGTAGAAATCCCTGGATTAGAGTATCTGGACCATCCCAAATGATGACAACATTGTCAATAAAACATCCATAGAATACTAGATGGGAGGCCTAGGGGTTGTTCTACCAAATATGAAGCTGTTCCCAATAGCCCAAAGTGAGATTTGCAAAATTTGCTCCCATAGCTATGCCCTGGGTTTGGATACAGTAATCCTAGTCGTATTCATATTCATGTGAAATTGTTTAAGTGTTCAATAGTATTTTTAGCTTGTGGAATTGTAATTTGCTTCAATGTTTACATGGTTACCCGTCTAGCCAGCCACTTAGTATTCTGTCTAAGTGTTGTGTATATATAAAAACTATTTTCAAAGATGGCCCCCGGCAGAGCCTGAGGAAGGAGCATGCATGCATGCACCTCCCAAGCCTGCCCCTGGAAGTGACATTACCTTGCCGTGTTCCTGTACATCGCTGATCTCTGTCCCAGCCTTCCGGGAGTGCTGGGCTCTACCAGTGCAACCGTATAATGGACAGTTACACAAGCATTTCAGCCAGTGACACCAGGTAGCCCCCAGGACAGCGAGGATGACCCCAATATCTATGCTGTTTACTACCGCTCGTTCGTGAGCGTTTCCATCATGATTTTAATTTATTAAATGTCTGAATTGCTACACTTAGAAGGCGCTGCTTTGTTTTAGTTTCAGAGAACATCTGTAAAAACTCTGTTCCAAAGTTTCTTCTATCTGAAAGCTGGCAGCCTTCTTGGGATAAGCACAACTAATAGTCTTACATGGACTTTCCGTCATGGACTTGATTAATTGCCTATTTAATGATCCCACTCCCATTTTTATGTTTGTATAGCCTTATCCAGAGTGCACCAAATTAACCAATTGTTTGACGAAGTTGGGGGTCAGCCTGTCAGTGCTCAGATCATACGCTGCACACTGCATCAAATTGGTCTGCATGGCTGTCATCCCAGAAGGAAGGCTCTTTTGAAGATGATGCACAAGAAAGCCCACAAACAGTTTACTGAAGACAAGCAGACTAAGGAAATGGATTACTGGAACCATGTCCTGTGGTCTGATGAAACCAAGAATACTTATTTGGTTCAGATGGTGTCAGGCATGTGTGGCGGCAGCCAGGTGAGGAGTACAAAGACAAGTTTGTCTTGCCTATAGTCAAGCAAGTGGGAGTGTCATGGTCTGGGTCTACATGAGTGCTGCTGGCACTGGGGAGCTACAGTTCATTGAAGGAACCATGAAGGCCATCCTGACGCAGAGCATGATCCTCTCCCTTTAGAGACTGAGCCACAGGGCAGTATTCCAACATAACAACCCCAAACACACCTTCAAGACGATCACTGCCTTGCTAAAGGAGCTGAGGGTAAAGGTGATGGACTGGCCAAGCATGTCTTCAGACCTAAACCTTATTGAGCATCTGTGGGGCATCCTCAAATGGAAGGTGGAGGAGTGCAAGTTCTCCAACATCCACCAGCTCCGTGATGTCATCATGGAGGAAAGGAAGATGGCTCCAGTGGCAACCTGTGAAGCTCTGGTGAACTCCATGCCCAAGAGGGTTAAGGCAGTGCTGGAAAATAATGGTGGCCACACAAAATATTGACACTTTTGGCCCAATATATATATATATATATATATATATATATATACATATATACATACACACACACACACACACAAATATATATATATATATATATATATACACACACACACACCACACACACACATGCATATTTCATTTTGGTATTACTTTGTGGAAGGTAGTTTCATCCAAACTGTACCTTTGCATATTCACAATGCAATTCAATTCTGATGGCTTAAGATTTTAAGCTTTAAGTTGCCATGCAACAGCCTTTGCAATAATAAAAAAAAGGGCAAGCGAGAAAGTGCAAAGCAAAATGTATCAGTTTAAAAATAAAATATTGTTATCTTACATTTACTAAGGTCTTTGCTGTTACCACATCCACTTGCAAGAGCCGTGCGCTTTGATAAACGTAGCTTTCTAAATCATTAATGTCAGAGCTGTGATTTATAACAGTAATAATAGGGTTCTGGGTACAAAGACAATTCAAATTAAAATAAGAGTACAGTCTATTTTGTGCCGGTGAAGAAGTTGTCATTTGCAGATACTGTTATGCTAAACCACTAATACTAAATCACAAACACCTGACCGGTCAACATAGAACTAATATCCAGTAAAAGACACTGCAAATTTTGAAAAAACAAAAACAAAAACAAAAAAAAGAGGGTAACATTTGTGTTCAAAGATTCTGGTTGTCGAGGAAAGGGGGGGGGGGGGCTATTCCAAGTATTGGGAGCAGGCATCTAGGAGGTACCTGCACAACATACCTGAAGCAGTCGCCTAAACTTTAATTTCATAGCCAAATCTCTGGCTGTTCAGACAGAAAAATCAACATTTCTGAGTAGTTTTAAAGTTTGCCATCAACCTGTTCTTCACATGTTCCTTATGACCCATCACTATGATGTGCAGCCTACAGTATATGGCAAATACAATGTACAGAAGGTAAGGCTGGCAAGCTATGGCACTATACAGTGATTGCAGAGGTTTTGTCTGTCCAAGTGGCCTTCAACCATGACTGCAAGATTTTGGAGGATACTGCAGGAACTATACCTGTAGCACAGGGGTGGCCAACCAGACAAAGACCAAGAGCCACATTTTTTACCCAGTTACTGCAAAGAGCCACATCATACGCATGGGCACACATGAACATCACCCCATCCCTTCCTCATACACACATACTTTTGCTCAGCTGGATTTATTGTAAATGTCACACACTGTTTTAATACTACAAAGACCACAGGCCAGTCATTTTCAACAATGAACACTGTGTGCACTCTCACACAGACAAACTCTGTTTAACCAAATCCATAAACAATAATAGAACAATTTACAATACATACATGAAAAATTGCCCACATGCGCATTTGACGAAAATACTGTAGCGACCCTGCAGTAATGTTGAGTGTTACAATGTTTATGTTAGAGTTCTGTGATTTCCCATGGTCTGTGACTGCGTCTGCCTGGATGTGAGAGCGAGGGGGCGGGGGAGTAGGTGAGAGAGAGCACGCCTGGGTGAGAGAGTGTGAGAGGAGCACGGCGAATGATGAGTTGATGTATAGACTGAGTTTTCCCTGTTTTTGTTTTGGCGTGGTTACGGCCGACAGTAACCAACTTCTGCAAGACGTTCGGCAATAAAAGGAAGTTTATTGAAGAAAGCCTCATTATTCATAACGTGTCTGGTCGGACGCTACAATACCGTATTGAACTCAAGCGAAGCGAAACTTGGATATTATAGCGACCCTACAGTATGTGCTGAATGTTACTGAATGTTATGCTGTTTAGAGACTTAAATTAGAGTGTTATGATTTTCCATTGTCTGTGAATGCATCAGGATAGATGAGAGAGCAAGGGGGCGGGGGAGTGAGAGTGAGGGGTGAGCGGAGGTGTGTGTAAGAGCGGATGGCGAATGACTGGAAAAGTGTAAGGAAGACAAACGAAGATTGTTTTTTGTTTGTGTTGTTTTGGCGTGGTTACGGCCAACAGTAATGGAGTTCTGCTGTTGTCAATAAATGACAGTTCATTCGACTACTTCTCGTCATTCTTGCATGTCTGGCAGAACGCTACAATATGAACGTAAGAGCCGCATGGAACCGGGCAAAGAGCCGCATGCGGCTCGGGAGCCGCGGGTTGGGCCAGCCCTGCTGTAGCAGTCCTAATAACTTCCCTCCAACAGGATACTATATGGTAAAATAGGCACATATTAGGAATATTAAATATTGGTCTAACATATTCTTTAACAGAGATCTCCTTAAAGGCAACCTGTGAGGATAAAAGTATAGGAGCCACCACAGCCAACTTGTTTTTCAATGAGAAGGCTGCAGAGCTGATGTACAGATTCTGGCCTCATTACCTAATGAGTTAATGCTGGAGCAAGTATGTAGGATAAGACCTTGGAATTTCTGGACATCACTGGCTGTAGATCAGTTGTTCCAGATTAGTGAACAGACAGTGAAGCAAACATTAGAACAACAATCAAAAACTTGCAGGTAAGCAATAAAACAAAGAAAAAAACCCATGCTAAAAGAAGATAGGTATAGAAAAGTGCCACTACATAGAGCCTCTGAGATATAGTGTCTGAAAAAATATATTAAATACCATTATAAAAAATAGAATTTATTGCAAAATTAATACAATGAACCAAATACAATTCATAAAATGGTCGATCCTTCACCAATCACCTTCCATAGACAATGTTGTCTGGGGAAAAACAGGACAAATGAACAAGATGCCTGGACATGTCACATGCATCTGCAATGGAGACTATACATGCACTACAAAAAGCGAACTGACGTCATCCCCCTGAAAGTTTGACACTCTGTGCACCGCTGCATCACTGTTTAGGATCCACGGTGCAAACAGACCACTACACAGGAGTGCGGGCTATTGCGCCCAGCGGCCACTCACAAGACTGCCTTGCTCTATGGAGTCACTCCCCACATACAGCAGGTGACGGGACTCCCAGTTTGGCGTGGTGTGCTCCGCGACAAGGAAAGGGCCACATTTGAAGGGGTCTTCAATTCTCAGCTACCACCGCTATGGAACATCATGGCTATCCATATCTCAGCTGACAATGAAGCATGTCTACAGCCCACTACTTGGTTCCATTGGCAGAGCTGTACATCTATATACCAAATTGTCCATTTAAGGACCGAGCCTCTTTTTTACGATCGTTTAAAGTTAAAATAATTTTTTTTGCTAGAAAATTACTTAGAATCCCCAAACTATTTTTTTTTCTCTAACACCCTAGAAAATAAAATGGCGGTTGTTGCAATACTTTCTGTCACACCGTATTTGCACAGCAGTCTTACAAGCGCACTTTTTGGGGAAAAAATACACTTTTTTTGAATAAAAAAAAATAGGACATTAGTAAAGTTATCCCAATTTTTTTTTATATTGTGAAAGATAATGTTACGCTGAGTAAATGGATACCCTACATGTCACGCTACAAAATTGCACCTGCTCGTGGAATGGCGACAAACTTTTACCCTTAAAAATCTCCATAGGTGATGTTTAAAAATGTTTACAGGTTACCAGTTTTGAGTTACAGAGGAGGTCTAGTGCTAGAATTATTGCTCTTGCTCTAACGACCACAGCAATATCTCACACATGTGATTTGAACACAGTTTTCATATGCGGGCGCTACTCACGTATGCATTCACTTCTGTGAGTCGGAATGGGGCGCTTTAAAACATTTATTTTTTCCCTATTTATTTTACTATTATTTTGACACAGTTTAAAAAAAAAAAAGTTTTGGACTCTTATTCTTTTTTATTCTCATTACAAGGAATGTAAACATCCCTTGCAATAGAAAAAAAAGCATGACAGGACCTCCTAAATATGAGATCTGGGGTCAAGAAGACCTCAGATCTCATATTTACACTAAATTGCACAAAAAAAGTCACTTAACAAATAAATAAAAAATTTCTCCTATAAGAGCTATGGGCCAAAGTGGCATATGACGTTGCTTCCACCCTTCCATGCCATGGAGCTGAGCAGGGACCATCTTCCCCTCAGTCTCTGCTGATACCGGCGAGTCCGGTAAGCTGCGGAGACGATCTGGAGTGCGCTGGGAGGGGGGTGGGCATCTCTCCCTCCACCGATAAAAGTGATCTCGCAGCAAATCCACCGCGGAGACCACTTTTATCTGAAAGAGAAATGTATGGCATTTCCAAAAATACCAGGGTTATGGCTGCAAGGATACGTCCTTTTGCATGAAGTGGTTAAGGTACTATATGCTCTAGATGGTCATCTTTGCTAACTGTGCTCATGCTGGGAACTGATCTTTGCTTTATGGAGTGACTTTCCATGTCAACAAATACACTATATTTTCAGTTTTTCCTCTTAGCAGCATGTATGGTTTATCCATTACCATCCGCCATCAAGCCTCTTGTACAGTTTCCCTTCTCATGTGTACCTCAGCCACATGCCACAGTCCCTAGGATTCTTGATTTTTGAATTTTCCATTTGCCTCCTTTTTTCTATATCCATAAATTGGGACTGTGTGGCTCTGGCAGTGTCTCCTCAATTTTTGTCTTTTGCTTTTTGCAGTGCATGTATAGGGTTTCCGTGCAGATGCATGTGAACTGCCCAGATGTCTTGTTTGTTTGTCCATTTGCCCTGTTTGTCTCCAGACATTGCGGTGTATAGAAGGTGTTTGGTGAAGGATCGACAATTTTATGAATTGTATTTGGTTCATTGTATTAATTTTGCAATAAATTCTATTTTTGATAATCTTATGTAATATATTTTTTCATAGGCTCTATGTAGTGGTACTTTTCTATACCCATCTTCTTTTGGCATAGGTTTTTTCTATGTTATTTAGCCACTGAGCCCCACCTGTACATATATGGGGTTAGTGGATGAGTGCCTGGCGGTAATTCTGTTTTATTTGAATGGCTTGGTTTCCAAAATCTTTTCACGCAAGCAATACAACAAGTAGAAAATAAGCATGTTCCAAGGTGGCATGCTTTTGGTTTACTTTAAAGTCAAAGTAAAAATGTGATCACTTTGTTCTATTTTACAGAATAAGGTTTCATTAGCTTTGCAAACACAGGCAAACTCACAGGTTTTAAATATAGCAAGAATTACAGGAACAGAGAAATAGGCACTTCGGTACATCAATATAAGTCCACCAATTAATATGTTCACAGTATAAATAGTCCATCGTATCCTGTGGCATTGAAGCCTCATCAAGACACTGTATGCATCATACGCTAACAGAGCGCAGGTCTAGTCACTGTACCAATGATATTAGGACCTAAGCATGTGTGGAACCAGTGTCTTGAGCAGAGAAAAAGATTAAAGAGGAAAACGTAGAAAAGAAAAATATGGAGGAAAACTCTCAAATGAGATGATGCAGGAAGAATCGGCAGCACAACTGAGCTTCTGCGAGTTGTCATAGAAAGGGACTGAAATGTGGAAGATAATAGAAAAGTTGATTAGGCATACCACAATGGCACAATTTTCAGATGCCTATTGTCTAGGCTAGCAGTTAGCCCCTTCATCCTCATAATTGAATTAAGCTCCTCTACCTATTCTCTAATGGCAGGAGTGGTAATCTTTTTTTCAATGTCTGTGAATAAGTGCTCATGCTACAGACAAGAAAAGTCAGAAAATACCTTTTTTGAGCCAAGAAATGGACTCAAGTATAACAGATTAGTGCCACTTCTGGGTTTTCTGGCCAGGTAGGACTAGTGATCTAATGGCACAAACTAAAGATGGTGTCCCAAAAGGGCCTAATGTGAGAACAGGTGCACCATAAACGTAATAGTGTATCCTCCGATTTTCCACATTGCCAGCACCGGCATCAGAGATTAAGCAGATGATCTTGTGTAAGGCAGCTGGGCTCCCATATCATCCATTGAGGAGTTCAAAATTCCTCTCCTGGGTATGGCTGGCAATATTCATTTTAGAGGAAGTTTTGTACCAGTCTCTTTTAGTGGAGTATTCCAGTTCCCTCTACCAGTCTCAATTGTAAAAGAAGCATTTTGAAAAGGGATGGGAGAGCAGGACATTGTATAACCGAGACACTACATGAGGGCAAACCAAATCATAGAGAGGTTCAAAGGGCCTCAGATCCCTATGGAAAGCTTTGAGCTAAAAAGTGTTTGTCAGTTGCAAATACTGTAGCCATCGACCCAAACAGCAAAGTCCCAAACTTGTAGCAGAGGTGCTATTAAGAAAGGAAGAGGTTAAAGGGATGGGCGGAATGCAGGGCAAATCCAAATTAGGGACGTCAAGGGCACAGATGAGCTACCCTGTCTGATACATAACCAAAGAGTGGGAGAACCAAGCAGGGATTCTACTACGACTGCTGCTATATAATAAAGCTCAAGGTGTGGGAAGCCCACACCACCCTTGGTTTTTTTTTTGACCATAATATCTTGGCGCTTTTCTTAAGTGGGTGAGCAAAGCCATTTTCACTGATCGAAAGAACAAAAGAGGGACATGTATAGATAAAGTCTAAATTTTTTTTAAAAGAAGCAGGGTAGAATGTTTATCTTATAAAGAGACATCCTCCCTAGCCAGGAATGACACAGGGTTGACCACTGGTGATCACTGTTTTATTTTTAAGATGTATACCAAAGATGCAAGTAGATAGTCTTCAGCATTTGAATGGGATTTATAACTTATATAACCCTCAATAATATAATATATATATATATATATATATATATATATATATATATATATATATATATATATATATAAAACGTGAAGTAAAGGAAGAATTGGATTGCTGACCTGACAAACAAATTTCCCTTCTTATTCTCTAGGAAAGGGGAAATCAAATCAGATTGCTTGCTATAACTGTTTTTTACTGCTGCGGTTTTCAGAAATAAGCCCAAGTGCCTGTCTTCTAAAATTTGCAGAATTCCTGGGAGTGATGAACAATGCAGAAGTAAATTATATATTTAAGGTAACATTAAACATTCTGCGACTAGAATACATATCTATATATGTAAACAAGTAGGTTAACAGCTCACTGGCTGAATCTCTGTTCTGGATTTTTACAAGCTCCCAGTAGATACCTGATAACATATTGTGTGCTTGGCACAGGAAAGCAGTGCAAGAAATCCCTGGGTAATGGGATTAGTCTGCCCCTATGCCAGAGAGTCTGGTGATGCATAGCTAGGCAATAAGCAGCTCAGCCCCTGTGGCACTGAAGACAGTAGATGTATGTCTAATCCCTGCAAGGGCTGCCTAATAACTACAGAAAGAAGAAGCTGATTTACTGCAGAATTTAAACTGAACAAGCAACAATCTATATGTAACTATACATAGTATGCAGCAAATAGTCTGACCTTTAAACATTATTGGGATATGAACAAACCAACAAGCAGAGTCCGAGGGAAAAAATCCTCTCTATGCACAGGTGTAAAGTGGGAGGCTCATTAAAATTCACGCATCACATGAATCAATAAGGAATAAATCAGCAATTCCAAATCACGTTTATATTTGTAATAATAAATGATAATCATTTTCTTTATATATATATATATATATATATATATTGTAAGGGATCTTCCCGGGGTAGGGTGTGTTTGGACACAGTTCACAGCAGACTTGGAATTTATAAAGCAGATCTTGGCGTTTATTCGTGGTACAAACAGTCCAGCAAACAAAATATACAGCAACACCGTGCTTTCTAAGTACAACAAAATAAAAGTCCTAGCCCGGCTGGGCGCTTACTAACAGGTTCTGCTCACCTATCTGACACTTACAAACACAGCGTCTTTCGCCTGGATATCGCAGGGTGAGTTTTAGCTCCAGCAGTGGCTGTGCTTGCAGCTTCCTTCAACACACAGATTGTTCATTCCCTGGCTGAGAGCAACCACCTGCAGACCCTGCAGTGCCTTTAGCTTCCCAGGCTAATTAGGATCAAAGCTCACCTGATCCCAAACCCAGAACTGGATCGGGGGATGTGGAATGACAGGTCCCTCTACCAAACCTACCTGCCATTCCATATAAACCCAGGCCCGGCAAAATTAAATAACAACTCAGCAGCATATCGCTGCTGAGAAACTGATCCATCCTGGATTTACCATCTCACACTGTGTAGCAACCTAGGTGAGATGTACACCCCCTCGATCACTTCTCCAGTGACATGTCTACATATCCCCCCCCTCTTTTTCAGACCGGAGGGCTGAGCCTTTTGTCCCCACAGACAACTTACCCTTGACAATGCGTCAGCATTTGCCTGTAATTTCCCTGGCCTGTGTTCCACAGTGAAATTAAAGTTTTGTAGGGAGAGAAACCATCTAGTCACTCTTGCATTTCTCTCCTTGTTTAACTTCATCCATGTTAGGGGGGCATGGTCTGTCACCAACTTGAATTTCCTGCCTAGCAAGTAATACTTTAACGATTCTAGAGCCCACTTTACTGCCAAACATTCTCGCTCCACAATGGCATAATTTTTCTCGGCCGGGGTTAGTTTTCTACTCAAGTACGTCACTGGATGCTCCTCACCATTCACTACTTGTGAGAGTACTGCACCTAAGCCTGTGTTAGAGGCATCTGTCTGGACCAGAAATTCTCGCCTGAAATCGGGGGTAACTAAGACAGGTGGTTGGCACAAGGCCGACTTAAGGCTTTGGAAAGCCTTCTCGGCCTCTGGGGTCCACGTGACCATTGCTGTCTTTCCGCCCTTTGTCAAGTCAGTTAGTGGAGCAGCAACTGAGGCAAAGTTCGGCACAAATCTACGGTAATACCCCGTAATACCCAGGAAAGCTCTAACCTGTTTCTTTGTCAGGGGTCTAGGCCAATTCTGTATTGCCTCAATTTTATTTAGCTGTGGCTTAATCAACCCTCTCCCAATAATGTAGCCTAGATATTTGGCCTCTTCTAGGGCTAGAGCACACTTCTCGGCATTTATGGTCAACCCCGCATCACTTATGGCATCCAACACGGCCTGTACCTTACAGAGGTGACTTTCCCAATCAGGGCTAAAAATGACCACATCATCGAGGTAGGCAGCTGAGTAATCACGATGTGGTCGCAGAATCAAGTCCATCAACCTCTGGAAAGTTGCAGGCGCTCCATGTAACCCGAATGGCATCACTACATACTGGAATAGCCCATCAGGGGTGGAGAATGCAGTTTTCTCTTTAGCCTCACCAGAAAGTGGAATCTGCCAGTAGCCCTTTGTGAGATCGAGGGTGGTTATGTACCTGGCGTTATCCAACTTCTCAATCAACTCATCTACCCTGGGCATAGGATACGCATCGAACTTGGAGATCTCATTCAACTTTCTGAAATCGTTACAGAACCTCCAAGTTCCATTGGGCTTTGGGATTAGCACAATTGGGCTGGACCATTCACTCTGTGACACCTCAATTACCCCCAGAGCAAGCATACGTTTTACCTCGGCAGATACGGCTTCCCTACGTGCCTCGGGTATCCTATAGGGCTTAAGGTTTACTCTGCTTCTAGGCTCAGTTTCAATGTGATGATGGATGAGGTGTGTACGCCCTGGGAGGTCAGAGAACTTGTTTTTGTTTTTCTGTAAAAATTCCTGAGCCTCCTGTTTCTGTGACACTGATAGAGTATCACCTACCTTGACTGGAGGGATTGGTGGTGACAAATTATTAACAGTATTTGTCGCCACCAAGGATTCCCTGTCTTTCCAGGGCTTGATCAAGTTTATGTGATAAACTTGGAAAGGCTTCCTTCTACCTGGTTGGTGCACCTTGTAGTTCACCTCACTGACCTTTTCAACAATTTCATAGGGACCTTGCCACTTCGCCAAGAATTTACTCTCAACAGTGGGGACTAGTATAAGGACCCTATCGCCTGGGTTGAATGTCCTGATTCTTGCGGACCGGTTGTAAATTCTACTTTGGGCCTCTTGAGCCCTCTGGAGGTGTTCCCTTACCAGGGGCATTACAGTGGCTATACGGTCCTGCATTTGTGCTACATGCTCAATAACACTCTTGTATGGGGTGGACTCATTCTCCCATGTCTCTTTTGCAATGTCTAGTAGACCCCTAGGGTGATGACCATAGACCAACTCGAATGGTGAGAACCCTGTGGACGCTTGGGGCACCTCCCTAATAGCAAACATGAGGTAGGGTAATAAATGATCCCAGTCACGCCCATCTTTTGCCACCACTTTCTTCAACATATGTTTCAAAGTTTTATTAAATCTCTCCACCAATCCGTCCGTCTGGGGGTGGTATACAGAGGTACGGATGTGTGAGATTTTAAATAGTCTGCATAATTCCTTCATTACTTTCGACATAAATGGCGTACCTTGGTCAGTTAGGATTTCTTTGGGGATCCCAGTCCTAGAGAACATATAAAACAACTCACGTGCAATTGTTTTAGATGCAGTGTTTCTTAAGGGTACAGCCTCAGGATAGCGGGTCGCATAATCCAGGACTACCAAAATATACTGGTGTCCTCTAGCTGACTTTACAATGGGACCCACTAAATCCATGGCAATACGCTCAAAAGGCACCTCTATAATAGGGAGCGAAACCAAAGGACTGCGAAAATGTGACACTGGGGCACTAACCTGACATGTGGGGCACGACTCACAGTATTTTTTAATGTCATCATATATGGCCGGCCAAAAAAACCTCTGGAGAACCCTCTCTCGCGTTTTGTCAGTCCCCAAGTGTCCCCCAAGAACATGGTTATGTGCCATGTCAAGCACCTGACGCCGGTACGGCTTAGGTACCAGAAGCTGTTCCACAATCTCATCCTTAACATTATTGACTCTATAGAAAAGATCATTAGTCACCGAAAAATGTGGAAATCTTTTTTCAGCATCTGGTTCCTGAGGTACCCCGTTCATAACAGCAACCTGCTCTCTCGCATTTTTGAGAGTGGGGTCCTGTAATTGTGCAGCCCCAAAATTATCGCTAGACACCTCTAAGTCTAGTATATTTTGCTCAGTGGGAGGAGCCTCCTCCTCCCCAGCCAGGACCTGCAAAGGAAAACAATCATTTTCATCCTGTACACTTTTATCATTCACAGTGGACAAGGCAACCCCCTTAGAGGTATCCTCACTCCTTTTGGGGATTTTTCTTTTTTCCCAGAGAGCCCAGAATAAAGGAAAATCGCGCCCCAATATTACATTATGCATGAGGTTTTTAACCACACCCACTTCATATTGTACTGTGCCTTGTTCAGTCCCGACTTTAGCCAGCACTATAGGGTACACTTTTGTATCACCATGTATACACACAACGCTCATATGCTTTTTAGACTCTAAGTCCCCAGTCACCAGGCTAGCATGCACCAAGGTTACGAGGCTTCCTGAGTCCATTAACGCTTTAACAGGAAAGTCATTGATTGTGATGTCGCAGATTTGCGGTTCAGTCTCTAGTCCAGGAACTGCAGCACAAGATGGTTCCGCAAATAGCGACTGACGCCGGCTAGCGTCACATTCCATGGGTTCAGAGGTAAGAGGGCAATGGGCCGACACGTGTCCCACCTCATGGCATCTCCAACACTGGATAGGGCCTGGTCTCTTTGGCAAGGAGTCCTTTTCAGAGCCCCTTAGCCACCCGGGACCATCACCAGTCTTTTGTCCCTGAGACACCACTTGAGCCCTTTTCCCTCCATCAGCACCCCTCCACACTCCCCCAATAGATGGAAGTCTCTTACCAGCTGACGGCACAGATCTGGCGCTCCGGGGAGGTGAAGATTCTGCAGGAACATCACGGAGGTAGTCCTCAGTCGCCTGGAACCTCTCCACAAGGTTGACAAGTTCGTTGGCATTCTTAGGATCACCTTGTCCCACCCAGCGTTGCAGGTCAGTAGGAAGTGCTCGGAGGTAGCGATCCATCACGACCTTCTCTAGGATTTGTGCAGGAGTAGAAGTGTCTGGCTCCAACCACTTTCTTGCCAAATGGATTAGGTCATACATCTGGGACCTCGCTGATTTGTCCAGACTGTAGCTCCAGTTGCGTACCCTCCGGGCACGGACTGCAGTAGTAACTCCTAGTCGGGCAAGTATCTCCTCTTTTAGCCGAGTATAGTCCTTAACCTCTTGCTCACTGAGGTCATAGTAGGCCTTTTGAGGTTCACCTGTTAAATAGGGCGCAATTACCTCTGCCCACTCAGCGGCTGGTAACTTCTCTCGCTCAGCCACGCGCTCAAATACTGTTAGATAGGCTTCAACATCGTCCTCAGCAGTCATCTTTTGCAGCGCTTTCTGCACAGTCCTTCTCCCAAAAAAAATCTCTGGAGCGGCTCCCATCACCACAGGCGCCTCTCGATTTGCTATCAGGTGCTCGATAAGTTGTTGTTGTGCAGCCATGGACTGTTCATGTCGTCTATTGACCTCTGTCTGAGCCTGCTGTTGTGCAGCCATGGACTGTTCATGTCGTCTATTGGCCTCTGTCTGAGCCTGCTGTTGTTGCAAACTCACTTGCATAAACTGCTTCAGCATCTCCTCC
Source organism: Lithobates pipiens (assembly GCF_037356315.1). Classification (NCBI taxonomy): domain Eukaryota; kingdom Metazoa; phylum Chordata; class Amphibia; order Anura; family Ranidae; genus Lithobates; species Lithobates pipiens. The sequence continues at coordinate 56,034,192 of NW_027507787.1, read as the reverse complement.
ATGTTGCTGGACTGTTCTTGGAGTGTAGTTGCAGCTTTCACCCAGGACATCAGCAGCTGTAGCCAAGTCTGTCCACACCGTTGCCCCTAGCAACCGCGTTGCCCGCTACCTCCACCAATTGTAAGGGATCTTCCCGGGGTAGGGTGTGTTTGGACACAGTTCACAGCAGACTTGGAATTTATAAAGCAGATCTTGGCGTTTATTCGTGGTACAAACAGTCCAGCAAACAAAATATACAGCAACACCGTGCTTTCTAAGTACAACAAAATAAAAGTCCTAGCCCGGCTGGGCGCTTACTAACAGGTTCTGCTCACCTATCTGACACTTACAAACACAGCGTCTTTCGCCTGGATATCGCAGGGTGAGTTTTAGCTCCAGCAGTGGCTGTGCTTGCAGCTTCCTTCAACACACAGATTGTTCATTCCCTGGCTGAGAGCAACCACCTGCAGACCCTGCAGTGCCTTTAGCTTCCCAGGCTAATTAGGATCAAAGCTCACCTGATCCCAAACCCAGAACTGGATCGGGGGATGTGGAATGACAGGTCCCTCTACCAAACCTACCTGCCATTCCATATAAACCCAGGCCCGGCAAAATTAAATAACAACTCAGCAGCATATCGCTGCTGAGAAACTGATCCATCCTGGATTTACCATCTCACACTGTGTAGCAACCTAGGTGAGATGTACACCCCCTCGATCACTTCTCCAGTGACATGTCTACAATATATATATATATATGTGTGTGTGTATAAATACATACATATGTATTCATATTCCTTATCTTTTGTCACGTAGACTATACCGCGCAGGGCCTATAGACAGTTTCATCCGATAATAACCTTTTTCCATTCACCCAGCTTAGATGAAATGTATGTATGTAGTGCAATAGCTTATAATTGCCAGCTCAAGTACACAAGCATATGGTGGACTCATTTTGTAGCTGTGACCATTCTGCTACTCTGCAGTGACCTCCTATTATTTTTGGAAGGATTTCTTTATCTATGATGAAATTAAATAGAAACTTGTCAGAAATCCACATTGGATGGTTGAGTGCACTGATAATACTGATGTACAAAGGACACCTATTTACCCTGAGCCTTACAGCAGATTTGCCTTTTCAGCAGAGTTAACATGCACAAACTGCTGCGCAGTGACTGTCAGAGCAGGGACCTGCCAAAATGTCACCCTATATCTCATCTCTGTTCAGTCAACTATTAATGTTATTTTTTTATACTGCACAGGGTACTGTAAATAGCTTTGCATTGTTTTTTATTTTGTATTCTTTATTTTAATTACCATTAGAGCTGAGCAAATAGTTACAGGAAATAATATCACGGTAATAGATGGATCATACATTGTCCTTAAGGGGTGTACAGTAGGTATCAAAGGCGCCTATAAAATTACATTTATTGAGATCTGCGTCATGCATAGTAAAGAAACAGGTTAATTTAATCTAAGCAACTGCTATTCTATCTCACATTTACTATTTTCTCTTGGGGGGAAGGAAGGGTACACATATGAGAAAGTGGCTGGGGTGGGATAGGACAAGAAGGGAAAAAAAAGGGAGAGAAGAAAGGGGAAGAGGGAAAGAGGGAGAAGGGAAGAGGGAAAGAGGGAAAGAGGGAGAGGGGTGGGGATGGGGAGGAGAATGGGGCAGCTCCCACAGTCTGTCACCCAAGGGTCCAGTCTATGTGTCAGCTCTCAAAGTCCACATAAATGAACCAGGGGGTCCAGATTTTTAAATGTTTTTCTGTTTGTTCTCTCAAATCGACCATTAGCTGCTCCATCAACTGTATGTCAAATACTCGGTCCAGCCATTGCTCAAAAGTAGGTGGAGAGGATTTCTTCCACATACAGTAGCTGATAGTCAGGCTTTAGCTGCACTAAGGTGGTGTTTAGGAAGGGACATTTTTGAGTGCTTTACAGACATCAAAGTAATCTGCAACAGGCAGGCCACTGAACAAAGTATGTCTTAGCCCTTTCAGACCGTGTTGTCAGATAATCCAACTGTGTGTGGGCTCCATCGGACTTTTTCCGTCGGAATGTCCGACCAACAAAGTTTGAGAGCTGGATATAAAATTTTCTGACAACATGATCCGATAGGATTTTGTCGTATTGTTTGTAGAGAATTCCGATCGGACAAAGCGCCACGCATGCTCAGAACAAATTACGAGACCAAAGCTATTGGCTACTAGCCTGAACGTAGTCCCATCGTAATGTAAAAACGTCATCATGTTCCGAACAATCTTATTTTCCGACAACTTTGTCTGACCGTGTGTATGCAACACCAGTTTCGGACAAAATCCGTCAGAAAAAATCTGACGGATTTTGTTGTCGGAATGTCCGACCGTGTGTACAAGGGCTCAGAGAGATTTTGTCCAAACAAACGTTCAAGAGGAGTGAGTGGACATAGGGTCTGGTTACAGTGGAAAATTGATCTTAGATGTGAGCCCAGTTGTTTACAGCTCATGAAGTCCAATTCAGATTTGAATGCTGCATGAATGGCCACTTCTTCCATTGGCTTATTTTGATGAGCAAAGCGGGTCGGTCACACTGTGAAAGAATTGTGGAGTACCCAGGACCAGTACCATAGGGCTAGGAGCTGGAAAGAGACTTGTGCTTTTGTAAAGGGTCTTGAGTACTGAGATGGTAGCAACTGTAAGCAGATGGGGGAAGGGTAGGGGATCACCGCAGCAGGTGGAAATATGGATATAGAACTCTCCTCGTAATGGTGTCGGCTAAGCATATAGCAACATGTGGCAAAAAGGATGTTCTGGACAGCCGCACTCTGGAATATAGCCTTTATTTGTAAAAAGTCCAACAGATACAAGCCACGGAAAAAAAAATGGCACAAACGAGTTGACGTGTTTCACACTTAACACTGTTTAGTCATAGCAGCTATGACTAAGCACTGTTAAGTGTGAAACACATCAGTTCGTTTGTCCCATTTTTTGCTGTGGCTTGTACCTGTTGCACTTTTTAGAAATAAAGGCTACAGTATATTCCAGAGTGCGGCTGTCCAGAACTTCCTTTTTGCCTCATGGTACATGCAGATGATCAGATATGGCATTGGAGAGTTTGGTTGGGATTGCTGCCCAAAGTAAGCCCTCAATGATAAATGGGTAGCAGGATTCTTCCAGGTCCATCCAGGGCTTACTGATTTTTGGTATACCAGTCCAGGAGTCTGGTCATGTGAATCGCTATGTATTTTTTTTTTTTTTTCATTCTTTATTTAAAGGTTTGCATCAGATTAACAGTCAATTGAAAAACATATACAATAAGACATGATCTGTTCGAAAAGCACACTTTCTTTCTGCTATGTGGTATTTGACTGGGTCTGGAAACCCTATGCCCCCTCTCTTCCCCAGCAATGTCAAGGTGGTTCTATTGATCCTAGCCTTCTTTCCCTTTCAAAGATAGGAATTAAATCTGACTCAGGAAACTAGTTGGAAGTTTAATCAGAAATGTCTGTAGGACATATAGTAGGCATGGTAGAATATTTTAATTTTCAGGAAGCTATTGCACCCAAACCAGGTAAAGACTTCTTTGTCCCATAGCTGGAAGCCCATCTTTATAGCTTTTGCTAGTGGGTTAAAATTAAGCTCAAAGACTCTCTTTAAGCATGAAGGTATATTTTCTCTAATATGTGATTCAGACCATTTAAATGGGAAGGTGTGTCCGATACTTACGTGTTGAGACAAAGCAACTGTAATATTCATCACTTCCAATTTAGTGATGATAACTTCACATTTTTAACCTACAATACTCATACAAGGACATGAGACTTAATATATTGTGATACAGAGAGAAGATTACTAAAAAATGAACCACATTAAATTAAGTTTGGTAAACAGTGAAAATAATTGTATTAAAACCATGTGTTAGGTTAAAAAAAATTAATACCAAGCTAGAGATGTTAGAGATACAAATCAACAGAGAGGTATTTATGAAGACATGGCAACCAATCAAATTTCAGGTTGCTAAAGCAGCAAAAAGACATAATGTGCAATTGGTTGCTAGGATGCAGGCAGCACCTGCCAGCTTTTGTCAAATTGTAAACAAGCTGATGAGCATCCTGGGTGTCATAATTAACCAAATATGGTCATTGACATTAAATAGCCATATGTGGAGCTGTCATTTGCTGCAAGACTGCAATGGTGAGGATTGTTGTGTGTGGGCCGTCATGTTTGTGTTAGTGGCTCATTGGGACATAGGTTATCCTGATTAACTCTGGCCCTACATCACTGGATGACAATATTTAAAGATGGATTTTCATTGTTTATATACACTATATTGCCCAAAATATTGTGATGCCTGCCTTTATACGCACATGAACTTCTGTAGGGTGCAATATGGAATTGGCCCACCCTTTGCAGCTATAACAGCTTCAACTCTTCGGGGAAGGCTGTCCACAAGGTTTAGGAGTGTGTCTATGGGAATGTTTGACCATTCTTCCAGAAGCGCAATTGTGAGGTTAGGCACTGATGTTGGATGAAAAGGCCTGGCTCACAGTCTCCACTCTAATTCCAAAGGTCTTCTATCGGGCGCAGGCCAGTACAGTTCCCCGAGGGATCCCTACCGGGGAGGGGCTCTACCTCTGGCTGGGGCTCATGTGCTGGCCTGGGAGGATCCTGACAACAGAAGAAGTTTGAAAAGAGTCTTCCTTGAGAGGCAGCAGGAGCAAGTAGGACAGTGTGAGTACTACAGCATGGTGCAGGGACCCACAAGGGCAGAGACTGCAACATGTAGCAGGTCTCTCTGGAAGATAGCTGTGTGCTTAAATCTTTCCTACTTTGCTCTGGGAGATCTCCAAAGTGTCAGTTGGGTAAACTGATGAAGAAACAGCCAGGTGGGCTAGAATTTCCTGCAGTGGTAGTGTTAGGACTAGGGTTGCACCGATACAGATACTAGTATTGATACTGATACAGAGTATTTGCCCGAGTACTTTGCTCTGTCCTCTGTCTTTCCATTAAGGGTCCTCTTAATCTGAGGTGATAGTGCACTTGGTTTTGCAAGCAATGAACCACTCAAGATTTGTTTCACTATCACAGCAGTGGATTTAGACTTAGATATATTTGGGACTGTCATTCATATTTTCTTTCTCTTTCATTTTGACACGATGGCTCACTTGTAGGAATTTCTGGTTGTCACTATAAGTGGAGGCAATGTGAATTTATATTTGTATACAATTTGTCTACTTGTTTCTTGCAAGCTGCTAATATTGGATCTACCAGCACGATTTCTGTTTTAAGTAACTGAGACCCAAACCGTCACCCTTTGTACAAAGCCTGAGAAGAGCTGCTAAACAGCTGTCACATCACCTCCAAGTGGCACTGGCAGCTCTTATTTTGGCTGACAAAATGTACATTGTGTGCTTCCAGTTAGAGATGACCAATCAAAAATGGATTGTGGGTGCACAGGGCAAATCCCATCAATCAAGAGGAGAATGACAAGAAAATTGTATGAAGGATAGAAGAGACCTGCACCATTCAAAGGAATTTAGAATGATACTGGGATCCTTATAACAGCCTTTCCTCAACAATCATGAAAATAGATGAATAAGAGGAAAAAGCTGGAGGAGGATCTGCAGGTGGAGGCTCACTGCACAAAGCATTGGCATTGTTCTTCATTTGTTTAATCTTTAACCATAACCCTTGCATAGCACATTACCATTATCAACCGCAGACCTAACCCTTTGCTAGCTTTCAGTTAAAGTGGAACGATCAACTTGGTATATCTAGCTTGCCCACACAAGGTTCGAAGAGTGCAGCTTCTCTCATCCTTTCAAGAGGATGTCCTAAGAGCTACACAGACGATTTACAGCTTCCCTGAATATGATAAGTAAAAGAAAATAAATGCAGTGGACATCAAAAAGAGCAGGGAGAACAGAGTATCTAAAATGTATTCTTAGAATAGATGTTCTTTAAGGTTTTGTCTTCATATTTTTATATTCATACACATTTTTAGATTTATATAATTTGAGCAGTACTGTAACAACTTTATTTTCGAAATGTATGAGGTACATATTCCTGATTCATTATTGTGGTCAAGTATAAATTGGAAATAAACTTTTGTTGTACCAGTACAATTTAGAAACGGTTAAATAAAATATTTAATAAAAAAAAAATGGTGCTGTATTGTATAGCAGTAGTGTCTAAACAGTGGCCCGTGGGTTGGATGCAACCCTATACTTGCCTCCCACTGACACCAATAATGAGATACAATTCCTTTCTACTACTGGACTATGCAGGACTCTTTTCCTTAACAAGATGGCAGCAGCAGGTGTGCTTGTTGTTGGGATCCAACTTAGACTGCAGAACGCTGGAAAATGGAATTTGCGCTGGGAGCAGAGACATAACCACTGTTGAAAAAATAATTAGTGTACCCAAGTGCACCTGAGAGCAGGAGGAACTGACAGAAAAGCCCAGAAAGTGAAAGGGATGAGTCGGAGACAACTGCCAACTGGAGAGCTGTTAAGTAGAAGAGCTGTCTGTGACTCATTTGGTGAAGAAGGAGCCTGCAAGCTGATTGCTGGATTGAGCTATAAAAAGCCTGCACTGTTAGCTGCTCCAGTGGCTAGTCTGAACAGCCAATCGGTGATCCGCTGCCCAGACCTGCTGCAGGAGCAAGGGAAGGGTCTCACTGTCATGGTATACATCAAAGTCTCGGCTAGTCGCCGACGGAAGTCTCAGGGAGAGTAGTGAGAGGGTTACAGACCCACAGTCAAGCTGGAAATACTGACATTGTTTATATTGTTCACTTGCATGAAGTTTGCGTTCTCTTCAAAATACTACACACAACTACCTTAGCTGCTGCTAAACTAGGCCCAACACATTCTTAGCTACTTTTTACCCAACTGTTGAAGTTGTGTCTCAAGGATGCCCTATAATGTTTTGCCTGATCTACTGGGTGCAGGATGACAACTACTCATACCATAGACATACCCAATTCAGGCACACCAACATCTTCAAAGGCCCCCAACTTAGTCCCCAGTCCATATATGTGCTGGGGGCCTGGCACTAGAGAGTTAAAAGGCATGCATTGGAGACTGGGCCCTGAAGTATTAATGTGCTGGGGACTGACTGCTAAGCGGTGAATGCTAATGCACTGCAGGCAGGGCTCTAAAGGATTCATGCTCATGTACTGTGGTAGGGCACTGCAGGAGACACTGAAGGGTTAAAACACATGCAGAGAGAATTAGGTGGTGAGGAGTTAATGCACATGAACTGGGTACTTAGGAATTGAGGGACATGTGTTGGGGTCTAGACACAACCGTTAATGCATATAATTTTGTGAATGGATTCTGAAGGGTTAATGCTTATGGGCTGGGAACTTGGCATTGAGGGGTTACCATACATGTCCCCATTGGTTTGGACAATAAAGGATTAATTGACATGCACTGGTGCCTGAAGAATTATCCTACATGCTGGAGCCTGGGCATCAAGAGGTTAACAGATGCACTGGGAAGTGAGCACTTAAGCCCCATACACACTATCAGATTTTCTGCTGATTTTTTCCTTCAGATTTACCAAAACCATATAATATGAGGTCAAACCTTAGGAGTTTCAATTTGTATACAATCAGGCAGGCCCTTGCACTTCATGGTTTTGGTAAATCTGAAGGCAAAAATCAGCAGAAAATCTGATAGTGTGTATGGGGCTTAAGGGGCCAGTTTATAAAGCTGGAGACTGAGCACTTAGGGATTAATATACATGGCTGGGGACTAGGCTCCCAAATGGTAAATGGATATTAGCTGCAGACTGGGCTTTTATAAGTTAATACACAGGAGATGGGGCCTGGATGGTGATTGACACATATTAACGGGGAACTGAAGACAATTAGTTAATATATTGACTGGGGACTGAGGGGTTAATGCACATGCATTGGGAACAGAGCACCAAGGAGTATTTTATTGAACTTCATTGAAATATGGCTTCCATGTACTGTACTAAAGGTTAGACACTGAATATAAAGGATTATAATACTTTTACAAGGCTATTCCCCCTTCAGTCCATCATGAATTCTGCCGCCAGACTCATCCACCTTACCAACCACTCAGTGTCTGCTACCCTTCTCTGCTGATTCCTCCACTGGCTTTCGCTCAACCAATGAATTAAATTTAAAATGCCAACAACTTACAAAGCCATCCACAACTAGGCTCCGAGCTACATCACTAACTTAGTCTCAAAATACCAACCAACGCGTTCTCTTCGTTCCTCCCAATACCGCCTGCTCTCTAGCACCCATGTCACCTACTCCCATGCTCGCCTCCATGACTTCTCCTCCAGAGCCTCTGCCATCCTCTGAAACTTCCTACCCCAATCTGTCTATCTCCTGCTCTGTCTACTCTTAGATCCCTGAAAACCCTTCCCTTCAGAGAAGCCTACCCTGCCCCCACCTAACAACTGTACTTATAACACAGTTATTACCTTTTGCATCTCTTGACCTTCCCTCTTAGATTGTAAGCTCTAACAAGCAGGGCCCTCCGATTCCTACTGTATTCAATTACATTGTAATTGTACTGTCTGCCCTTATGTTTTAAAGCGCTGTGTAAATCGTTGGCGCTTTATAAATCCTTTATAATAATAATAATAATATGCAAACTAACCATCAAATGTAAAATGGTATCATTATGGTGATGTCTGCTGTCTTTTTTCCCCTTCCTAGTTCCATAGATTCCAGTGACAGAATTGATAAGGATTTCTAAGTATAACCTATTAACAATTTGGGCTAAATGTTTTCATGTAGTTTATTAACAATTTGGTTTCAGTATTTAAGTCAACAACTGATCTCCTACTGCAAACACTCATAATAATTTGCCTATACCCGTATTGTCTGCTTTAAGGTCACTGTAAATCAGTGGGAGATGTGCTATGCCTGTGTGCACCATCGCCAGTGACATTTATGACATGCTGAAATGCGGTTGCTTCTACATATGTTGTGAGCAACCTGTACAAAGGTACCACAAAAGGCAGTTTTATGTTTGATTACAAAAAGGGCTGTTTTTTTTATAAGATACATAGGTTTGTTGTTTTTTTCTATTTGATACATATGGTTACTCTTAAATGCTCATTTTATAAGCTCTGTTTCACTGATTTCATCCTGTACTTTCCTTGTCATCTGTTGCCATTGCAGACCTAAGACAATCAAAGTATGTTGTGAATGGATATATCCAGGTTTTGATCTTTGCTTCTTTTTACTATCTATATTATGCATCTTTTCAAATTCATAATATAGGATTATACAGTAAAGAAACACCTCACACTGTCAGGACCAATGGAACATTTTATCTACTAAATAGTGATTATAGCAGAATATAGCATGAATATATGTATTCCTCTGTTTAGAATACCTATTACATTATATTTTATGTGTAGAGCTAAATATTGCAGCAAAAAATCTTTTTTGTTAAATTTTTATTACATTTTGGCTTATCCTTACATTTATTCAACAGAATTCAATTTTATTAAATAAACTATGAGCATTCAAGTGTATTTGCAATTTGTTCACCGCAAAAATGTACAATGCCTAGGATGCCTTAAGCATGGTTCTCAAGTTATGTTATAATGCATACATTAATGTTTAACAGGACAATTAAACTGGCATAGCCCCAATAACGCATACTAAACATCATGCTGGCTTTGGCATTTCTCTGCGATACACTAACAATTTATTATGCTTCATAGCTCTCTAGCAACTTTAATTATATCTAAATACCAATAAACTCTGAACATCCATCACGAAAAGCTTCAATATGATCAGCTAATTAGGCAAACCTAAGATGGTCACAAACTTTAGATGGCAGTCTGGTGTGCTGCAGAGCACTTCATAGACTTGTCAGGCGCACACTCTGCAAAGATGACACGTTCACTTAAAGGCCTCATGCACATTGGATGTTATAAAAACTCCAGTAGTGTTAGCTGTAAAAAGCTGTAGCTGTAGAATGAGTTTTGCAGATTTTTTTGCAGTAGCGTTTTTCAGCCTTTTTTTTTTTAGCAAAACTATACTCCTACAAAAAGGAATGGCTAAAAAAAAAAACAGTGATAAACACAGAATAGCCATGTTTTTAAGCTTTAATTAGAGTTTTCCAGCTGAAAAACCCACTAGTTCTGTTTTTTTTTCCAGCCAGAAAACACTCCTGACAAAAAACGCTGATAACAGCCTATGTGTGTATGGACGCATAGGTTAACACTCGGGGAAGTTTACTGGCTGCAGAAAAAAAATGCCTGAAGCTAAAAACAGCAGCTGTAAAAATGTTCAGTGTGCATGAGGCCTAATAGAGATAGGAGGGGAGGAAGTGTATTAGTGAAGAGGTGACGAAGAATAAACATATCTAAAATGATTTCTCCTTAATTGAAAACAACCAGACCCTGCAGCTGTCTTCTCAAGGCTATAGGGACCTTGAGGGGAAAGTACACTGTAGCAAACACATGCTACATTTTGTATAGAGATATACACATCAGGCAAAAAGGAGGGGCAACTGAGGCTGCATAGGGAACAGAGGCACAGTTGGGCACTATGTAGTTATTATTTTCACTTGCTAGTGACATTATTGGATTCCACTAGAAGCAAATCAGCAAATAAAAGCACACAGAGCTGAGCCTTTAACAACTATTTTACAGATTATCTGCAGCTTTTCTGTACCCACCATGTGTTGGATAAATCTTAATACTTGCTTCAAACATGTAGGGTGGTGGAGCTAGGATTGCATATAATATTGAAGGTCAAGATCTAATGACTTTGCAGATGCTTTATCCTGAATACCTGCCTGCTTGATAATACACTGGTGGTCGGCACAAGACCACTCAGAAAAAAATATGTCAAACAGTCAAGCAGGTAAAGAGCGCTTAGACAATTACTTTAACAGGCACACATGGGATGGTAATGAACACACTTATGATGGCAGATTTAAAATACAGTTTCCCCAACAATTTCTGAAAGGCTTGGACTGGCATGACAAAATCTCTATAATCAGATTTGCTCTTACACAAGAGTCTTCCATAGCAAGCACAGGCAGCTCACAACTTCCAAAATCAAAAAAACTGGCACTTGCCAAAAGGATTCTAGCCCTACCACAGTTTAGCTTCTAATTCAGCTGGTCTTAGTCTCTTTATGTTTGCTGTGATCACTCTGTGGTGCTCTAAGCTCTCCTTGAAAGCTTTCCTGCTTCATTTTGAGAATTTACTAAAGCTGGCCATACATGGATCAAAATTTGTCCGGTTCTGCAGTGACTAGCTGAATTTTTGATCCAGGCACCCTGGTTGTACACAAATCAATCCACTGTTCCACTTGTGTACAACCATCCTGACGTTTTTTTCACGAATGATTAGTGCCAATGGCTATAACACAGAAATACTAAACACCATTGTGTTCTACTGGCAGGGAAGGCTCCCCCATGCTCCCAGCTGACACAACACAATAGTGCTGTGGTAGGGTTTCCCCCATTAACACTGACTGCGTTCATAGGGAAATAAAGACATTTTCTTTCTTTCCAACAGTGGTAGAAGGATAGAAAATTGCATAATGTTTGGCCTGCTTACAGCAGTAAACTTGAATTCTGATTGGCTGCTATTTGATTGAATAAATAATCCAGTGGGCAAATTGTAATAAACTAGTGCAAACCGCAAAGTCCCCATAGAACTTTTTTGCGCTATCTCTGTTTGGGTCACATAATTGGACACCAAGCATAAAAAACAATTTTCCTTGTAACATTTATCATGTTTCAATAGTATAAAAAATCTATTAAATATGATACAAAACTCATCAGATACGACAGTTTAAGAATTTTAAAACTCTTTAAAAACCAGTTATATTGTTTGTATATGCATTCTTTATTTCCATATATTTCAATATAATATGCAATGCAACCATACAATCAGTGAGCTGTATACTGGGTGTAGTATTGTGTGCCAACAACTCCAAGGTTTTCATGCAGAGTCCTAAGCTGACCATAGATGGATACAATTTCAACCAAAAATTCTTAAGAAAGGAAAATTTGTATGAAAATTCTCAGAACATTTGTTTGTCATTCAAAAGATTTTGTTTTAACATTTGGCTTTGGAAAGAATAGTCTTTGCTGAGCGAAAACCACATATGCTGTTAGAAATTCCTTTGTTCAAGAAAAATTTTCCATGCTGCTCCTTTAAATTGTCTCATAACTGTGGTTGGAAATTAAAGTCGATTTTATCCACTCATGATTAAAAAAGGTAGGGCTGAATCACCTGTTGCTTTCTAAAGTGAGATAAAATATTACTCTAATGCCTGGTACAAACAATGAGATTATTGGACAAATGATTGTCCATTTTTTTTGCATGCTAGTCTTCATATCGAAAATGAAGAAGTTGCTAGTTACAAAAATTCTCGTATGACAGAATAAATATTCAGAAGTGATGTAATGCGTTGCATTGTAGTTGTATTGTATTAACTGCAATAATTACACGAAAATGGTACGATCTGTACGAGAAAATGTTCATGCTTGTCCTGGAAAATTTTGCATGAATTATCATAATCGGCTCTCGAAAACTGTGTATTAACGATCAGATTATTGAACGATCGATTCGAAAGCAGTATTTTTCGTACGATTTTCTGATTGTGTGCACGGTCCTTTAAAGTACACTCTGCAAATCATAAGCAAGCTATAGCCAAACAAAAGCTCTAACAGAGTTTTATGCAAATCATATACGTCCTATTATTCATCATTTTCTGCAAACAAAGGCTAAAAGTCTTTGCTGGTAATAAGTTAACCTGTTATCTAGAATTTCAGCACAGCAGCATGGCTTTATTGTGAATTATCACTGCTGAATTTTTGCAAGTTTCTACAAGAGTAATCAAGCAAAGAAACGAAAACTGCACAAAATGTAATCTCAAGAAAATGGATGTTTGACACCAGGTCATTGAATTTCTACATCTTATTAAACAGAAAACAATTGCTCTTACTAAACTAGTCATGGGTACTGAGATACCTACATTTTGGGTAGGTATAATTTTTGTACCATTATTATAAAAGCTTAAGGTGAACTTGTGGTCAGCCTATAGACATTCAAATATTTACTTATTGTATTTGGTCATACAGGTAATGAAGCCTATATGTAGGAAAACGGGTAAGCTATCATTGTTGACCTCCTTTTCAAATTGCTGGTTTCTTGGCAGTGTCTGGTTTCAATACTTTCTGTGCTACTGACCTGAGAAAAGCATGCAAATCGGACAAGTTCAAGTAAAGTCAGAACTACTTTGCATATTTTTTTAGGTTATTTAAAGTTATTTATTAAGCATAACCAGCCCGGCAACTGGCTTTTTCAGAAGAAGGGATCAAGAAAGACAAATTCCATTGCTTCTTGGTACAGCTCTCCTTTAATAATGCTACTGTTCCAATACAACTAATCAGTGCAGAGACTAGTAGCCTTAACACTACTTATACACTGGTGCCCAAAGCAGACATGTAAAATGGTTTCCATCATCCAACCTGAGGCCACATACACACCCAACTACTTTCTGAGACAAGAAGGGGATGATGAGGGATGTTTTTTTTTTAGTAAAACATGATTCTGTCAAATGACAACCTTACCAGAGCCATGATAACAGTACAAAGGAGAATTAAAATTGATGAGAGGCACAGTTGAGATCTATGTATATATGATACAACTGTGGGTCCTTATTCCCTACTCTGTATACATATAGATAACCATACACACTACCACTATACCCAGCTCAGATTCTCTGTACTAGGGATTTTTTTCAGCGGGAATGCGGGGAAATTCCAGCACCTCCAGCACTGAATGGATGTAAAGGCAAGGGATGGTGGATTGTGCTGCAGGGTCCATTTATGCTGGCTGCAGGAGGATCTATTGTCACTGAAAGTAAAGTGATCTATTTTTGTGCGTGTGCGTGTGCGTGTGTGGGGGGGGGGGGGGTTATTGTTTCTGGGGAGGTCTATTGTTGCTGAAGGAGATTTATTTTTGCATGGGGGTCTATTGTTGCTGGGGAGGTCTATTGTAGATCTATTGTAGCAGGTGGGGGGATCTATTGTTGCTGGGGGGGTCAGTTGTTGCTGGGAGGTATTTACTTTTGAGGGAACAGCCTACTGTAGCTGGCTGCTTGAGGGTCTATTGATGCTGTCTATGGGGAGATCAGTTTTTTTGGGGGGTATTTTGTTGCGCGCGGTCCATTGTTTTTGGGGGAGCTGGCTGAAGGGGATCTATTTAACTGCATTTTTTGTTACTACATTTCATACAATATTACTTAGTACTACAGATGTTACTTGATTCTGTATTCCCTAAAAGGGGTGCTACTGTGAGGTGGGTAGGCAGTTGAACCAAGAAACAGTGGCTCAGAGGTGGGTAGGGGCTGAGACAAGGAGTGACTCTGAAAGGGGGGAATCCTAGACTATTCTCTGGGAAAAAGGCCCTGCTGTGTACCATTATATTTCTGTGTGTTTAGGGGGGAGGAAAGGGCTAAAAAAATATTCTGAAGGCTTTGAACATCTGTATTTGTGATCCAAAACTATTACTTTTATCTTGTAAACAAAGTAAAAAACAAGGTGTCTAAAATGCACAAGTTCATTTTCAGTCATATACCTCTAACCACCCACTACAACATATTCTATACTATATTTTCTTCCTTTACGCTGCCAAACCTCCTGTTTAATGAAGTATTACCATACCAATATTGTATGAACTACACAAACACAAAACTAGACAAAAACTGCAACAACGAAACACTAATTAAATACACTCATATGGCTTAAAGAGAAACATTACTTACATTGTCCACTGTAACTTCTCATTCTTAATTGAGCTGTATAAGGCCTGAAAACAATACAGAAAATAAAACATAAATAGACGTTTAGTATGCACAAGCATTAAAGATCCAAGGTATTGTGTGAACTGTAGTAACATTAAAAAAACCTTTGTTTTTAATGTATTAACTGTGAGTCAGAGATTAATAAAATGCTATTAAAAAACATAAGAGACTCTCAAATATTTTGGAAAACTAAGTAACACTATTTAAACTACACTGGCATTAAAAGATTTAGACCTCTTACTGGCACATTTATACAAATAAATGAACTTGGACCTACAGTAGACCAGGCCTTTAAATAAACTTCAATTTAAAGAAGTTTATGTTAAGCCAAAACATTTTTTTTGCTTAGATTTGTATAAAGGATTAAAGCCCTGACAGATTTTTAATGCTATCTGAGGCACTATAATCAAGATTTCCACTAACTTCCTATACTGCCGACAATGTTTTTACTAGGCAGTAAAGCCTTGTACACACTAGGACAACTCAGATCAGAGCCGCTGTACTAACAATCAAATGTTAGTACAGCAATCTCCCCTGCTGTGCTATTGTGTTCTGACAGGGGGTGTGTGTTCTGACTGATTGGCTGAGAGCACTGATTGAGGTCCGCTTAGCAGACCTTTTTCAGCTATGTCCCTTCGAGAGATCCTGGCCGGCTTCTTTCAGACTGACTCCCCTACATACTGGCCGATGCTGCCAGACATTCACAACACAAAAATATTTATATTTTTTTAGTGTACTAAGGAAGGGTAGAATCACTTTTAGATCGTTATTATTGTTTCTGTCACAGCTGCAGATTTTCCAATTTTTGCACAAGCATGTGTAGCACTATTTTTTGGAGTACTGTGTTTATAATTGATGTAAGCATAATTTTTGTATTACAGTGGCCAATATGATATGCTACACTATGGATGTGTCGTCAAGAAGGAAGGTCGCTGTCGAGAAGGAGGGAGACATCTGGAGGCGAGAAAGATATCTGCTTTGATTTGGATTTGACGCATTGATACATATGGGTCAGAATATATGGTGAGCACAGAAACAAAGGAGAGATTTTTATTATTATTATTATTATTATTATACAGGTTTTATATAGCGCCAACAGTTTGCTCAGCGCTTTACAACATAAGGGCAGACATTACATTTACATTACAATTTGGCACAAGAGGAATAAGAGGGCCCTGCTCGTTAGAGCTTACAATCTAAAAAGGAAGGGTCAATTGATACAGGAGGTAATTACTGTGGGGGATGAGCTGATGGGGGAAGTAAAACAGTGTTAGTTAGAAGCAGGATAGGCTTCTTTGAAGAGAAGGGTTTTCAGGGATCGTCTAAAGATGGATAGATTAGGGGACAGTCGGACAGATTGGGGTAGGGAGTTCCAGAGGATAGGAGAAGCTCTGGAGAAATCCTGGAGGCGAGCATGGGAGGAGGGGACAAGGGAGCTAGAGAGCAGGAGGTCTTGAGATGACCGAAGAGGGCGGTTTGGTTGGTATTTTGGGACCAGGTCAGTGATGTAGCTGGGGGCAGAGTTATGGATGGCTTTGTAAATTATTGTTAGTACTTTGAATTTTATTCGTTGGGTGAGTGGAAGCCAGTGCAGGGATTGGCAGAGAGGGGTGGAGGACACTGAATGGCTGGTAAGGTGGATGAGTCTGGCAGCGGCATTCATTATGGACTGGAGGGGGGATAGCCTATGTAAAGGTAATCCAACGAGGAGGGAGTTGCAGTAGTCGAGGCGAGAGATGACCAGGGAGTGAATTAGAAGCTTGGTGGTGTCATTAGTTAAAAAGGGGCGTATTCTGGAAATGTTGCGGAGGCTAAGGCGGCATGATTTGGACAGGGCTTGTATGTGGGCCTGAAAGGACAGTTCGGAGTCTAAGGTTACCCCTAGCACCTTGGCATGTGGGGATGGACTGATAGATGTGCCATTGATCTTGACAGAGAAGTCAGGTGAAGGGGTACGTGGGGGAGGAAATATTAAGAGCTCGGTTTTAGATAGATTAAGTTTGAGGAAGTGGTGTGACATCCAGGCTGATATGTCTGTTAGTAGATCAGCGATGCGTGAGGAGACTGATGGGGTGAGCTGAGGGGTAGAGAGATAGATTTGGGTGTCATCAGCATATAAATGGTAGCGATTTGAAGAAGGGTTCACATGTTGTGGGAGTATAACATGTTTTGATTGTCACACTTACACGGACTATTTAATTATACCAGGGGAAGTGTTTATACTTCTATGTGCTACTACTACTGTAGTATATTTTTGGTTTTAGGAAAAGTGTGCTGGTTTCTGGTTCACTCTGTTGTACTTACCCAGGGGGGATAAGATACTACCAGCTGCTGGGGATAGGATAGTTTGGAGTTGAGAACTGCACCTGGAGTGCTGGATGACTGCTAATTCTAAATGTTACATGTAGAGATGGGCTCGGGCGTGTTTGGGTTCCTACAGTAGTCACAACCCACCTGCCCGATCGTGCCAGGAAGCCGCCACTGCCCACTGCTAATCACAGGCAATGAGACATTTCTCAGTCCGCAGCTGCACAAGCCAGGGAATGTATCACTAGCGGTGTGCTGTGTCGGCTTCCTTGCAGGATCAGGCAGGTGGGTTGGGACAAGGATTCCAAACACGCCCAAGCCCATCTCTAGTTACATGTTCCAATCTAAATACAGGTGTAACATGTTACTAAAGGGGAACTAATGCCTAGTACACATAAGAATATTGGACAAATGATTGTCCATTTTATTTTTTTGCATGCAAATCTCACATCAAAAACCAATGGCTTCCTAAATCTACGAAAATTCTCATAAGACAGAACACAACTTTGGAAGCGATGTAATGTGTTGTATTGTATTCTTTCGTACCCGAGCATGAGTGGTCTTGGTCACACAATTTCTTTTGTACAAATACAATACTAGAGTGCCTTGCAAAAGTATTCACCCCCCCTGGCTTTTTACCTATTTTGGTACATTACAGCCTTTAGTTCATTTTTTAAAATCTGAATTATATGTGATGGATCAGAACACAATAGTCTAAGTTGGTGAAGTAAAACTAGAAAAATATATACATAAAACTATTTTTCAGAAATAAAAAACTGATAATTGGCATATGCAGATATATTCACCCCCTTTGTTATGAAGCCCATAAAAGGCAGGAAGGCCGCAGAGGCTGCAACACCTAAGCAAGAGGCACCACTAACCAAACACTGCCATGAAGACCAAGAAACTCTACAAACAAGTAAGGGACAATGTTGTTGAAAAGTACAAGTCAGGGTTAGGTTATAAAAAATATCCAAATCTTTGATGATCCCTAGGAGCACCATCAAATCTATCATAACCAAATGGAAAGATCATGGCACAACAGCAAACCTGTCAAGAGATGGCTGCACACAAAAAAAAAACACAGACCGGGCAAGGAACGCATTAATCAGAGAGGCAGCACAGAGACCAAAGGTAACCCTGGAGTAGCTGCGTAGTTCCACAGCAGAGACTGGAGTATCTTTACATAGGACGTCAATACACTCCATAAAGTTGGGCTTTATGGCAGAGTGGCCAGAAGAAAGTCATTACTTTCAGCAGAAAACAAAATGGCACGTTTTGAGTTTGTGAAAAGGCATGTGAGAGGCTCCCAAAATGTATGGAGCAAGGTGCTCTGGTCTCATGAGACTAAAATTTTACTTTTTGGCCATCAAAGAAAACGCTGGCTCAAACCCAACACATCACATCACCCAAAGAACACCATCCCCACAGTGAAACATGGTGGTGGTAGCATCACGCTGTGGGTTTTACAGCAGTCGGGACTGGGAAACTGGTCAGAGTTGAGAGAAAGATGGATGGTGCTAAATACAGGGATATTCTTGACCAAAACCTGTACCACTCTGTGATTTGAGGCTAGGACGGATGTTCACCTTCCAGCAGGACAATGATCCCAAACACATTACTAAAGCAACACTTGAGTGGTTTAAGGGGAAATGTGTAAATGTGTTGGAATGGCCTGGTCAAAGCCCAGACCTCAATCCAATAGAAAATCTGTGGTCAGACTTAAAGATTGCTGTTCACCAGTGGTAAGATGCGGCAAGCTCATAGAGACTTATCCAAAGCGACTTGGAGCTGTGATAGCTGCAAAAGTTGGCTCTACAAAGTATTGACTTTGGGGGGGGGGGGGGGGGTGAATAGTAATGCACATAGAATTTTTCTGTTACCTTGTCCTATTTGTTGTCTGCTTCACAATAAAAAAAATATATATAAAATCTTCAAAATTTGTGGCCATGTTCTGTAAATTAAATTATGCAAATCCTCGAAACAAGCCGTGTTAATTCCAGGTTGTGAGGCAACAAAGCATGGAAAATGCCAAGGGCCGGGGGGGGGGGGGGGGGTAAGACACTGTAATTACATGAAAATTGTTTGTTCTGTTATTGTACAGAAACATTTTCATACTTGTCCCTATTTTCGCATTAACTGTCATGATCGTCTCTCAAAAGCTGTGTACTAATGATCAGATTATCTGACGTATGTTTGGTCCGATTTTCTCATTGTGTGGGCAAGCATCATAGAAGCTTATACGTTGTATATACTAATCCATTTTTAATCACCAAACTTCCTTTTACCTTTTTTAAATGACAGCCTGGTAGATTTTAAGTAGGTCAGGTACTGAAGCTGTTGGCTGCAAAAGACACCTGAGGTCTGCAAAGGTTCTAATTTTTCATGACATTCATTGAAACTGAAAAAGGTACTTGGAGAAGCTATGAAATGTCTTCAACATTACAGAAGTCCAACATACACTAAGATCAAAAGCAATTTTGTGCTTACATTGGCAAAAATCAATACTGAAAATAAATAACAAGTTTGGGTGTTCATCTTTAAACAGGACAGTCCAATTGCGCTGTTAACGCTCAAGATTGCTGGTTCAGACCTACTTTGCTGACAGGGAAAAAGTGAGGTATGTAACACAATATTATAAGGGTTTTTTTGTAGTTTTTATTTTTTATTTTTTTCATCAACATGGTAAAGTTGTGTGGCTGTTTTAACGTATGTCATACTAGAAGCTATGGTAATTGGTAAAGTGCAGTGGCATATAGCAAGCAAAACAATCTAGAATCTGATTGGCTTCTATAGGTTACAGCACTTTATATGTCTTCACATTTCTTTGTACTATCTAGTTTTTTAAGAGCATGCTGCCCTTGGCAATTACACAGTTGCTTAGAAACAGGGCTCACAACATCTGCAGCCACAACAAGGACTAAATGAGCTACACATATTGGAAGGACTGACAGTGTCACATCTGCATTAGCATCTCCTAACAAAGAGCAGTTTTAAGCAACAAATGACAGCAATTTGTACACTAATATTATTCAGCAAACACTGCAACTGTGCTAAAATAAAAACAAAAAACAGTTTATCTTAAAGCGGTTTGGTACCTAAAAATTAAACTTCATATTATTAAAATCACAAGATAGAATACTTACCTAAATGAACCCTGAAAAAAAAAAATATTCTTTACTTACCTTTTATTTCAGATGTTTCTGCTGACTTCCTGGTTGTCCTCCCGTGGGAGTAGGCGTGGTTATCGTCCTCGCAATGGTCCCTGGGAAATTTCCCAGGAATCCATGGGGGGACAATGAAATTGCGAAATCTCGTGAGATTTTGTTAGGATGCCGGTCACGTGACGAGGGTGTGTCCGAATTTGCCATTTTTAAAGTGGGCAGGCAGCTGTATCTGCCATTACCACCATTGCACACTGAGCATGTGCGAGATGGAGCGGAGCATGCTGGGAGCCGAGCGTCATCGATATACAGGAAGTAAATGCCTGTGGGCTTCAGACGCCCACACTTAAAATGGAAAATGCCAGAGCACTTTTTTAAAAGTCATCCCGAGGAAAAGAATCGTCGCGCCGGGGGTCAAAAAAACGCCGGACGTGGATGCTAAGCGAAGGTAGCAGTCGCCCACCTGTAACACAGGTAAGAAAAAAAAAAAAAAGAGCGGAATCTCGCTTTAATCTAGGCTTTCTGTAAGTCACTGCAGCCAATAACTGGAGAGAACCTCACATGGATACTGAGGAGTTACTTCCTGAAGTCTATGGTGCATAAATTTGTGTCTCTGCATTTTGTATCACCAATTACATTCAGGCTTCCAAGACAGTTTTGTATCTGACTGTCGAACCCATACAACAGAATGTAACTAGCATAACGGCTTATGTGTTTCAAGGGCATACTCTCTTCTTCAATTCCAATCCAAACCAAAAACTAAAGAAATACAACTAATATAGGCTTCACATTTAAGAATTGATAAACTGCAATACATAACAATTTTCTACTGAGGTTTATATGTTCTTGAACCTCCTTAGCATTTACCTAGACGTGCTCTACTCTGAACATTTATGGTTTAAAGTGGTTGTAAACCCTCCCCCACAACTTTGTCCCATGTAAATCAGCATAAAAAACCCTAATGAACACTGCTTGTAGATATCTCCTTACTTGCTTAGTATCGTTTAATCCTTGTTGTTCTGTAGAATGAAGTCACTGAGCATGCCCAGATCTCCCCTGATTTAAGGCACACTCTCTATGTCTTATCTATCTGTTATCAGGACTTCCTACAGCACAACACTGAACTCTGCTAATCACTCTTCCTCCTACACACCATGTGACCTCACATAGGCACAGGCATAGGCATAAGTAAATACTATGAAATAAACAAGTAAGCCATGGGTGCTCAACCTGTGGCCCTCCAGCTGTTGCAGAACTACAAGTCCCATCATGCCTTTGCAAGTCATGCTTGTACCTGTAATCCGTGCAATGCCTCATGGGACTTGTAGTTTCGCAACAGCTGGAGGGCCACAGGTTGAGCACCCATGAAGTAAGCTATGAACAGGGAAGCGGGGTTGCCATAGAAACTTTGGATTGAGAAGGAGGCTTGGTTAACAGTACAGGAAGTGCTCAATGTAACGGCGGAAATACACTCCACTGTGGACTCAGAAAACAATACTTAAGATGGTGCTACCTAACCCCTGGAAACAAGTTTTTTTTAAAGTTTCTTTAAACAGTAATAAATATGCGATTTGGGCTGGATTACAGTGGCTATAGTCTGATAATGACTTATTATAATGGACTAAATGAAAAGAATCATCAGAGTGGGAGAGTTTACTTCCTTAAAGTCTGTCAGATTCTGGCTGCAGATAGCCAAAAACCAAAACAAATAGAGTGCTGATGTGTTTGCAAGCAATGCAGAGGAGACATCATGGGTCTAATCGACTCCTGAGGACTCCATAAAGTGGACTTTTTATATAAAATATACCATGTCATATGGGCTTGTCACCCCCTTTGTAATAATAAAAAGGTAAAAAAATACAAAGTAAATAATACAAAAATTATAATTTTAAGGACCCCAGTACCCCAAGCAAACACGTAGATAACAGCAATTGGGCAACACATATTGGGTATTGCTGTGTATGTTAGAGTGAGAGGAATACTTCTAGGGCCTTTTTTTATAATGAACTCTAAACTGATGAGCTGTAAAGGTTTTAATGTGTGGTCTAAGGACAATTTTGAATACTGTACTTTGTCATTTTACAGCACACATAATTTTTAAGCTCAACATATCTATTTACTCAAAAAAGTTGTGTCCTTTAGGTTTTTCAAAAAATGAAAATGATGTTGGGTATGTGTGCACTAAAATTAAATTAAGTTTTTTACAACAATATAGGTTTAAAAAAAATTGCACAAATATTTTGTCACAGAAAAATATGCGACTATTATTATTTTATTCTACGGTTTTTCTGCTTTCAGAAATATAGAAGTTTGTGATAATGGGCTTATAGGTTGCATAGTTAGTTTGAAAAAAGACACAGGTCCATCTAGAAAAGGATATTCCTCACTAAGCTGAGACTTTTCTAACAAGGTGGAAAGTCATAATGTCCTAAAATGATGGCTTCCACTATCTGAAGTACGCTTTACAGATCCCAGAGCAAGTCTTTACTAAAGCAGAGAAGAAGCCATTACAACAGTAGAAAAAACGTTTTTTCCCTGAGTTAAATTCATACTTAAGGTTCTTATTACACTAGGAAAAGTCCATCTATAGTGAAGTAAACATCTCATACATGTGAAAAGGGAATAAGTAGAAACAACCAATGAAATCATAGATCAGATTTCTAATTGCCTCACGCTCTTTCAATCACTTCCACCCCAACAATGTAAAGATAGAAAGTATCATTGTTCTCTATGCCGTTTTTCCTGTGTTATGATCACGTGCCTGTCATCTTGCCATGACGCTTACTGAACAATAAAGAAGTCAGCAATTGTTTGTATATACCACGCGACTGCATTCTACCTGCTGCATCTTAATAAAGCACATTCAAGAAAGTGCTCAGTTTGATGAAACACTAAGTACAAGGAAAGCTCTGTGGGCTCTCATCTATACCGTCGCTAAGCAACTTTCTCCAATCTGACGCACTACATAATGGACTGATATTTTAATCATTTACTTAGAATGCATGTATGCTCACACCGACCACAACGAATAGGACTGTTCACTGCCAAACGGAAGAGATTGTTCTGACAAAAACAAAAGATATTTTGGGTGAAAACTCATTACACACAGTAATATGTCTTTCCTCTTACAAAGACTTAGCAGCGATCCATTGTTTAAGGGCAAACTGCTACATCATCACCAAACTGGTCTTCATTAACAGTTACCTTTTTGGGGCTTATTAAGTGCTAAATTCACTTTAAAGTATTACAGCCAAGGACATCAATATATTAGTGTGCACTTTTCCAGTCCTGTGGTGGCCACAATATTTTTCAGGCATTTGTCCTTTATTTTCATAGTGATTCCTTCAGTAATACACTTACTGCACTAGGGTAGCAATGCTTATTTTCTGTACTGTATTTTTGTACTGTAATCCCAACCCACAGAAGTGGGTTGAGATTACAGAACATCTCCCTCTCTCCTCATCTTCATACCATGGGGGGTCAGGGGCTCTGTGGTTTAACCACTTGACATCCGCACTATAGCTGAAAGACAGCTACAGTGTGGACCTCAAATGCTGGGAGGGAGTCCATGTATTTCCTCCTACTCTCGCACTGCCCGCATGCCCTCAGGGCAAGTGCCACGTTGCAGCAGATGCACTCTCCTATTTTAACTTCATTCAATTTTTTCAGCAGAAACTCGGAGCTGTCCCAACGTCGTCTCCTATCCCACCTTGGTCTCAGCTGACACTGGATTAAAGCAGCACTTTCACAGCGTGACCCAGCTCATCAATCAATCTTTATCCCGCAACACACTCAAGGCCTACCATACCGCTTGGAACGCCTTCTGCAAGTTTCTGGCATCCTGCCCCGGGACAACATCAACAGACACCAAGCACGTACTAGCTTTCATATTATATTGCCACACACAATTGTCTCTATCACATAACACCACCAGAGTATACTTAGCCGGCATCCAACACTTCCTGGCTTTACAGGATCCCACAAAGCCATCCTTGTTTGCAGCCCATGCGATCCAAGCTATCCTGTGTGGCGTTCAGAAGCAGCAGGCCATAGCCAACTTCAAATGCTTGTTCTTCAGAGACATGTCGACTATCCTCTTTCATTCCCCGTTTGGCTTTCTTCTCAGCTTAGTCATTCAAGCGGCCATCTACCTGGCCTAGTTTACCTGCAATAGCCTTGCTGGCCAGGTACTGCGTAGACGTCACCTGGCTCGCTTCCAAGATCATTTCATTCTCTACCTCACAGTATCCAAAACCCAACAATCCGGCTCTGGGGTCGACATCCAACTTTTCAAAACAAACAACATCTGGTGCCCAGTAGTGATACTCGACCGCCTACTGTCGCTACTACCCAGCTAGTCGAACTCTAGTCCTCTACTACCTTTCCCAACCAACCCCTTGAGTGGCTGCCAGTTCATCAAGCACACCAGGATCCTCTTGCGCAACCTAGGCCTAGACCCCAGCCGGTAATCTGGACACTCCTTCTGAATTGGGGCAGCCTCGGCCGCATCTCAGCACGGGGTTCCAGACCATATCATCAAGAGATTGGGTAGGTGGAAATTTGCCTGCTTTGCCCGGTACATCCCGAATCCTCAGATAGAAATGTTGCAAGCATTTACCAAACTTGCTCAATAAATAACACTAAAACAATAAAGAGCTTTCACCCCTACCTGAATGTTTTTGCAACCCTTTTTTGGTATACCGGCCTGCAGACCAGGGAACACTTCATGTCTATTTCATGTTGTAAGTCTTGTGGCATGTTTATGTGGTTCAGATCCATCCCGGTTGAAGGGGTTCGACCATAAATAAGAAGAAGGCCAGTATGGTGGCCTGAATTTATGGGAGGAGTCCGGCAGGTATTTAACTGCTTCCATACCAGCCGCCATAGTTATACTGCGGCAGGTTGGCTCCCCGACGTGGGCCATCATAGCTGTACGTCGGCTCTTTAAGGCGCTTAAGCAGATGCGCGATGACCGCCGGGTACCCGCGATCACTCGTGACAGAGCGAGAACCGGGATCCAGAAACGTATCTGCTGAATTCCTTCAAAAACTCTGTGCAATTGTAAATAGAAGAATTAATGCTGTTTTGAAGTCAAAGGATAGTCATACCAATATTGATTTAGTTTGGATTTCCATTCTAACTTTTTTTTAACACTTCTATTTCTAAAAACATTCTTAATTTACAGCATTTTTTACACCTGCCTAAAACATTTGCACAGTACTGCATGTCCACATAATATGGACATTAGATGTTAAAAAATACCTTTGGGATCCCTCGAGAAGCTGGAAATCATTGTAATAACACTGCTATGCCAATAATCTCCATTCGTTTCCAAGTCCTGTGCCAATTGGCTGCCCTGCTGCATTGTGAACACAGGAGCTTGGCCGCCTTGTAGGGGTGCCTTTCAGAGAATTCTTTGTATTTTCTAAATCAGGGGTGCCCAAACTCTTTAAGAGCAAGGGCCACTTAAGCAACTTGGTAACCAGTCGCGGGCCACAATGAGCGGAGTGGGCGGATGACAGGTCACGGCTACTCTATAGGCCCTCCAATCCGATCCACCCAGATAATTTTTTTTTTAGAGGATCGGAGGCAGTCAGGAGTAAACGGACAAAAGTCTGTTTACATCTGCCGCTCTGTAGAAGTGAATTGAGGGTTCGATTGGCTAGGGCCGATTGTGTGAAAAGGGCTTAAGACTTTCATACTGATGTGTTGTGGTTTACCCGCACAATGGGTGCAGCGTAGTGCACCTGTGTCTATCCTGCGGGTTAACTAAACTTTGCCATAGACTCTGCCTGTGGCAAAAGCCAGCACTGTACAGGAAGCATCGGCTTATGAGGCTCTGATCTGCAGCCACTTTCTTCCTCTACCACCAGCTTCATTCACATTCACCGCCATTCCAGAGCAGGAGGTTGCGGGCCACATCAGAGGGCTCCGCGGCCACATGTGGCCCCCGGGCCACTGGTTAGCCACCCCTGTTCTAAATGAATGCAAAGCATTCTCTGATTGGAGAAAGTGTTTATGATGTCACTGCCCTGTCTCTCCACCACCTCCAATCAGATAATGCTTTGAGTGCATTTAGAAAATACAAAATGACCTCTAAATGATGCTTGTGCTGAGCATCTGACCACATGTGTTCACAATGTAGCAGGTCTGCCACTCAGCATGAGACCCAAAAGCTAGTGAAGATCAAAGTCACATGGTTGAACCTGGACCAATTTAACTATGTAAAGGATCAGAATAACGGTCAGATTTCAATTGCTTTCTGTGCTCCCGTTAGGGCAAATCACCCTCCCTATTTGCCCCATTTACCGTTATCACTAAGCAAAAAAAGTAAAGAAAAATTTTGGGTTGGCCATCTCACTTCCTGTTTTGTCTATGGGACAAGTGAAGGGAAATCTCCACAATGGGATACAGATGTTGAAAAAAAACTAACACGGGTTGTAACACTTCTTTACTCTATCCAAAATAAAAGAAAACGTGAGTAGGTATTTAATGCAGACGAGACATACTATGAAAATAATGAATGTAGCCACCACATCTAAGGACTAGTAAGCTGAAATATATGAAATTGCTATTGTGTTTAGATACACTTAAAATTTAGCCTGAAGTCTATACTTCCAGCAGTATCAAATTCCTGTGTCCCCCGCAGTGCTCATTGGTTCCTCTTGCCAACCCCTTTGTAACTACAGGGTCTTGTAGGAAGAAGGCACCAAAGAGCTCTGTGAGGAACACAAGAGTCTGATGCTTTCGAAATATTCAGTTTCAGAAGAAACTTTTATTGCAAATTTTTCATCAGTGGAGCAGTAGAAATAGGTAAGTAAGGGGTTAAACTGTCACTTTAGAGGAGGCTTTACCAATCACACACAAAAACGATTACTTGGGCTTGCAGTCTGAATTGCTATGCTTTGCTATAAATGCCTTTGCATGATCATAATAAGCTAAAACCTTCCAGTTTTGGTTACTCCCTAGCTTGCCCAGCATTTCACCTTTCATTATATCTAAATAAACCCTTCTTCAGATTTCTGGTGTACAAGCTCTGACTGTATTATGTGTATTTCACAGTAAACCTAGCATAAGAAATATTGCACAAAATTTTAAAAAGGGGCAAAGTCCTTTGATTCTTTCCTGTTTATTAAAGTAGAACTTTGATTTTGACAGGTACCTGCTCCCACTTTTACTTTGGCTGCCTTGGCGATCTAAGCAGAAGTTCTCCCTCCCTCTCGCAGTCTCCAGACACTTCACAGGTCCCAAAAGACTGCGGGACCATTCACAATGCGCAGCACGTCTGGCTCATGTTCAGTAGGCACCCAGTTGTGAAGCTGAAAGCTGTCACAGCCAGGTGCCCACAGTTAAGATGCCAATGCCAGGGACAGAAGATGAAATCGGCTGGATCGTGGGACAGGTGAGTGGCTGTTTATTTAAAAAAGTCAACAGCTACAGTTTTTGTATCTGCTGACTTAATTTTTAGACAGGAGACTGGGCAACCACTTTAACTGATATGTTTGCAAAGCAATTGGTTGTTAAACCAGCTTCTCTGGCTAGCATTTCCTTCACACAGCTCTTCTCGCTCATCTGCCCCCCTCAAACATCTATGCCATTTGTAAACCTCTGCTTCTGTGTCCATTGATTATGCATCCACACACATTAGTGCACAATCTGTGCATATCTGCTTAAATAGTTTGACTCAACCCTCCAATTTCTACTTTTGCTGGACAGCTTGTTCTGTAAAAGGAAGTTAAAAATAACACTTACTGACAGGATCAACAGGTAGTACAGCTATAATACAAGGGGCTGCATTACATTTTATTTATTACAGGTACTTATATACACTGCCAATTTACACAGTGCTTTACATATACATTCACATCAGTCCCTGCCCCCAAGGAGCTTACAAGCTAAACTCACTAACTCATATTCATACATACACATTAACATTTTCAACATTCTCTGAAACAGCAAATCTTTACTTTTTGAGCTCAGTTCTACTTTAGGCCGGGTTCACACCGCTGCGATGCGGGAACGCCGCGAATCCGCGGCGTTTTCCCGCATCGCATGACTCCCGCCGGCAGTTCACACTGCCCTATGCGGACGGCTGGGAGTGTCAATGATATGTTAATGACACCCCCAGATCCTTCCGCATATCGCAGTGCGATCTGCCGACTCGCACAGGAATCGGATCGCATGGTGTGAACACCCATGCGATCCGATTCTGTTGCGGACCAAAAAAAGGGTCCCGTGCGAGTTTGCTGTGGGAGCGATGCGAATTCAGCCATACTATCTGTATGGCTGTACTCGCATCGCTACGGAGATCGGATGTGATTTGCGGTGCGAATCACATCCGGATCTCCCCCCGCAGCAGTGTGAACCCAGCCTTAAGCACAAAATATAACTTCAGATTAATTCTCAGTATATTTATAAATAAGCAATAAAAAAGGGCAAGACAAGGAAAATCAGAGCTGGAGAGGAACCATTTGAAGCATTCTATATACATAAAGGTGTAGGAATATAGCAGTAACAAACCCAAAAGCAAACATTTATTATACTGCAGCTTACCAATTTTTAGATGTGATGCCTACATTAGTTTCCTTTTTTTAGGTTTTCTTTCCTCTGTTTTCATCTGGTGATCCAGCCAATACGTTTGTTTTCAAAAGAACAGGCTCCTCTACATATTGACAGGGGTGCTTAACAGTGATCAGCTTTTATTTACGTAAAACTTTTATCCTAAAAGGAAAAATACTGTTTTCTGTAACTACCTAAAAAGTATTAGCTGGAATTTTGCTTCAATGTGCTAGTGTATTTAAATATTCTAGTATATCTAACAACATCCCCCCCCCCCCCCCCCCAGCCCAGACAGACAATGCTGTTGTCCACATGTGCCCCCCTGTGCTCCTTCATCCAGGAATGGGGCACTCTAACACAGGAGATGTGTTACTAGCCAGATCACCAGGTGAAAAAGGGGGGGGGGGGAGGAAACTAATGCAGTTACCACATATAATGATTGGTAAGCTGTAATATATGTCATTTTTGGTTTTGCCATTAATACAGCTTTAAGCAATTGTCCTATTACAAAAAGCTACAGCATCACAGATGGATTGCCAGTACTTTGTTCCTAAAAAAAAAGCTATTATGGGCAGTAAGCATCAGACTTACATAACCCCAAACAACGATTTTACAGCCTTTTTAAAACCCAATTCATTTACTTACTTTTTTTTTTAGTGGCTAGCACAGTAGAACCTTCTTATAACAGAAGGTATTCATATATCATTTCATCACATAATCCAAAAGTAAGAGTATTGCAGGATAGTGGGAGAAGCCATGCAAAAAAATTTATTTTTTGCCTAATGGCCAACCGTATAGTACAGATGCAGCCTAATATTCTAGCGCCATTCCAAATGAACTAATATTATATATAGAGCCATACCAAATTGCATATAGCTGTTTCAGGCTTTTTTGCCCATCGGTTGAGTGTATTAAAACCATGGCTTCTATGGAGTAGGGCTTAGGGCCTAATAGAGGAATAGTTTGCATGACTCCACCCATCTTACATATATGGTCAGGTTGAAAAAAAGACATAAGTCCATCTAGTTTAACCTATAAAAGGGGGAAAAAATATCATGCACAATCCTATACCCACAGTTTATCCAGAGGAAGGCAAAAAACTCCAGTAAAGCATGATCCAATTTTCTCCAGCAGGGGTAAAAAGTCATTCCTGATCCATGGAGAAGCAATTGGACATTCCCTGGATCAACTTTACCTATAAATGTTAGTATCCAGTTATATTATATTATATTAGGTAATTTGGAATGGCTATAGAATATGGGAAGAATCCAGTCCTTTTTTTAAAGCAATTTACTGAGCTGGTCAGAACTAGCTCTTGAGGGAGTCTATTCCACATTTTCACAGCTTACTGTGAAGAAACCTTTCCATATATGGAGATTAAATCTCTTTTCTCCAGACTTCTAGAGTGCCCCCTTGTCCTCTGTGATGACATTAAAGTGACACTAAAGGTTCATTTTTTTTTTTTTAAATAACAAACATATCATACTTACCTCCACTGTGCAGCTCGTTTTGCACAGAGTGGCCCTGAACCTGCTCTTCTGAGGCCCCTCTGCTGCTCTCCCGGCTCCTCCCCGCATCAGATAACCCCCTGGCAGAAGTGCTCTCCCAGGGGGTTACCTTGTGGGTGCACTCCCAAGTCCAGCATTTGGTGTCCATAGTCTCCTGGTGGCCACGTCATTGGATTTGATTGACAGCAGCGGGAGCCAATGGCTGCGCTGCTATCAATCTATCCAATCAAAAGCCTAGAACCCCCTAGCAGAGAGACGGCGTGTCAAGGGTTCAGGTACCTAAAACGGATGCATTAAGGTGAAAAAAAATAAAAATCTTTACAACCCCTTTAAAGTGAATAACTCACCACCAAGCTCACTATATGGACCTCTTATGTATTTATACATGTTGATCATATCCCCCCCTTAATCTCCTCTTCTCAAGAGAGAATAAATTCAGTTTCTCTAACCTTTCCTCATAGCTGAGCTCCTCCATGTCTCTTATCAGTTTGGTTGCCCTTCTCTTCACTTTCTCCAGTTCACTGATATCCTTTTGAAGAACTGGTGCCCAAAACTTAACTGCATATTCCAGATGAGATCTTACTAATGATTTGCACAGGGGAAAAATTATACATCTCTCTCTGAAGTCTATACATCTCTTAATACAATAAAGCACTTTGCCTGCTTTGTAAACTGCAGCTTGGCTTTGCATGCCATTATTAAGGTTATGATCTACCAAAACACCCAGATCCTTCTCCACTATTGATTCCCCCAGTTGTACTCTGCCTAGGGTGTATGATGCATGCATATCTTTACATTTATCAACATTAAACCTCATTTGTCACATAGTTGCCCAATTAAACAGTGCATTGAGGTTGGCTTGTAAACTGGAGACATCCTGTAAGGACGTTATTACACTGCATAGCTTGGTGCTATCAGCGAAGACTGAAATGGTATTTTTCATCTCAGACCTGATATCAATTATAAAGATATTAAAAAGTAAAGGTCCCAACACTGAACCTTGGGGGTACACCATTAATAACCTTAGACTGCTCAGAGTATTAAACTAAT
Source organism: Lithobates pipiens (assembly GCF_037356315.1). NCBI lineage: Eukaryota > Metazoa > Chordata > Amphibia > Anura > Ranidae > Lithobates > Lithobates pipiens. The sequence continues at coordinate 56,002,806 of NW_027507787.1, read as the reverse complement.
AATAATACTCTTATTTTTGGAATATGTGATGGAATCAGACATATGAATACCTTGTCTTAAAAGAAGACTCTTCTGGATTATACTTTATTCGTGTTAGTGGCTGCAACATGGTGGTTTCACAGAGTGTCCCCGCCACTGACATCCTAATGTTTCTTTTACAGCATCACCACTCTAAAGGATAATGTAACCTGCCAAAAAGATTAAACTTTTATCAATCCACTCTGTCCTCCAAAGGCTTACACATTTGGGACCATTTTTTGCTACACAAAGCCCATACATACCACCCCTCCTCTTTAAGTTATAACAGTTTCATAAAAAAGAAGCATGACAGAACATTTTTTTAAATGATCAAATTACTGTTACTAGGGTCAAAAACCCATCTTCTTCTTCAATCATTTTTAGTGTTTGCAATAAAGACAAAAAATAAAAACCATGTGTCCCTTGGTCTTACATCTTGGAAACACGAATATAAAGTAAGAAGATACAAACCAAGTGTACACATTATTCCTCAGAGGAGAGATCATTGAGTGGAGCTGGATTTCACATAGAGGCTGTGTCGATCATCCACACAAGATTAGGCACAGCGTGGCCTATTAGCAATGAGATCCATCTTTATAATGCACCATTTTATCAAAGCAATTTTATTCATTTTATAAAAGCTAAATCAGTTAAGGAAAAAAAAATACAAAATTTAACATATTTTGCTAGCAATGACAATGTTCTGATCATTTTGTTAATGATCTCCCTAAATAACTCTAACCATATTAAAGCGGTTGTATTGTCCATTTGGTCATTTTACCTAAAGTAAGCCTTAGGAGTAGGAGATATTCAGCTTGCATGCAGCTGCTGACGTCAGCACCGCATGTGCAGTGAAGGTCTGGGATATTGTGCCGGAACAGAGGGCTCCCGTGCGGTGCATACCAGCTCATTATGACTTTGCCTTATAGTTTTTTTTGTTTTGTTTTTTTTAGCATACCACCGCTTTAAATAAATGCAGTCCAAAATATGAATGCATCAAACAAAGCACAGAATCTGCATAATGCTCAATAATTTGCTGACATAGTGCTGACAGAGTGCTTAGGTACTCATTGGAAATCTGCCTTGCAGTTGTTTGACACATGGCGCAACAAATGGAGACATATTGTTGGCAAAGTACATGAATCTGTTGTATAGTTGTCTAATGCCAGCCATACACAGTTCGAATTTTGAAATAATTTTCTTTCGAAAATCGTATCTAAGAATTTTCGTATGAATTTCGCACCATTAGTGGGCTGCAGCAACAGCCGATTTTCATGTGGAAATCAAATTTGAGGAATCGGACATGTTGGACATTTTTTTTTAAATTTGTGATTTTCTAATCAATGATGAGCGAATCGTGGTGAGAAATGTAATAAGAAAAGAAAATTTACGGAGAGAAAGGAAGATTCCTGGCCACGAAAATTCTTTTCTGTAGCAACATGAGGTGAAATTGAAGGCTTGGTCGGCCGAATTTTGTAAATCAATGATGGCATCATCGGATCACAAAAAATTTTTTTTTCTGATTTTGAAAAGAAAATTGGTTCGAAATTTGACCATGTATGGCCTGCATTAGACAGAGTTTTGTCTGAGACATAATATCTGCAGCTGTGACACAATTTAAGGTCTTAGTTACCCACTTCCCTTATATGGCATTATTTATTTTAAGAATTTGTTGCAGCAACAGTGACAGATGGTAAAAGTTTTGTAAATAGGAACTGCTCGAATTTGGTACACACATTGGTACTAACACTGAAATTGTCGCACAGGCTTCATAAATTTGGTGCAGGACTTCTGGCTACCACCAGAAATGTTTTCCAAATGCCTTACTGAATCACCCTGATTATATTAACCTGTATAATTCTACCTATGCATTATATATTTGTAGACAAAGTGCCTACTATGCAAAGCAAAATTTTATGTGGAGCTCACAGTATTTATAATGTCAGCCAGACAGTTTTTCCATGTCGATGACAATGTCCAATTAACCTGAGCCTGGGCCACATGAATTTGCTTCTATAGAGGTTGCCTTGGCAACAAAAAGACCACAAAGTGGAGCAGAGGTATGCATTTCATGTCATTCAGAGAAAAAAATTATACATATAGAAATATTTTTACTTAAGTCAATAAGAAGTTGGTTGATATACAAAAGATCATCACGCAAACTGCTTCATAATTTGTCATTATTGTTAACTAAATATGAATTGTGCAGTACATGTGCTAAAAAAACAAAAACAAAAAACAAAGAACATCAACTGAAAAAAAGTTCATGCCATGAAAAAAGCTTTCTGGATCTCAGCCTCTAACAATATCATCATCTCCACATGTTTGTGAAAAGAGGGGAAAAGAGGAGTTGAGACTTTAATGTCCAGATGTTGATTACCAGAGAGACTAGGCAATTTCTGGTCACCTGCCAATAATCACAGACAGTCAAATGGAGTGTAAAATAGGCGCAAATTAAGAATATAGCTCCATGATGCATACAATCAGTAAGTTCTATTGTATTATAAGCAACCACAAACTTCACATTGTAAGACAGGTATTATAGCTAAATCCGTTAATGATACAGTGCCCCAAGTAGTTACACTGTATGGTGTATGGACTAATTTGAGGCATTTTGCTATGATGGTGATAATTTACTTAATTGCATGAATACGCAAGTTCCTAAAGGAAAAATAAAAGCTGGAGCATTTTAGAACTAATGATGTGTGACCTTGTTATAAATGCATTGGCCAGAAACATAGATGACATGACATTGTTAATCATTGATAATTAGCTTCAGGAAGTTGGAGAAATATTTCAAAATTGATAAACCGGCTTAATGAAAGTTGACAGCTATGTCCAAAAGTCATAATAATCACTATGACAATAGCAACGAGGTACAGTGGGGACTAAGCCTTGCAAGAATACGTATGTGGGATAAGAAAAGGAAAGTAAAAAAAAAATATATACAAGTTATGAAAGAAAATGGGATTTGCTGGGCATTTAATAAATAGGATGATGTGTCCGCTGGGTTCAGTGGTGATTACCTGTTTAACACTGGAAACCAAGAGACTACATAGTACATCAGTGTGTGCCCTTTTAACTTTTGATGAATAACAAACCACAGCATTCCCCACCTGTTGCTTGGTAAGTAAAAACATTAAAAAAGGTAATCTTAAAACTAAAAAGTGCAATTGTCTTGTTTAGGATAAACATTACTGGAAAAGGTCTCAAAATATCAAGCAAAATAAGGTCCTTCTAATGAAACCTTACTACTCATCTAAAAATGTAACAATCCTTTGATTTCAGCAGTGGTAGTATGTCTAACATTCTGACAAAAAATAAATAAAAAAATTATTAAAAAAAATATGTTTGGATGGCGCAATAGTTAGATGACACAGAAACATCTTTTGGAAGGAGCACTTCCTGTTGAACGTAAGCTATTGACCATTGAGAGATTCTTTAATTAAAAAATAGCGTTGAAGGCAGCAATATTACCTACAAACAAAAGGAAAGGATAATGGGGGGAGAAAGTGAAAACAGCTGCCAAATAACACAATACACACTACACAATGTAAAATGGGACCGAGCTGAAGACACAAATAAATACATCATAGCCAGAGGGGTCTCTTTAACAAGGACAGAGCAAGGCAAGACCAGAAATACAATTGCTATCTATTACAGATAACTCACTAACATATTTTTGTGTGTGTGTGTGTGTGTGTGTGTGTGTGTGTGTGTGTGTGTGTGTGTGTGTGTGTGTGTGTGTGTGTGTGTGTGTGTGTGTGTGTGTGTGTGTGTGTGTGTAAAATTGAATTTTGGCAAAAACCCTACTTATTCTGCAAAGCACCAGGAAAATCACAGATCTCCATTTGCTGAACACAAATATCTATAAAAAAAATATCTTTGAAATATGCCACAAGTAATCCCTGCCTCTGAATTACTAGAATTCTTAAAATAAAAATAATCCAGAGAGAATGTTTATGTTGCACAGAAGCCAGATTGATGTTTCTACTAATGATAGCTTCAAATCACAGCCTGTCTTTGAAGATAGAGACATACACAATCAATCTCCTGGGAGAGCAACTGGTGTGTAAAAGAGAAGCTTATTTATAAATGATGCTGATGTACTTGTTTAAATTCTGTGTAGCCAATCCTCATGTTAGTTCACACTAAATGTATTAATGGGCTTGTTTCGCATTTTCTGTCTTACTGAAAGTAACATTATCAGCTGTATGGACTCATACCAGCAAACTGTCAATGAGCCACATGGCCAAGCTGTGTGCCCATTTCACAGTGACTTGCTCTCATACAACAGACATTAATGTAAAGTACAGTGATGCTTTTATAGTATATATTTTATTGTGATACAAGCAATATGTCTAATGTAGACTAAAACTACAGTAGGTATATAATAGCATTGTTGTTTTTTTGGTCATTGTACATCACTAGACAAGACAGGTTTATGGGCCAGACACACTGGTAAATACTTCAGTAGATCAGGTGAATGGGAGTAATGGTAAGATAGAGACAAGAAAGATAAGCAAAAGGAATAGACAGAGAAAAGGGAGGAACACAATAGAGAGGGACAACGATTTCAATCAGGCGGCTGAGCAGAGAAAATTCCAATAATACCGATAACAAGCAAATAAAATGTTACACAAAACATAGACGAAAAGTCATTGATCAATTCCTCACTAGGATGACAGACAGACCCCACGGCAAAAACAAAATTCAGTCATTTACCGTTTTCTTTTTCCTTCTGTTTTGCATTCGGCTCACAACTAGATCAGTGTATAGCACAGGTTTTAGGGTCCGGGAGCGCTGGGGCCAGCCATAGCACAATGTCTCCATTCCCCTGTAATTACGGCCATAGCGTACTGAGCACATGGACCGAGAACGCAGACGTCCAGCGCTGCTGTTGATGCTGTTCACCCCAATCATCTTTACGATGAGATCAAAATCTGTGTGTAATGTGTCTTAGCCCTTACAAACTAGCCAAAGGGAAAACGCAGAGAATAAAAAATAAAAAATCGAATCCTTTCCTGCAGAAATGCTGCTGCCCTACAGATGAAGATTTACCAGAGAATTCTTGACACTGACGTTACACTAAGATATTATATTGGCATCCACCATTAGAAGGCAAGGGACCAGGTTGTTGCCTGTTGAAAATCTCTCTTCTTCATTGCTTACATACAGCTCGCAAGTGCTTTCAAGTAGATGATATTTTTTATCCTCCTGTGCTTCCCTTCCACAGCCAGTCACCAATGACAACAGGAACAAGCTCTTGTGTGGATAGAAACTATTCCTCCTCCCCCTCCACCCTACGCTGCTTTCTGCTGCAGATGAAGGCCAGCTGTGATCTCTATAAGGAGTGAGTCAATCTCACAGAGCAGGGCAGACAGGAGGAACAAAATTACACTCACTGCACTCAGCCAATGGCAGGCCTAGGCTAGCATCTCCACAGAAAAGGCAATTAGTATTCACAGCAGCAGAAGCTTTGTGGGAGAGAGTGGGACAAGTAACTCAGTAATGCTGCATAGCCCGAGAGTGGTAAACAGGAAATAATGGCAAGAGAAGAAAGGGTTAAGTGGAAATCAACAATTGTATATTGGTTTCTAAGCTATTACAGTAAACACTGTGCAGTCATAGGCTACAGTCTAATAACAATGCACACATGAACAATGAGAGATGTTTCTGGTATGTAGGGTAAACTATTAGTCTGGTTATTTACAAATTACCCATAGCTGGCATTTGGAAAAGCTTTAATTGACAGAAGCCATAGGGATGCAATTCTGCTAAAATGTACATGGCTCTGTTTCTCCATGCAGAAGTTTCAGTGAACTGCAGGGGAAGTCTCTTGTTCTCAAGCCAATTGTCATTATTTGTTTATTTACTAATAGACACAGAATTGTTTAACCACTTTGGGACGGAAAGGTTTTAACCCCTTCATGACCAAGGCATTTTTTTTTCTATTCGGCACTGTGCTACTTTAACTGGCAATTGCACGGTCATGCAACACCGTATGCAAATTAAATTGTAATAATTTCTTTCACACAAATAGAGCTTTCTTTTGGTCGTACTTGATCACCACTGGGGTTTTTATTTTTTGCCATATAAACGGAAAATGGCTAACAATTTTGAAAACAAAACCCATTACTTTCTAGTTTCAGGTATAAAACATATTCAATAATCAAAAAAAAAAATATATATATATAATTTCGGCATAAAGTTAGCCAAAAATGTATTCTACCACATGTCCGATTAAGTTTTTATTAATTGATTTGTGTGAAAGTTATAGCATCTACAAACTATGGTATATATACTGGAATTTCTGCAGCTATTACTATACTGGTAATGGTGGTGATCAGCATCATATAGTGGGACTGTGATAGCGTGGTGGACCAGCTGACACTGGCTGGGAGGAACACTGACACTCACATGACTAGTGACAATAATACAGTGATTTATGGTAATACTGTACACTGTCACTGTATTGACACTGGCTGGGAAGGGGTTAAAGGGGTGGGCCAGCTGAATTTTTTTTTAAAGTCAGCAACTACAAACACTGTAGCTGCTGACTTTTAATAAGCCCACTTACCTGTCCAGGGTGCCTGTGATCTCGGCCGTCCGAGGCCTACCCATCCCTCGGCTCTTGGGTTCTGGCGCCGCCATTCTATCTAAGGGAAACAGGCAGTGGAGCAATGCGCTTCACTGCCCGTTTCCTGTCGCGCTGCGCTTTGTGAATGGGGTGCACTGTGTTCTGGGACACACACAGTTCGAAGACCAGCGAAGATCACTGCGGAGTAGGAAGAGGCAGATTAGGACAATCTGCCTATCAACAGGCATTTCTAGTAAGTTAAAAAGGGTGGCCCTCCAACAATGTGTAACGTGTGTAATATGTGCTTCTTTTACTCTACTACCTGTCTGTTTTTTCTCTTTGCTTGTAAACACAGGACTGTGTGCGATTGGCCACAGCAGAACAGCTGACTTCAGCAAAATCAACCCCGAAGAAAGTTTGCGATGTACAGGTTCATCACTGGAGCTGCTGCCTGCTCACAGTACTAATGCAGGCGGGTGGCAAGCAGTTAAACAAAATAAAAAGTTTATATATAACAATACATGCAGAAGTTTGAGTTTTCTAGTGTGCATGAACTTTTCAATCCCAATTGGGACACAAAATTTAAATGCAGGTATGTACAGTATATATATATTCAATATTTTCACTTTGGAATTATAAAAGTATTCTGAATTCCTTTGAAAAAGGCCATTCTGGCTTTTCTTTAATGAGCAAAGGCATATACAGTATTAAAAGACTTACGCCTGTGGCGCTGGCTTGCGTACTGTGTGTGCAGTACATCCTGCATTCACCAATATTGCAAAGTGCTGGCTATACACAGACATATATCTGACACATATTTATACCTGCTGCCAAGAGTATAGCTTAGACACAGTACATCAGCTTGCCTGGGTGCAATGGCCCTAGGAGTTTATATATTAAAGGGATTCTTATGCCCTGGTCAGACGTTACAAGGGGACAGGGTCACACAGTAATATCACTCAGTGGCCATGCCCCTTAGTTTATTTAGCATCAGGAGGCAGCGGAGCTGTAAAACAGTGGGGGCCTTTCTTGGATGTGGCACTTCTTTTTTTTTTTTTTTAAGGTCAGCGGCCGCGTTCATTATAATTGACGATGGATCTACAGCGGGGGACATTGTTTTGCGCTTGTTTTTTTTTATTTAATTTTTTTATATAAAAGCTGTGTGTGCATTTTTATTAAATTTTTCGGTGAATGAGCAGGGGTACAATGTACCCCATACTCATTCACATGGGGGGGGCGGGATATGGGGGTCCCCTTCTTATAGGGGGATTCCATATTCTGATAAGTGACCCTCGCACCCCCAAATTCACCGGGCCTGGGTTGTGGGGAAGAGGCATCGTCAATAAAGCAATAAAGCACCTCCCCTCATGTTGAGGGCATGTGGCCTGGTAAGGCTGAGAGGCGAGGGAAGTGCTCGCTCATCCCCCCCCCCCCTCTTTCCTGGCCTGCCAGGCTGCATGCTCGGATAAGGGTCTGGTATGGATTTTTTAAATTTTGGCATGGAGTTCCCCTTAAAATCAACACCAGACCTGAAGGGTTTTTTACATTCTGCTGTCAGCAGGGAAGCCCACTGAAAGTTCATGCCTCATCCATGGTTAATGATCCGGCAGCTGGCTTGCTGGCCCGTGGCCCCGCTTCTTAACGCTAACGCTACTAAATGTAGTTTAAACGCTGTACTAAACACTGGTAAACACCAGCAAAAAATGCTGAAATATTCGTTTTTCTTGTCCAGCGTTTTTTTATCTTATTTCTTGCAGTTTGTAGCTTTCTAGTGTGCATGAAGCCTTATGATGCGTAAACACAACTGGACTTTCCGGCGGTCTAGGTCTGACGGGATCAGTCGGTCAGACAATCCGATCGTGTGTGGGCTAGTCTGACCGTTTGCAAGCTGGGTGGCAACACAGATCTTCCAAGTGGACAAGAACAGGGTTGAGAACAATGGTAGGAAAATATCTATATAGATATAATATCTATATTGTTGTGTTATCTAATGCTGGTTCTACACCAGTAGAATTTAATTTAAATGTTTGAACAAGAAAGTATAAGGCCTCATGCACACAGGGCATTTTTACAGCTGCTGATAGCAGCATCTGACATTTTTTTTGCAGCTTAACCACTTGCCAACCAGTGCATGACGATATACGTCAGCACAATGGCACGGCTGCGCAAATGGGCGGTCAAGTATGTCCACTTTAAGATGCGGCATTGTGGGCCCGCCCGCCACGTGCTCCGTGACCATTCCCACGGGTCCCGCGGACTTTATGTCCTCCGGTGTTCCGCCATCATGTCAAGGAGTGGCAGAACGGGGAGATGCCTATGTAAACAAGGCATTTCCCCATTCTGCCTAGTGACATGACAGAGATCTACTGCACCCTGTCATTTGGAGCAGTGATCGCTGTCATGTGCCAGGTAGCCCATCCTCCCCCCCAGTTAGAATCACTCCCTAGGACACACTTAACCCCTTGATTGCCCCCTAGTGTTTAACCCCTTCCCTGCCAGTGTAATTTATACAGTAATCAGTGCATTTATATAGCATTGATCACTGTATAAATGACAATGGCCCCAAAATAGTGTCAAAAGGGTCTGATGTGTCCGACACCGCCCTTACTAATAAAAAAAATTTATAATAAAAATGCCATAAATCTATCCCTCATTTTGTAGATGTTATAACTTTTGTGCAAACCAATCAATATACGCTTAATGTTTTTTTTTTTTACCAAAAATATGTAGAAGAATATACATCGGCCTAAACTGAGGGAAAAAAACATGTTTTTTGGGGATATTTATTATAGCAAAAAGTAAAAAATATTGCATTTTTTTCCCAAAATGTACGCTATTTTTTGGGTTATAGCGTAAAAAATAAAAACTGCAGAGGTGATCAAATACCACCAAAAGAAAGCTCCATTTGTGAGAAAAAAAGGACATCAATTTTGTTTGGGTGCAATGTCACAGGACCGCGCAATTGTCAGTTAAAACGACACAGTGCCGTATTGCAAAAAGTGCTCTGGTCAGGAAGGGGTAAATTCTTCCGGGGCTGTAGCGGTTAAAAACGCCTCTCTATGTTGCCCTATGTGTCCATACACACACAGGCTTTTAGGAGCTGTAAAAAATAAAAAACAGGGCAAGCGCGTTCCCGGGACATGATGGGGCGGTAATGCCACAAGGGGTGGGGCCCCTGGATGACGTAACCGAGTAGCCCCGTCCCATGGCTATATAAGTAATGGCACACGCCGGACCGAGCATTACAGCAGAAGAGAGCGTCGGAAGAACATTGGAGGAAGAACAGAGGGAGAAGACAGTGGAGAGAAGAGAACCGTCAGCGAGAGAAGACAGCAGAGATAGGATAACCATGGCGGGAGAAGACATCAGTGGAGGGAGAAGAACCAGAGGATGAAGACATCGCTGGAGGGAGGAGAAATCAAGAGGGGGAAGAGACGTGGGAGCTGCGCTAATATGTTACTTTATCAAAAACCTGTGTACTGTTTTTATTTTTGACAATTTTTTGGGTGAATGGGTGGGGCTACAATGTATCCCATACTCATTCACATGAGGTGGGGAGGGGCTGGGATCTTCCAGATTACAATAAGCCCTCACCTGCAGACCCCGACAACCACCGACCAGGGTTGTTGGGAAGAAGTGACAAGAGACAAGGTGCTTTGGGGTGGGGGGGGCTTAGGACCCCCCTGCCCAGGGCATGTGGCCTGGTATGGTCCAGGGGGGGGGTGCTTGCTCACCCCTCTTTCCTGACCTGCCGGGCTGCGTGCTCGGATAAGGGTCTGATATGGATTTTGGGGGGACCCCATGCCAATTTGTTTGGCGTGAGGGTACTCCTTAAAATCCATACCAGAACGAAGGGTCTGATAGGCTCTTGGAAAAACCTGCCAGTTTTTTTCCATTTTGGCGAGGATTCCCCTTCAAGATCCTCAGCGGATAAGCCACACCGCAAGTCAGATCATCGTGATCCGACTTCTGGTGTGAATTCTATTCAAGTCAATGGGCTCTCATAGAGAACCACTGATTTTGAATAGAGGCAGAGAAACGCTGCTAAAAGCTAGCATGTCTAAACGTGCAATAACCCCAAAGCAAAATGCTACTAAAAGCATGTTTTTACAGCTGCTTTTTCCTGGTGTTGGTAGTGACTTTGCAGCTCGTTTTTTCAAATTCTCTATGTGCATGAGGCCTAAAAATTGCTCATCTGACCATTCTATAGTGCTTTCATGACCTTGACAAATTTTTGATGACTTTTCGTTTGGGTATCATGTTCATTTTTGTTTTTAATAAAACAAACATTCTACTTACGGATTACTTTGACAAGTGAATGCATATAAGGCTTAAAGTAGATGTAAATCTGATTCATGAAATTTGAGCTGGGCACACAGATCTGCAGTGTTTTGTTATGCCCCTTTCACATGATCGGCCCCCAAAGATCCGCCTGTCTGTTTTTCAGGTGGATCTGAGTAGGCCACTCATTTAATTGTATGGGCAGGTGGATGTCAGTGGAGATGTGTCAGCTGACACCCACCCGTCATCCGATCTGACAAGATCTGCTGAAAATAGACGGATGTCGATACGTTCACCTTCCATCTAGTGGATCTGATGAAAACGGATAGCATGTCAGTTTTCATCTGATCTTCCCATAGAGAACAACAGGGCTCTGACAGGACCTGTCATCTGCCTGCTCAGCAGGGATCAGCAGAGCGATCCCCCGCTCAACTAGCGGAGTCTCTGAGTGGATCCGCCCCATGTAAAAGGTGCCTAAGTCTGTTCTTCTGTTATCAGCCTAACTCCTGACAAGTTTGCCGTCACATACGATAAAAACAGCTGGAGTTTTGTGTTGGGGAGGATGCTATAGATCAGGGATCTGCAATTAGCAGACCTCCAGCTGTTGCAAAATTACAAGTCCCATCATGCCTCTGCCTCTGGGTGTCATGGTTGTTACTATCAGAGTCTTGCTATGCCTCATGGGAATTGTAGTTCTGCAACAGCTGGAGGTCCGCTAATTGCATATCACTGAAATGGGGGATACATTTATGGCATTTTTATTAATAGTTTTTTTTTTTTTTTACTAGTAATGGTGGAGATCAGCAATTTTTATCGTAACTGCAACATTTTATCTGACAATTTTGACACATTTTTGGGACCGTTGGCATTAATACAGCGATCAATGCTATAAAATTGCATTAATTACTGTAAAAATGTCACTGGCTGTAAAGGGATTAACCACTAGGTGGCAGTGTAGGGGTTAAGTGTTCCTAGGGGCGTGTTTCTAACTGTATGGGGGCGTGGCTGCGTGTGACACCACACTGATCGTTGCTCCCAATGACAGGGAGCAGACGAACAGTGTGCTGTCACTAGGCAGAACAGGGAGATGTTGTTTACATCAACATATCCCCATTCTTGAGCTCCGTGACACGATCGTGGGTATCCCCGCAGCGATCGAGTCCACGGGACCCGTGACCACGGTCACGGAGCTCTCAGCAGGCAATTTAAAGTAATGTACGGGTACGTTACTTTGCCCACCCGTGCCATTCTGAAGACGTATATTTACAGGAGTCGGTCAGGAAGCGGTTAACAGAGCCTTGAACGATTCAACAAACAGAGCTGAAAGTCTCTACCTATGAGGAGATGGGGTGTGTGCCTTTCCTCCAATTAGCTGTCTTGGCTGTATGTCCAGGCTTCACTGCAGTGCTAACCAGGAAGAGAAAATCTCCTAGCACAATGTACACTTTCTAAACCGTATACAAAGTTGAAGACAGCAGATATACATGTAAAACTTATGTAGGGAGATTTGTTTAATCTCTGTGTATCATCTGAGGCTATTCACTTCACTGAGTAAGTGTGACGGTTTACATCCACTTTAAAGCAGTATTAAACCCAAAACCAAAAATGGATTATATTGCAGCTTATCAATCATTTGCTGCAGTGTTCTTTATATATATATATATATATATATATATATATATTTTTATTTTTTTTTCCCCTGTTTTCACTTAGTAATCTTTCCAGTAATACACCTCATGTATTAGTGAGACCCATGATAAATGAGCACAGGAGGTGCAGCAGACAGCAGCATTGTCAGGCGGGGGCAGGGCTGGAGTGTTAATTGCACTAGCAGATTTTTTTTCTCTCTCTTTTTTTCTACCAACACCACATTGGTTTAAATTTTACAAGTAATATAGTATGTTTTTGTTCCCATTTTCTTTTTTCTTTCTGGTGATATATGTTATGTTTTAATACAATACCTATTTGGTATTTTGACATTGTATGTATTTCTATTAATATGCTGTTTGTATTACTTATCAGTTGTAAACCATATTATTACTGCAGGGCAGGTTCTGAAGAAACCCTCCTGGGCGAAACACGTCGATCCATATACCTTCCGCTATTTATCCAAGCACAGATGGTTGTAATATTTGTCTTTGTTTTGAACATAGCAGTTTGCACAGAGTCTATACTCCTTTTGTTTTTTAAATAATTTTTTAAAAATAAAATATCCTGTGATTTTATGTGTTTTATCATAGAGATTTACTACTTTTGGGCATTTTAAAATCCCCATCTTCCACGGTCTTCCCCTTGGGAGAGACAAGGGGAATATTTTTTCTACAATTTTGACCTTACCTAGGGGATCGTGATGGAATTTCTAAACATGCCCACCCAATACTCACTGCATTAGTAGATTTAAATACATTAACAAATTGAAGCTAAACTTAAGCTCACGCTTTATAATTACTTACAGTTGTGAAGGAATGTAATGTACATACTGATAATCAGAAAATGTCTATTTGCTTGTGTGTATACATGTTTCTATGCAACTCCTTACTTATTATGTAGTATACAGATTGACTCTCTGTTTGGAATTAAAGATGGCGTCCACTCCCTACATCCCACACATTAGAAGAATGCATATGAGATAACAGAACCAGCTTCAACCAAACTTCAAGCATCAAGTTTCTCCATTTCTCTAGTATTTTAACCAATAAGATGTACCTATTAGACTGACATAACAATGACGTATCTTTCTGTATAAAATATTAACACCGCCCAGAAGTTAGAAGTAACCAAGCTGAATGTGTCTCAGAGAGTGTTTACTTCTAATGTGCATGCACATTTATACTTTTTAATTAGAAACAGCAGAAGATAACCTTGAACTAGATTGTAGTTCTTATCCATTTCACAGCTAACACCTTTTTTTCCCTTTAGAATAAAGGTTTTACATGCATAAATAAAAGCTGATCATTATAAGCACCCCTATCAGTGTTAAATGGATTGTCTCATCTGTGTAAACTGATACATTCTGGTGGGGATCTTGTGCCTTTGCAAAACAACAGACTTATTGGCTGGATTGCGAGACGAACATAGAAGAAAGAAAGCCTAAAAAATAAAATGAATGCAGCCATCACATCTAAGAAGCTGCAATATAATAAATATTTTCTTTTGGATTAATACTGCTTTAATGCCGCGTACACACGGGCGGACTGTATGGCCTACTTAGTCCGCCGAAACACATTTCAGCGGACAGTCCGCTCGTGTGTGGGCTTCAGCGGACTTTTTCAGCGTGCAGTCCGGCGTACTAAGTATTTTGGATTTTTCGAAATACTGTCCGTCGTACTCGCATTTCGGCGGACAATCCGCCCGTGTGTATGCCAGTCCGCCGTACTTTTGAAATGAGCGGACTTTTCCCGCCCGGAGAAAAGTCCGCTCATTTCGAGCGGGTATCCAGGTAGGCGGGGCCCGCGAAGGAGACGTCGCTGGCCCCGCCGCCTGGTATGAACTTAAAGGGGAACCCCAACGCCGAAAAAAATCGGCGTGGGGGTCCCCCCCAAGTCCACAACAGACCCTTGTCCGAGCACGCTACCCGGCCGGCCAGGAAAGGGGGGCGAGCGAGCGCCCCCCCTCCTGAGCCGTACCAGGCCACGTGCCCTCAACATGGGGGGGTGCCTTGGGGAAGGGGGGGCGCGCGGCCCCCCACCCCAAAGCACCTTGTCCCCATGTTGATGAGGACAAGGGCCTCTTCCCGACAACCCTGGCCGTTGGTTGTCGGGGTCTGCGGGGGGGCTTATCGGAACCTGGGAGCCCCCTTTAATAAGGGGGCCCCCGGATACCGGCCCCCCACCCTATGTGAATGAGTATGGGGTACAATGTACCCCTACCCATTCACCTGTAAAATAAAAGTACAAAAAAAACACAACACACAAGATAAAATACTTTATTGCACAGCTCCGGGGGTCTTCCGTCTTCGGGGGTCTTCTCGCCGGACTCCTCCGCTATCTTCTTGTAGCTCTTTTGCTAGCGGAGGAGTCCGGCTTTCTTCCTCGCCGCCGGCCTCTTCTCCCGACTTCGGGGGTCTTGTCCCCCTCTTCGGTTCTTCTGTCGCCGCCGCCGCCGCCTTCCGTTCTTCTCCAGGAGATGTTGCCTCGACGATCTCTCCGGCCGGAATGCCAGGGACGCACTGCGTGGCCACTTATATAGGGACAAGGGGCGGTGTCACATGGCTTTATGTCACATGGGTTGGTGTCATGGTGACCCCGCCCCCTTACGATGTCATAGTCCCCATGTGACATCAACCCATGTGACCAACCCATGTGAAGAAGAAGAAGAAGAAGAACGGAAGGCGGCGGCGGCAGAAGACCGGGCCACCGCCTGTAAAAGAGCTATAAGAAGGCGCGGTGGCCCGGCAGAAGAACCGAAGAGGGGGACAAGAGGGGGTTACAGTGAATAGACCTGGCGCTATACCCATTTATTGCCAGAAAATGTATCACTAGGGACTCATTTATCTGAAGTGTTCAGCATAATGGCAGGTAGTAATTAAAAATGGGATTGGCTATATCAGTGTACCAATAAAATGAAAAGTGTTGAACCAGCTCAATTATATAAAATATACAACATCCTAACAATTAGTGAAATAAAAATTGAAAATTACATATATTCAAACAGTGAATAATTTCCAGCGTGCTGGCTATTTAAGTGAAAAAACGAAAAGATAATGAAAACTAATGGTCCCAAGAGGGTTGTGACAATTGCTAGTACGAATAAAGTGCTGGTGCTATTACATTTGCTGATAAATTAGTAACAATTAGGTATAAAACTGAGACAGACTGTGCTGTCTTCAAAACTGTTAGTGCACTAACGTGACGGTGAAGTTTATACAAAATTCATGCAACAAGTAAAATGACACAATAAATAGGTGGTAAATGTCAATACTTCAAGTGAAAACGTGCACCATAAAAATGGAAAAATGAAAACTAAAAAAATGAAAAAATGGATAAAAAATATATATGTGAAAAAATATAAATAGATAGTCTCTGATGAATAATAGGATTGATGGGATTGTCCCGTGAGTGGGGGGAGGGGGTGTGATAAATTCAGATCTTATTCTCCATGCACTGTGGTCACTTCTAGGTTGTACTCTCACCGGAAAAAAGACCCCATCCGGGGTGGATCAGCCTTCACAATATTAGCTATTGTGTCGCTCTCTGGCTTGCTTCTGGTAAGGTGGGGGGGCAAGAAGAGGGGGACAAGACCCCCGAAGTCGGGAGAAGAGGCCGGCGGCGAGGAAGAAAGCCGGACTCCTCCGCTAGCAAAAGAGCTAGAAGAAGATAGCGGAGGAGTCCGGCGAGAAGACCCCCGAAGACGGAAGACCCCCGGAGCTGTGCAATAAAGTATTTTATCTCGTGTGTTGTGTTTTTTTTGTACTTTTATTTTACAGGTGAATGGGTAGGGGTACATTGTAGCCCATACTCATTCACATAGGGTGGGGGGCCGGTATCCGGGGGCCCCTTATTAAAGGGGGCTCCCGGATTCCGATAAGCCCCCCGCCTGCAGACCCCGACAACCAACGGCCAGGGTTGTCGGGAAGAGGCCCTTGTCCTATATAGAGTCACACAGGCGTATACACAGTGGTAAATGACAGCCCACTCTCTCCTTCCTCCTCTATGCCCACTAACCAGCTAAACAGAATGAGGGTGGGATATTACATGTAGATTTATATAGGCTTCACCTTCCTCTTATTCTAAGACACAGACTGGAGGGGCGTGACACAGCCAGTGACTGCCAGAAATCCACCCACACCATGGTATTGCCAAAAATAAAGATTTGATTTCAAATATATTACCAAGCGAGTTTGGGGTGGAGGAACTTCACTGGCCTGCACAGAGTCCTGACCCCAACCCGATAGAACACCTTTGGGATGAAATAGATCGGAGACTGTGAGCCAGGCCTTCTTGTTCAAATCAGTGCCTGACCTCACAAATGCGCTTCTGGAAGAATGGTCAAACATTCCCACAGAAATACTCCTAAACTTTGTGGACAGCCTTCCCAGAAGATTTGAAGCTGTTATAGCTGCAAAGGGTGGGCCAACTCAATAGTGAACCCATGGAATAAGACTGGGATGCCATTAAAGTTCATGTGCATGTAAAGGTAGGCTCCCCAGAATTTTTGGTAATATAGTGTATATCTGTATGACAAATTAAAACCGTTTATTGATATTATTTATTTTTACTCTGTATTCCAAAAGCAGTTTTTTTGCATTTTTTTGTAACGTGACCAGCAGAGAACTAGAAACTCCCCCTGCATATGTTTCCCTGCAGGCAGGCTGGATCCTTTTTGGTCCAGGGTGACAGAGGTTATCCACAAGCTAACAAATGTCACTGTGCAAGATAATTCAGCAGTGACATTGCTATACTTCCACCCCAAACCCCTCCTCTTCCCCTGTCCAGGAAGAAATACCAGAAATCTCTGGTAAGACATTAGCATAACACAGTCAAACCCGTATCCTAAGAGAATAGAAACAAAATTATTACCTACGCTAAGCCAGTTGTTTGCAAAAGTGAACATTATGCTCATGAAAGATCTCACCTCATCACGCAGGGGGGTAAGTCTTAGAAAGACTAGAAAGAGTACCTTACCTATGCAGAGTTAGAAAGAGTAACTTACCAGAAAGAATACCTAACCTATGCAGAGTGAAAGAGTAAAGTGTCTCTGCAAAGGGAACCCCCAACCCCTATATAGTAGTCACCTTAATGGTGTTGTAAGGTCAGAAGGTTTTTTTATCTTCATGCATTCTTTGCATTAAAAAAATCCTTCTGTGTGCAGCAGCCCACTCAGCCCCCCAAATACTTACCTGAGTCCATCTCTGTCTAGCGATGTCGACGAGTGTCTCAGACT
This sequence comes from Lithobates pipiens, assembly GCF_037356315.1. Lineage (NCBI taxonomy): Eukaryota > Metazoa > Chordata > Amphibia > Anura > Ranidae > Lithobates > Lithobates pipiens. Next base: position 55,985,045 of record NW_027507787.1, on the reverse strand, counting down.
TCTGGGACTCTCCGTCCTGATTGGTTTAGACACAGCAGCGTGCCATTGGCTACCACCGTCGTTAATCAAAGTCAGTTAGCCAATCAGGAGAGAGAGGGGGTGGAGGCCGAACCCCAGCTCTGTCTGAATGGACACACGGAGCTGCAGGTCGGCTTGGGTGCCCCCATAGCAAGCTGCTTGCTGTGGGGGACACTCAACAGGAGGGAGGGGCCAGGAGCACAGAAGATGGACCCGAGAAGAGGAGGATTTGGGCTGCTCTGTGCAAATCCACTGCACAGAGGAGGTAAGTATAACATGTAAGTTTTTTTTTATAGAAAGAGACTTTACAATCACTTTAAGGCCTGGTTTACACCTATGCAGTTTGCTTATAATCCCTTTCTGCAGTCCTTTTTGCGGTGCACTTTGCGTTTTTGGCTCTATTTCTTAAAGACTCTTCTGCTTTTGACAATGTAACTTGATGAGTAATATGAAAAAAGGGCTAACTAATGCACAAACCAACAATAAAAACGGACAAGCTAATGAGTAGCTGTCAGCATAGAAAGTGTTCCCACACAAAATAGAATATAAAAGAGTAATATGGCACTAACTCGACTAAATAAATCTAAAGTGCAGTGTACAAGGAAATCTTTGTGGCAATAACTCAGTAACAATACTAACTAAAATAAATAAATCTAATTTGCAGTGTCCAAGGTAATCTTCATGGCAATAACTCAGTAACAATACTAACTACAATAAATGAATCTAAAGTGCAATATTCAAGGTAAACTTCATACATTGCTTTTCTGCAGCTTCTCCATTGAAGTGTCTTGAACCAAAAAGGCACAGTTTTGCATTGAAAAAAGTCCTTGATCCTTTCCAAATACGCAGAAGCTGAAAAAAGCATATATGTAAACATGTCCCATAGGAAACCCTTTTAAATAAACTGTAGTGTGTTTCTGCAAAAAGCACCAAAAACACCAAACCTAAGACGTTTAGTTAAAAAAGCTAAAATTAGCCCTTTATAGTACAAAAAGAGCAAATAATCACAACTGTAAGGGGTTAATTTTTTTTTACTGTGGAACAGTGAAAATAATATTTACAGTAGCGATTATTTGCTTTTGTACTATAAAAGGCTGATTTTAGTTTTTTTAACCCCATTATATTACTGGCCAATTAATCGATTATGAAAATAGTAATCGATTAATTTCATAATCAGTTCGTTGTTGATTATTCAATTTGTTGTTTCGGCCCTAGGTTTGTGTTTTTTATGGGTTGGGAGGTATAACTGGGTCCCTCAACCCTGTGCACTCATCAAGTTCTAAAACAGAGTAACGTGGCGCTAACTCGACAAAATAAATCTAAAGTGCAGTGTTCAAGGTAATCTTCATGGCATAACTCAGTAACAATACTAATTACAATAAAGGAATCTAAAGTGCAATATTCAAGGTAAACTTCATTCAAACGTGCAAATAATACAATAACATCAAACTGTATTATCTTTCAAAGTGCAAAATTATCTTCAAAAATAAAGTGCAAAATGTGCTAATGTGATAGTAAGTGCAACAGTGGTGTCCAATCAAAGGGTAATGACCCTTTGATGAAGTCAAGTGTTCAGTGTCGCAACGTGTGACTTCTGGTCCTGGCCGAGATCGAAAGTTCCTTTGTTATAGCTGTACCGAGTGATTTTAAACTAAGTTACTACTCATTTTTTTAAATAAATTGCATTGGATTACTACACTATGGAGCTCCCCTCTTTAAATAAACTGCATTGGATGAACCTGGAAATGTATCCTGATACCGGCGTTGTCTTGTCTTGGATACCTTCAGAAATTGATCGATCATTGCGGATCCAAAATTACATCCACATAAAGGCTTGACTTGACATGTAGGTGTCTCTCTCCGTATGAGGTGAGAGGCTGGGGCAAATGAGTGGCACACGGCGGATGGTGGAAACATTTGGATGGAGTGGATTTCTTTGCACATGTACTTTATTCCATGAACTGTCTATCTGAACCCTTTTCATTGGGCACTACTGTTGCACTTATTATCACTTTGGCGCATTTTGCACTTTATTTTTGAAGATATTTTGCACTTTGAAAGATTTTACATTTTGATGTTATTGTATTCTTTGCACATTTGTATGACGTTTACCTTAAATATTGCACTTAAGATTCATTTATTGTAGTTAGTACTGTTACTGAGTTATTGCCAAGAAGATTTCCTTGTGCACTGCACTTTAGATTTATTTAGTTGAGTTAGTACCACGCTACTCTCTTTTAGAACTTGATGAGTGAACAGGGTTGAGGGACCCAGTTATACCTCCCATCCCAGAAAAAACACAAACCTAGGGCCAAAACAACTAATCGATTAATCGACAACTAATTGATTATGAAATGAATCGATTATTATTTTCATAATCGATTAATTGACCAGTAACATAATGGGGTTAAAAAAAAAAAAAAAACTAAAATCAGCCCTTTACAATACAAAAAAGAGCAAATAATCGCTACTGTAAATATTACTTTCACCGTTTCACAGTAAAAAAAAAAAAAAAAAAAAAAAAAATTAACCCCTTACAGTAGTGATTATTTCTTAATCAAAAAAAGTAAATATAACCCGACAACTTCACTATGTCAAATCACTATCACCTTGTGGCGCTAAATAGGTAAGACCAGTCCCCCTGTATACCCTTCCAAAGGTGTATAATGATAGTATACAGAAGGGACTCTCCAACCCTTATTCTATTCACCTCAAAAAATTATATATGTGTACAAATATAAAAATAAACATGCGTGACCGGACGGCTGGATTATGACACCGGATTCTTTTATAATGGGCAGAGCGAGGTGCTTGAGCATGCGCGATAGCACCATATGAGGTGTTTGAAGCCCGATGAGTGGGGGGTAGCGCCTGCGCATGCGCCACCGGATGATTGCGAGCGGCAGTCTTGTACAGCTGCTTGCTTGTAATCCCTCGGATGCAACGCCACCGGACTGGCTCTGGGTGCTGGAGGGGGACTCCTGTGGAGAGGCGGGTGGATCGGAGCGGTTTGATTGGAGGGGATAGGTGATGGGGAGTGATTGTGTTAATAGTGGGCGTGACGAAACATGTCGGGGGCGTGGCTATCTGGCAACTACTACTGATTGATTCAACACTGCAAACAAGGCGGAAGTGTGTGTGCCTCTAGCACGAGGAACAGGACTGGAGAGAGAGTGTCATTGAGAATCTGGCTGTAGGGTACCATACAGCAGAAGGAGGGGTGAGAGATATTATTGACACTGCTAACTGTGACCAGTATCCACTGTAACCACCAATGCCTTAGAGTGAAGTTTTGCTGATGTGAAGGATTGCAGTGACTTTGAAGTGCTTGTTCCAAGTTTTTTACATGTGAGTGCATTACTGAGTGGCTTTTAAAGTGTGCTATTAAAGATATTTTATAGTATTACACCATGGGAAGCCTCTGTTTTTCTCTTTGAGGAACTTGGGGAGATAACCTTATTGGAATCTGCAAAGAGGAGTTAATACTTTCTGAATGCTGTGTGCCGGACTTCTGTGATCCTCAATTGAATCACTTAAAACGCCTGTTGAGCCTGGTGCGAGAGTGCTAGGCAGTATAGCTGGTGAGTGCTCCATCTAAAGGGGGTCACTGTTGGTGTGGTGAAGGATTTTCATCGTTTGGGGACACTGATAAGAAAACACACAGGAGAAGGATGTGCTGATTTTTTATATATCACCACTAGTCGTTCTTTTTTGGGACACTTTTATTGAGGACTTGTTCCTTTGTTCTTTTTTTCTTTTTTTCTATATTTTTTTCTTTTTATGTTGAAAACACATATGAAGTTGTGGTATACACATTTGCATTTTCTGTTGAATGTACTGTGTTCCTTAAAGGAAAGGATATATATATATATATATATATATATATATATATATATATATATATATACATTTTGATTTGCTATGAAAATATCTTTTCACCTTTGCACATATATTCATTGGGTGAATTAAGGTTACTCGATATTCAATTTATATGTTTATTTTTATATTTGTACACATATATAATTTTTTGAGGTGAATATAATAAGGGTTGAATAAGGGTTGGAGAGTCCCTTCTGTATACTATCATTATACACCTTTGGAAGGGTATACAGGGGGACTGGTCTTACCTATTTAGCGCCACAAGGTGATAGTGATTTTACATAGTGAAGTTGTCGGGTTATATTTACTTTTTTTGATTAAGCGATATATATACAAGTGGAAGCTGGGGGAGGTTGGGTACTGGCGCAGTGTTGACACACCTAGGTGGCGGTATTTGAGGTGTGTATTGACAGTAGTGATTATTTGCTCTTTTTGTACTATAAAGGGCTAATTTTTGCTTTTTTAACCCCATTATGTTAATAAACGCCTTAGGTTTGGTGTTTTTGGTGCTTTTTGCAGAAATACACTACAGTTTATTTAACATGGTTTCCTATGGGACACATTCACATATATGCTTTTTTCAGCTGTTGTTGTGTAAAGGATCAAGGACTTTATTCAATGTGCTTTTTTGGTACAACAATGGAGAAGCTGCAGAAAAGCATGGGCAATGGGTTTTTGCAGCAATTTGTGTTTTTTAATCTGCCCAACAACAAATTGGCCAAAAAAAAAGCATTTAAAAAATGAAAACACAATTTGCAGCAAAATCACGTGCGCAAAAATCAAAAGGCACAGCAAAAAGCACTGCAGAAACAGATCAAAAGCAAACTGCATAGGTGTGTACCGAGCCTTATGCTGGTCAATTTTCAGATGAGAATATTCATACGAAAAATCTTTGCACATTCGCTGAATGAAAGAATGTCGTTTGAAATTTTCACTTGCTTTTAACATTCAGTTTTAAAAAGAATGTAATTTCTTTTTCAAATAACATTTTATTTAGTATATTTGCATTACATGAAATTATTACAGCACTCACTATGCTAAAAAGGAAAAAACAAAAAGATTCTTGTCAACAAAGAATGTCATTTCTCAACGAAAACCACATAAACTATCTGAAAATTCCCTTGACCAAGAAGTTTTCTATTATTTCTAAATTTTCCCTTCACTGTGGTTGAAAACGAACATCGATTTGACCCAACTAACGATTAGAAAATCAAACGAACGTTCTTAAAATTACATTTTTTTTTGAAGGAAGAAATTGTTTTGGATGGACAGCATATAATATATTACAGTTCCGTTTGAAAATCTGCAAAACAGTCTAACGTTTTGTTTCTTTAAATAAAAAAAAATTCGATCTGAGTCTGGTGATATTTACCAGATTCAACCTCCTAATAGTATATACAATATATCTCTTCAGTCTGTTATTCTCAGAGTGGATTAGATATTTTGCTCCCTAACCATATAGCTGGTTATTTATATTTGCCACTGCATACAAATACTTAAGAAAAAATTAGCTTTTTTCTAAACTTTACATATTAACTAAATTATAAACAAAACTTTTTTAAAGGTTATTAACTGATTAATCAATTAATTGAAACAATAATCAGCCAACTAATAGTTGCAGCCCTACACAAACCACTCACAAAATCCAAAGGCAGTCATACAGAAATGTTCTCAGTATTACGCTAACATTTATAAACAAACAACAACTTTGAATAGGACCAGATAAAAATATTTTTTGCCAAAATATAACATTTTCTGAAACTTACCATCCCATGCAGACCTGAAATGGAGATATTAAACAATCTCTCTAGTGGGACCCCCCTAGTAGCTGCATGGACTGCTATGGCAATTTGTTATGGCCGTATATGTACATTAGCCGGGTGGGAGCTCTCTCCTTCTGACTGGACGTTCAGGAACGTCCTTTAGAAGGAGAGGGATCGCGCGCGTGCCCGCGCAGCGGCGCGATCCCGATGCGCTTGTGTCACCCGGACACGGCACAGCTCCAATCGGCAGGAGGGCTCTGTGACTGGCCCCCCTGATCACATGACGGCCGTGTCCAATCATGTCGCGTGATGTAAACAAACAGCTGGTTGCTAGGCAATCAGCTCTCCTCACACGGAAGTTGTCGCCGAGAAGAAGATAGCAGATCGCTGCAGCCGGCTGGTGATCAGTGAGTACGAGCTGTTTTTTACAGCTTTTTACTCACTGATCACCAGTTTAGTGTAAACACACAGTGTAAACACACATATCCCCACACAATGTCCCCAAATAATAAAAACACATGTCCCCCACATATGTCCCACTCATTATCTGCACACATATGTCCGTGATCACCTGCACACATCTGTACATGATCATTTGCATACATTTCTCCATAATCACACAAACCAATTATTATACACTTTACCAAAAACATGTAGCAGAATACATTTTGTCTTAAATTCATGACAAAATTTGATTACATTGGATTTCTTTTAAAATAGGAAGAAAAAAATATATATTTCCTGACAGACTCCATGGCAGCAATGTGTGAGTTAAGTCCCGCCTCCACTACCCTATATGACACTACTCCCATAAATCTTTGATCCCTGCCCCTGGCCGTGTTCTTTTTTTGTCCTCCTCCGAAGGACCCAGAGGTGGTCTTTCTACCTGAAGATCTATCAACCCCACGATCGAGGTCGGCCGGTCTGCGACTCTGGGTCTGGAAAGTCACATTACTCCGCTAAGCCCTAGCTATTAGCAGGGTATGGAGTGGGCAGTGGAAGAGGCGCCATGAAGAAGCCCATGTCCTGGCCACTGGCAGGCAGGCTGCACATTGGTCGGATAGCCAGCTATTAGCAGGTGACCTGTTTTGCCCCCTGGAAAGTCCGGTGTCATCTTACCTTACCTTCGGCCGGGTGATCGATCGTGGTGGGAGTGGTGAGAGGTTCTATAGTTCATTATGGCAGCAGTTTGTGTATCTTTTATCTGTCCTCGTTTTTTCTGTTTGTTTGTATGTGCAGGCATGGCAGCTGGTTCTTCCGCATTCCAGCCACCGTTCTACTTCCGGGTTTGCGCTCTCAGCCGTACAGCGCATGCGCGAGTGCGGTTTGAGATCGAGGCTTGGTTTCGCGCATGCGCGATAGCGGCAAATTGATGCTATTTCGCGCATGCGCACAGGCACAGCGGTGACATCACAGGGGAGGGCTATTTAAATGGGGAATTAGTCTGCAAGCTTTGGGAATGCTTGCGGGCTGTTGCGGTGACTTCCCCCTGCCTCTGTGTTGCATCTATTGGTAAGTGGCATTTTGGGACAGGGTGGCTATCCCTTCCCTGTCCCTTGCACTGATCCCTTGTCATCTTTTCAGCGCGTATGGATATCGCTGAGGACATGGATTCTCTACCGCCTGTCTGTGGCCAGCCCTCTCATAAAAGGTATTTTTAATGATCACCTGAAGGTCTGGTGGGGGAGGGGTATATATCTGTTAGCTCTGTCCTGATATCTTGTCTCTTGTGGTTTCTTGTCTTGTTCCTGTTTCAGCCCTTCCAGGTCAGAACAGCATCGCAGCTCTCACAGAGGGAGCGACTCTTCCAAGTCGCATCACCGGCACTCCTCTTCCAAATCAAAACATTATGGTTCCTCCTCAAGATCAGGACACCGTAGTGAGGAAAAGTCGCATTCCTCGAGGACTCAATCTAGTCACTCAGCTAGTGCCTGTTGGGGGTGCAGAGCTCTTGTACCGGCAGGAAAATATTTGTGCGATCCTTGCTACGCCAAGGCTTCCAATGAAAGGGGTGACGCGGATCAACAACTTAAAACCCTGGTGGAAAAAGTTGTTAAGGAGTCCCTCAGAAATATTGAGGGCCAGTCCTATGTTCCCCGGCAGAGCCACCACTTTCTCCAGGAAGGGAGACTCAGCTGCAGGATACTTGGGAATCCTCTGCGCATAGCCACCCCTCAGCTGCCATATCTGACAGTGACTCTGATGAAAGTGATCCCTGTGTGGGTTTTGATTTCGCTCTACTTCCTCCTCTGGTCAGAGCTGTTAGAGAGACACTGAACTGGGAAGATTCTGTGGCTGCTCCTTCCAAACAGAGAAAATTCTTTAAGCAATTAAAGAAGGAACGGATTAATTTTCTTTTTATCTCTGAGCTAGGTGAGATTATCACAGATGAATGGGGCAAGGTGGAGAAGAAAAATTACATGCTATCTAAGGTTTCGAAACTCTATCCTTTCAATGAAGAAGAGGTGAAGCATTTGGAGTCAGCACCGTTGGTAGACGCAGCAGTCATGAGGCTGGTGAAACATGTCAAACTTCCCTTAGAGGATACTGTTTCTTTTAAGGATGTTCTGGACAGACGGATTGATGCTGATTTGAAGAGAGTGTATCTCACAGCAGGAATGGTCTGTAAGCCAGTGTTAGCTCTGGCCGCTATGTCCAAAGCAATGGAGATATGGATGGATAGTGTAGATGAGACGCTTAGAAATATCTCTGAAGATACCGCTAAGAGCTTGCCTATCCAAGAACTTAGGCTGGCCTCCGCCTTTCTTGGGGAGGCCTCTATCGACATCATACGCCTGGTGGCTCGTGTGATGCTTTCTTCTGTTACGGCCAAACGGGCTCTGTGGCTCCGCCCTTGGCTGGCAGACCCAGCCTCAAAACAAGTATGGTGCCGTATCCCCTTTGAGGGGTCCTCCCTTTTCGGCAATAAGTTGGATGAGGCTATTACCCGAGCCACTGGTGGGAAGTCGGGGTTCCTTCCCCAGGACCGGCATTTGCAAGCCCAGAGACAGTACCAGGAACGAGCCAGGGAAGCTCGCAGTTACAGACTGGGCCGTGAATTTTCCAGGTCCTGGAAATCAAGACAATCCTCTTTTAAAAAATGTACAAAAAGTTATTTGAAGGGAGAGAGAGAACCGACTAAATCCTTTTGAGGTTGGGCCCGCTCAGACAGGGCAGGTGGGGGCTCGTCTTTTCCACTTTCGCCACGTCTGGGCGGCCTCGATCCAAGACTTCTGGACTGTCAAGACTGTCTCCTCAGGTCATGTTTGGAACTTCAAGGAATCTTCCAGGCTCAGATGGGTCCCCACCTCTCTTCCGGCTTCAGACGAAAAAAGGCTAATTCTTCTAGCCTACGTGGAATCTTTGTTGGCTCAAGGCGCCGTTATCCATGTTCCAGTCACTCAGCGAGGCATGGGAATCTACTCTCCTCTATTTATGGTCCAGAAAAAGAGCGGGGCCTGGAGGCCAGTCATAGATCTAACTCACTTGAACAGTTTTATCAAAAAAGAAAAATTCAAGATGGAGACATTATCAACAATTCAACAATCTGTTCAAGCAGGGGACTGGATGGTCTCCATAGACCTCAAGGACGCCTATTTTCATGTCCCAGTTGCATAAAATTATCAGCAGTATCTCCGCTTCTCCGTGGGCGAAAGCCATTTTCAATTCACATGCCTTCCCTTCGGGCTATCAACTTCTCCTCGTGTATTTTCAAAAGTACTGTTGGCAGTGGTGGCTCTTCTGAGAACCAAAGGGATTCGTCTACATCACTACCTAGACGACCTTCTGTTGTTGGCTCAAGACAAGGATCAACTTCTGGTACACAGAGAGCAGGTCATCTCCACCCTACAGGAATTCGGGTGGATCTTGAACTTGGAGAAGAGCCAGCTGGACCCAGCTCAGCGGCTGGTGTTCTTAGGGGCCCTATTCAACACTGTCAGAGGCACCATCTCATTACCAGAAAATAAGTTGTCAGTGGTCAGGGACAGAATCCGTCCAGCCCTCTCTGTCTCTCATGTCCAGGCTCTCCAGTGCCTGAAAATTATAGGCACTATGGTAGCGACAATTCCGTTGGTGAGGTGGGCACAGTGGAGGATGAGGCCCTTTCAGAAGGGTTTCCTTCATCAATGGTCAGGCAACAAAACCCAGCTGATTCGGATCACCCTATCCATGAGGAATTCCCTTCCGTGGTGGCTCCAACGGGAAAATTTCTGCAACTGCCATTCCATTCTCCCCATCTCATGGGTCACCATAACAACGGATGCCAGCAACAGAGGCTGGGGCGCCCACTGTCTGGCGGAAGTGGCTCAGGGCACCTGGATTCTCCCCTCCAGAAGGACGGTGTCAAACATCCTGGAGTTAAGGGCAGCCTTTCAAGCTCTGCTAGCCTTTCGGCATCTGATTTCAGGAGCCTCGGTCTTACTCAGGCTACACAATACCACAGCAGTAGCGTACATAAGAAGGCAAGGGGGTACCCGAAGTCTATCCCTTCTCCAGGAGGTGGAACCGATCATGACCTGGGCTCAGAGGAACCTGAAGGATCTGACAGCAACTTATGTTCCGGGGATTCAGAACGTTCAGGCAGACTTTCTTTCCCGGATACTTCTGGACAACAACGAGTGGTCTCTTCACAAGGAAGTGTTCAACTGGATCCTGACGATGGGGCTCTCCCCAGAAGTCGACCTGTTTGCCTCTCCCTGCAACAAAAAACTGGAGAGGTACTACTCAAGGTACAGGGATCCTCAAGCCTACGGGGTGGATGCCTTGACGGTGGTTCCACAAGGCCTATGCCTTTCCACCAACTCCTATCATTCATCAATTCCTGAGGAGATTCCGGTCAGAGACAGCAGAAGTGATAGCCATAATCCCTTATTGGCCCAACAGACCCTGGTTTCCGCTTCTGATGCTCCTCAGTGTCAGGGATCCAATTCCTTTACCATCCAGACCAGACCTTCTGTCTCAAGGGTCGAGATTACATCCTTGCCCGGATCACCTGCGCCTAAAGGCTTGGTTTTTGAAAGGGGACGGTTGAAGGCTTTAGGCTGTCCTGAAGAAGTCATTCCCACTCTTCTTAGTGCACGAAGAAGTAGTACCAACCGGGTATATGAGAGAATTTGGGCGAAGTTTACAGATCACTTGTCTTCAAGGTCTAGTTCCTGTAATACCCTGACAGTCCGGGACGTTTTAAGTTTTTTACAATCAGGATTGGATATCTCCCTTTCGGTTAGTTCTCTCCGGGTCCAGGTATCAGCAATTTCAGCTTTTTCTGGAGTCGCATGGGCCAATCATCCCTTGGTCCAACAATTTTTCAAAGGAGCAGTCAGGCTTAGGCCACAAAGGAAGCCTAGATTCCCCAAATAGGACCTTCCATTGGTTCTAGATTTCTTCTCTCAACTTGACAAAACGCTCTCAATCAGGGAATTAACCCTTAAAACCTCTTTTCTGGTAGCCATAACTTCGGCGAAGAGAATCTCCGAAATTCAGTCTCTAGGTGCAAAGGAACTTTTTCTCACCTTCTTTCCAGATAGGGTAGTCCTAATTCCGATGTTGGGGACAAATCCCAAGGTTACCTTTGTTTTCCATGAAAACCAGGAAATCACTCTTCCTACCTTCAATTCTGATGGAAGTCCGGATCCACATCCACTCGATTTGGGAGTTACTCTAAAACAATATCTGGATGTTACAGCTTCTTTTCGTCAATCTGATTTCCTCTTCGTGTTATTTAACGGGAAAAATAAAGGCGCTAAGGCCTCCGTTAGATCCATCGCTGCTTGGGTGGTCCAGGCAATCCAATGGGCTTATAGAGAGAAGGGCTTGGCTCCTCCTGAGGCGGTTACAGCTCACTCTACCAGAAGTCTCTCAACCTCATGGGCGGCTTTGCGTCATGTTGCGCCTGATGTAATCTGCAGAGCGGCTTCCTGGTCTTCAATTCACCTTCATGTCTCACTATTGTGTTGAGCCAGCATCTTTATCCTTTGTTGATTTTGGTTTAAAAGTCCTGTCGGCTGACAGTGTTAAATCTTTTGTTCAGCATTTTGCCCACCCGGGTGTGTTTGGCGAGTTATTTCCCACACATTGCTGCCATGGAGTCTGTCAGGAAAATGGAAAATTCCTATCAAAATACTTACCGTAATTTTCCTTTCCTGATGGACTCCATGGCAACAGGAGTTCCCTCCCAAATGGCTGGAGTAGGCTAGTTACCGAACATGGCTAGGGAGCAAAGATTTATGGGAGTAGTGTCCTATAGGGTAGTAGAGGCGGGACTTAACCCACACGTTGCTGCTATGGAGTCCATCAAGAAAGGAAAATTACGGTAAGTATTTTGATAGGAATTTTCAATTTTTTTCAAAAATTCCGCTCTTTTTTCGCTTATATCGCAAAAAAAAAAAAAAACGGAGTCATGAATAAATACCACCAAAATAAAGCTTTATTTGTGCGTACAAAATGATAAAAATTGAATTCGGTTACAGCGTAGCATGACCGCGCAATTGTCATTGAAAGTGCGAGAGCGCTGAAAGCTGAAAATTGGTCTGGGAAGGAAGGGGGCGAAAGTGCCCTGTATTGTAGTGGTTAAAAAATAAACTGACACTTTCCATTCAGGATAAAGTGACAATGTCTTTGCAAAGCCTCCCCCCCCCCCCCCCAATTCCACTGATATCTTGTCGGTGCTCCCTCAATGCTCCTTCCTCCATTGCAGCTGCATTCCCCCTAATGACCAACACAAGTAGACTGAATGGTAGTGAGGAATTTAGTGGTCCCTGCAGAGCCAGAAAAAGCTGTGGCAAGGTGAGTATCAGTGGGCAGAAGCAACAGGACTGTGACTTGGCCCTGAATGAACAAGGCAGCAGTGTTTCTTTAAAGATTTATTATCATCATCATTTATTATTTAAAAAAATTACCAACAATTCCACAAAGGTAATAAAGTATAAATCACTGCGTGTAACAGAAATTAACATTGAAAATATTACTTTTTAGTTTTTTAACAACTGCCATCAGCTTACCACCTACCTACCACAAATTGGCAGCATATACAAAATGGTGCATAATCAAGCTCCATTATGTCCCAATTAAGATTTCCAAAAAGAATGAGTCACTGCTTTACATTATACTATTATGATTTCAATAACTGCTATTAAGCAACCAGCTACAGTTTGAATAACACTGGTCAGTATTTTATAAGGTCTGCAATGGCACACTTCCAGTAATATATCAAATGTTACACTCAAGGTACAATAGGGTGCAGAAACACAAAAGCTGCTAAAATTTCAATTAAGATGAATTACTACATTCCTGCTTCAAGTGACTACCAACAATTATTAGTCTGGCATACTGTTATCTCAAAATGAGGCATTATTGAAGCAAGCAGTGTAACTATTTGAAGTTTTGTGTTGTACCATGCTATTATCAATGGTTCTGGTATGCACTAGCAATATGTGACTGAACAATGTCATGTTCTTAGGTTACTTTTTTTACACTATCTACAACTTTCTCTAGCTTTACAATTAAAGAGCTCTGAGTTGTCAGAGAAAGTAACGAAAAATCCTAAAACAGGTGGAATCCTCCAGGAGAGGTTTGACCTTTTCACAAATGTAGGCACATTTACCTTTACCATTATAGTAAGGTAAAAGGGTGGGTGCATTTCCTTTGACGTAGGAGGATCATGTGTGACTTTTTTTTTTTACGCAGAAGTTATTGAATTTGCTGAGATATTTGCTGAGATATGTGGCAGACTGGTTGCTTTCCTGCCCAGAAATAATTCCAGACCCTATAACATCCTCTCTTGAATCTGTGGAAATGACTGCCATTTTGTTGGTCCTGTACCAATCCTACACGTTAAACAAAACCCCATACTGCTTAGCATTAACTCTTAATACAGAATCTGAAAATGTATCTTACCTCTATAACATTAAGTTGCCATTAATTGCACAAGCGAAGTTTGGTTTCATGAAGGCTTCTGTGACTGCAAAAGGAGTCCAAGAGACAACAAGATATTTTCCAGGTTCGAAATTACAGTTGGCAGGGCTTCCGCCTCCAGAGCTGGAGTGGAGCTGCAATTAGAATGGGCCCAATCTCCCAAATATGGAGCTGGAGCTGACATTCTGGAGCTGCTATTTTCAGTTCTATTTCTCATTACTGTTATAGATTTGAAAAAATCATAGGTCAATGTTTAATTCATTTTGTAGCAGCGGATGTCTGAATAATAGAATGAAGTATTACTTAAATATATTCATTACTGTTAGTTCCCTTGCACACCGGCGTCATAATTTACTAATGTTTAACTCAGGGACTTGTGATGCCCATGCACAGGGGGCAAAAAATTGCATATAAAGACCTGAGTAATGTTGAGCACAGGTGAGTAAAAGGTGTGTAAGTGTATAGATGAGAAAATTCTTCCTCATTGCCAGTACTGTAATATACTCACTTATACTCGCATAAACACGTGTGAGTAAATTACTGTACTCAAATAAATAAAAAATTCTATTTTGTTTTACTGCTCTGTACTCATTGCTGTATTACTGATCTTTACTCAGCTGTGTGCAATGTCCCATAGACAACAATGCATCTCATTTCAGATCAGTAAAAAAAATTCAGCATTTTTTACTCCCATTTGCAAAAGGCTTAAAGTGATTGTAAAGTCTCTTTTAAAAAAAATAACAAACATGTTATACTTACCTTGTCTATGCAGTGGGTTTTGCACAGAGCAGCCCAGATCCTCCTCTTCTCAGGTCCCTCTTTGCTGCTCCTGGCCAGCAGCTTCCTATGGGGGCCCCCAAACCGAGTCACAGCTTCATGTGTCCATTCAGACATGGAGCCCTGACCCGGCCCGCCCCCCCTCTCCCCCCGATTGGCTGACTGACTTTCGTTCACAGCCGCAGGGACATATAGCATTGCTGCTGTGTCTCAGCCAATCAGGAGGCGTATCCCGGAAAGCATGGACATATATATGGGGGGTTTGGGGTGTCTGAACCCCCCCAGAGCAGAGTTATGCTTGTTAAAAAAGGGAGCTTTGCACTTGTCCCCGTCCGGCCCGTAAATTATCAATGGACAGGAACAAGGCAAGCTCCTGTGTCAATCCAGCCACTACCACTGTCACCCCCCTCCCCCCTTCCCTTCTCTCTCCAGGCGGGGTGCTCTGCTGACATTTAGCGCTGGCTCAGGCAGGAGGTGGGGCCCTCTGCTGACATTTCTACTTAGGCTGGGCCCTCCGCTGACATTTAGGGTCGTCTCAGGCAGGGGGCGGAGTGGTCCGCTGACACCCCTGCTCACCTCGGGTAGGAGGTGGGGCGGTCTGTTAACACCACGCTAGGCTCGGACAAGGGGCATGGGCGCTGATGGGAATGGCTCGGTCTACTGACTCGGTGCACACTGCGCGCAGCAGCACTGCACAAATTTCAAATGTACTGCAAGGAGGGAGAGCTGGAGGAGATCAATTCCTGCCCTCAGTGCTCTGAACTGCACCAGAAAATTAAGGT
This sequence comes from Lithobates pipiens, assembly GCF_037356315.1. Lineage (NCBI taxonomy): Eukaryota > Metazoa > Chordata > Amphibia > Anura > Ranidae > Lithobates > Lithobates pipiens. The sequence goes on along the minus strand of NW_027507787.1, from coordinate 55,969,912 downwards.
CAGTGCATGACAGCTCCATGCCACAGACTACCCTGCCATCTGCTGAAAAGACTCTGCAGGGGGTCACCGATGTAAGAGGGGAGTAGAGATCCTAAAATAAGGGTAATCTGTTTGCAGACTCTGGTCATCTCCTGCAGTCAGTCTGCAGTCTCTATCTCCTGTAATCCGTCCACAGTCTGATTATCTGCTGTAATTTGTCCGCAGTCTCTGGTCATCTCCTGTAATCCGTCCGCAGTCTCTGATTATCTCCTGTAGTCCATCAGCAGTCTCTGGTTATCTCCTGTAGTCCATCAGCAGTCTCCGATTATTTCTTGTTGTTCATCCACAGTGCCCTGATTACATTCCTAGACTTCACCCTGTGAGGAGATGCCGCTGATCGGCTCTCCGCTCCTCACACTCTGTCAGTGTGAGGCGAGGAGAGCTGATTACTGGCACTTCCTTGTTTACTTGTGACCGGCTGTGATTGGAAACAGCTGATCACATGGTTAAAGAGCTAGGGAAGCGTCTCTTTCCATCGATTGGGGTCGCGGCGTGTCCTAGGAACATGCCGCAGCCACAATTGCCGTGCTGCACGACCCGCGTGAGCGGGCGTTATGAGACGCCATCATATGATATGAGTGCCATCATTTGACAGTGGGCAGGTGGCAAGCAATTAAATAACAAACATTTTGTACTTACCTGCTCTGTGCAAGAGTTTTGCACAAAGTGGCCCAGGTCCACCTTTTCTGTGGTCCCCCTAGGGTGCTCCTAGCTCCTCCTCTTCATTGAGTGCCCCCACGGAGAGCCAATTTCCATGGGGCATGCTCCTGAGTCCTGCTGCTGTGCTAATTGACACAGACAGCAGGACTCGGCCCCACCCCCCCAGCTCCCGTGTTACTAGATTTTATTTACAGTAGCGGGAGCCAATGGCTCCTGCTGCTATCAATCTATCCAATGAGAGCCCGAGACAGAGGCTGGAGCTGCTGGGCTCGTCCTTGATGCTGGAATGATCAAGTACAAGTAAGAAAAAGGGGGGCTATGTGGAACGGCTGCAGGACGGGTTTTTCACCTTAATGCATTCTCCTTTAATTTTTAATAAAGGACTTTTTAAAAACTGTATGTGTGTTTTTATTTCATTTTGACACTTTTTTTGGTGAATGAGTAGGGATACAATGTTCCCTGGCAGCTATTTACCACACTACAATCCTTGGTAGCCCTCCCCCTCCATCAGAATCATGTTATGTGGCAACCATTGTTGACATTATGTTCTCTGGCAGCTATCCCACCACTGTACACATTTCATTTTCTTGTGTATCTCTCACTCTTCACAATGCACTACACCCTAGCTCCATCTTTTTTCAACTCAGTAACTCAGAAATATGAAAGAGGGCCAGTGTGACAGGCAATAGGCAACCAGGAAATATCAGAAATGGCAGCCTCCAGGTTTCTCCTGACAGGTTTACTTTATAAAACAATGTTACTAAGAGACATAAGGAGGCCCTCCTTATGAAACAGTCAACTGCTTTGTTGCCATGCTGATTCTTTGGCTTCAAAACCTGGAGGTACGCCGACCTGCAACAAGCATGCAACTAGCAAAGTCAAACTTTCTGAACAACATAACTATTTAATGCCATTGGTTCAACATGCCATCCAGACAACTAACATTTTCTAAGGATGTAGTTGCAGTGATAAAATACTCCAGTGTTTCCTGAACAGGTGTTACCAATAGCCAATTTAAAATATTATAAGACCTTTATAAAATGTATATTTTTTGTAAGGTCATTGCATTAATGCCCTGTATCAAGTTTTACCAATACAGGGATGCAAAGGTGTTGTGTGCATTCCTGTGACGGCATTCTTATTGTTGTCTATTGGGACAGCTGCTGCTCCCAATTTGACATCTGTGCTGGTGCACAGCCTCAAATGCTTGTGAATCCCCCTGCCGGTAAACAAGAATGTAATGACTGAATATACAGTATGTAATTAATGTAATGCTCCGTGTGAATGAGGCTTAAAGAGGAAGTAAACCCTGATGAGTTTACTTCCTCTTTCATTCCCTGCAAAGGCAAAGCATAATGGACTACTGTGCATCGCATAGTAGCCCATTATGTGTCACTTACCTGACACAGGAGCCAGCGAAGTCACCGCTGTCCCCTGTAGTCTGCCGCATCCATCTTCTCGGTGGGTCTCGCAGCTCTGCCGCTGTCATTCGGCGAAGCCACAATTATGTCACTCCCGTGCATGCGCTTCGTTATCGAGGATGCCACGCTCAGTGCGCCTGCGCGCCGCTGTCTACGGCGCATGCGCCGTAGACAGCGGTGCCTATCTTCGGGCAAATATCTCCTAAACCGTATAGGTTTAGGAGATATTTCTTGGACCTACAGGTAAGCCTTAATCTAGGCTTACCTGAAGGTCAAAGTGGTTTGTAAGGGTTTACAACCACTTTAATGTATAAGAGAATGTGGTCCACAGACTGCATATATGGCTATACTGTATTCTGCATGAACAAGTATGTAAGGTAAAAATTTCTAAATACTAAATTACAATAGTTTTTCAGAAACAATCTGCACATAAATCACAATTTTATAACTGCCTACTGCATTTAAAGTAGTTGTAAACCCTCCCCCACAACTTTCTCCCATGTAAATCAGCATAAAAAACCCTAATGAACACTGCTTGTAGATATCTAATTACTTGCTTAGTATTGTTATAATCCTTTTTGTTCTTTAGAATGACATCACTGAGCATGCCAAGATCTCCCCTGATTTACGGCACACTCTCTATGTGCTTATCTATCTGTTATCAGGACTTCCTACAGAACACCACTGATATCCCAGGAGACTTCATGATCACTCAGAGCTTCCTCCTACACAACCATGTGACCATGTGACCTCACATGCAGTGTAAAGCAGGGCATGGGACAGCATTACTGCAGACTTATCAGCTGAAGCTGATAGGAGTCACACAGGCAAACACTAGGTAATCAGCACAAGTAAATACTATGAAATAAAACAAGTCAGCTATGAACAGGGAAGCAGGGTTGCCATAGAAACGTTGGATTGAGAAGGAGGCTTGGTTAATAGTACAGGAAGTGCTCAATGTAAGGGTGGAAATACACTCCACGGTGGACTCAGAAAACAATACTTAAGCTGGCGCTGCCTAACCCCTGGAAACAAGTTTTTTAAAGTTTCTTTAAACAGTAAGTAATATGCAATTTGGGCTATAGTTTGATAATTACTTATTATAATGGACTAAATGAAAAGAAGCATGAGAGTGGGAGAGTTTACTTCCTCTTTAAATTACTATTTGAAAACTAATATTACAGTGCTGGCGATTGTGATGTTCTCCGTTGTTCAAGATAATTACGAAATATGAACATACCAGGTTATAAAACACGCAAGGATAAACTCTTAATTCACAGTTCACACACACACACAATTATTCTTGATTAATTTAACCACAATTTGTGTCACTGGTTTCAAATACAAACTTATATTCAACTGATAATGGATAAAATAGTAGTCTCTTATACCACTAAATAGCTCTTTCCTGAAGCACAGAAGTAATGCATTTATTCAAAAAGCTTTTCTTTCTGTTAAAGGTTCAGAGTATAATACAAATAAAAGCATGAGTAAAAGCAAGGTTTACAAATCATCTGCAGTCTTTCGTTATATTGCATCTACATGATTGCCAGAGGGGTGCTTCTGAATCCTCAAATAAACTGATACTTTCTAGAACTGTAAGAAGCCTACTTGAATAGTAATTTTTCAGTTTGTTATTTTCAGGCAAATTTTCCCTAAGAATAACGCAGCAAAATATTTTCAGTCAGTGTAGAGTTTTGCATTCAATATACCATTTATATTTGTATATAAAATATACCAGATGATTTCAACTTAAAAAAACAAAACTGTATTACACCAAGGTAAGTTTGTTTTGAGACCTAGAGCCACCTTTCTTCCCAAGGTGCTTTCTTCATTTCACTTTACCTGGGGCAAGATCTTATTATCTTTGTATCCTGCAGGGGTGTCCCGTTCATTATCCATGCGTCCGACCCCTTTAAGGGTGCTGGGCGCATGCATTACAGTGGCTGGGGTGTTTTTTTGAAGCACCAATTAGAGCCAGAGGCCTTAATAGGCTGCAAAATAGGGTGGACTCTGGGTGCAGAACATTTGCTTGCCACCCCCCCAAAAAAAAATTGCCACCAGCCGCCACTCATGTCCTGCCATGTTAAGGCTGCCAACTCAGAAACATAATGTGCAGAATTAATGGTGAGGATAAAAGCTACCATGCAAGTGAGAGCAGACAGAGGAATATCCCCGACAGGCTCAAAGGATGATCTCTGAAAGACCAACAGGACTAGACCGAGATCCCATTGAATCAAGGGACAATGCGAGTGACACCCTGTACAAAGGCCTTCACTATTAAGTGGAAAGCAAACAGCCTCTAAAAAAGGACTGATGAAAGTATTTCCTGGCATGGAACTTCTATCCTCACCACAAGTTAAGTAAGCCGCCCAACTGTGATGATGGTCCTTGTGAAAGATACATTTCCTGGGTTTCAGTTATAACTAAATCTGATAGCCTTGAGCCTCAACAATCAAGCTGGTAAAGCTGCTAAAGCCAGTGACTGAGAAGCAGGATCATAGGCTGACATACTGGGATGGAAGATCCAGGTGATCTGCGAAGGCCCACAGAGAGTCTTCCAGAAGCCTCACAATAGTCAAATACCATGATGGCGCAATGAGGATCACTGGAATTCCCCTTCCTCTTGATCCTGCAGAGAAAGCGAGGAAAGCGGAGCATCCACTGTGAAGGCCTGGGGATCCCTGGTCCTAATGGCAAATTTGTCCAATTTGCTCTTGAACCTAGAGTTCAAGAGGTCCACAACCGGCATTCCCAACATGCGACACAGAGCCCGGAACACCTCCAGGTGAAAGAACATTCTCAGGGGTTCAGACACTGAAAATTGAGGAAGACCACCTGCAAATTTTACATACCAGGAATGCACTTGGCGGTCAGGGCCGGATCATGAAGTCCTGTTCAAGCCAGAATCAGATGTGCATTGCTTTGACCTGCATGATTTCTGGTATCCACTTGTTGCTTGATATACTGTGGCCCTGTCTGACTGAATCTATGTCAGGTGACCATGAAACTGAAATGTCAAGTTTTAAAAGTACAATCAAATTGCCCTGAGTTTCAGAACAATGATTGAGACCTGGACATCCTCCTATCATGTACTAAGAAAGTAGCCAGAATTCCAGGCTTACAGGCGGACATTCATTAACGAGGCGGAAAGGTGTTCAGCCATTGAGATGCCTCCGTAGGTGAAGCGAAAAACCGTGTGGATTCTCTGTCCTGCACCCGAAGGCGGGCTGGAAATAGCATGCTATATTTAATGGCTTTTGCTCAGAGAGCTCGCTTCACGTCATGGAATGATTTCCGGAGCTTGTGGGTATCAACCGAGAAGTCTGGAAAGAACATCAGCCACGCAGCCTCATACCGTACATCCTGCATCCTCCGGGCATCCCTCAGGATCAGGCCACGATCTCTAAAATTGAGCAATTTAAAGATAAAGGTGCACGGTGGGGAGCCCGGCGGGCCACGCTGTGTTGGCATTCTGTGAGCCCTCTCCACCGTGAAGAAGGATGAGAAGGCAGCCTGGGGGAAAAGCGTGCGGAGCAGCCGCTCCATGTATGCAGTCAGGTCTGCACCCTCCGATCTCTCGGGGAGACCCACGATCTGCAAATTATTCCTCTGGTTACAGTTCTCTGCATCCTTGGCTCTAGATTCCAGGGAACGTACTCTCATCTGCAGGGTATGCAAGGAGGCAGAGTGGTCACGGACAGTGTCCTCTGCACCGCTTATCCGGCGCTCAGTTTCAGACACCCACTGGCGAATTTTATCAAAGTCTTGTCTGATTAAGCCAACCTCGAGCTGAACGGTGTCTATCTTGGTGGTGAGAGTCGAGAGCGAGGATTGACAACCAGTAATCACCTGCATCAAGGCTGCAAAGTTACTCTGCTCCAGGAGAGCGTGTTACGGAGACTCCATCTGAGACGCCATGCTGTGTGTGCTGGCTACGTGTGCCGCCGCCCCGCTAGGGGGTAGGAGGGTTTTTAGAATGTTTTCCTGCTTTTGTGCCTTTGATTTGTTGTGGGTTCGCCTCATGCCTCGCCAAGGCAGGTTCCGGGGATATCGGCAGGCTTCAAACAAGTCCCAGGGCAAAAAAACAGGATAAATCCCCCCGATGATAGCAGAGCTCCTCAACCAAGCGTCCTACTCCGCCACCATCTTGGACACGCCCCCGACTCAAAATTAGTTTACGGATTCAGATCAGGCAGCGATTGCGATTGGTTGCCAGATGTTACAGTGTATCATTACCGCTCACTGACTGGCTGCTAGAGGTTACAGCACACATTATGGCTCCCTGTTATTTTCTAGAGGGTACAGCAGATGACTTCTGCTTGTTGATTGGTTCCTAGAGATTACTGTACATCAAAACTGCTCATTGATTGATTGCTAGAGGTTACTGAACATCTATACCACTCAATAATTGGTTGTTAGAGGTTACTGCACATTATTACTGCTCACTGATTGTTTGCTAAAGGTTACAGCACATCAGCTCCTCACTGCCTGTGGCATCATACTATTTTTAAGATAGGTTCCCCCTCCAATTTGCTTACTTTTGCAGAACAGGCTGATGTTAGGCTTAATGACCATGGTTGTAGGCAGGACTTTCAAGCATGCTCCTTTTCCTCCCCAATGGGCAGCATTCAGCAGAAGTGATGGTGGATGTGACCTCAGAGGTACATGATATACATATGAATGCTGCCTCTATTTACATATCAATGCCGCGGTCCACAAATATTTGCATATTATTGCCACCACTATTTACATACCAAGGCAGATTATTTATATTTAAACACCGGGTCTGCAGGTTAGTCATCTGAACATGGCAATAGGGCAGAGCTGGGCAGCAGCAATAGAAGTTTACACAGATAAAGGGACACATCACGGGACTAAAACTTCAAGGCATAAGGGAATTTAAACTGGGATAGTTGGCACGTATGAGGCAGCTGCTTTGGGCCCCACTACAATGATGGGGCCCATGGCAGCTTCCCCTTTTGCCCTGCCTTAAAGACGGTCCTGGAGGGGCTGCTGCACACTGAATGTTTTTTATCCTTATGCATAGACTGCAATAAGATAAAAAAAAAACTTCTGCCTTTAGAACCACTTTAAGCTTGGACAAAGAAACCTGGAAAGTGATTGGTTACCATGCACAGCTGCACCAAATTCTGTGTGCACCGGTTTCAGTACATCTCCCCCACTGGGTGAAAGCTTGATTGAACAAGCTGAAGTTAGAAGCTGGCTACTATGCACAGCTGCACCAGATTCTGTGTGCACCAGTTTTAGTAAATCTTCCCAACCTTGTCAACTAGGATGGAAACAGTATCCTTCAGTTTAGGAGAAATGTCTGTGTACTACTCCTCCTCTGGCAGACAAAGCACCGTCCTCATATTTCCATCTGGAAGACAAGGGCAGACAAAAGAAAGTCATGGGGAGAATCGGCTGGAGAGGATGCGGGGACTTGCATGCAGCCTCTATGATCTGAGGCCTCCAAAACGATAGTTTTCTTATAAACTCATACATAGCTATAGATAAAGATATGTATGCGGTAGAAGGTTTCCCTTAAGGGGAGAAGTTGGTTCCAGAGGGGGATAGTGACCCAGCATGGGGGCAATGGTTTGGACTGGCGTAATCAGAGTCCTTAAGGGAGACATTAGTTACATAGTTAGTCAGGTTGAAAAAAGGATATATGTCTATCTAGCTAAATTGTAGCTATTTACTGGTCGAGAACTGGCAGAGCCTGCAAACCCAGACCTCTTGAGCATATGCTCCATCATGTGTGATGAGGGAAAATCCACAAGGGATATTGATGACCTTTACTGCAGTGCAGCAAGGGTGCCTATTCTGTAACAGTCACTCCAGACAAAGGGGTCCAGTACAACTAAGGATTGCTGTGCTTTAAGTCTTTGTAGGCAGGGAGCAGAGGAGCAGTTGGTCAGTGCACAGGTCAGAGAGAAAATGGCAGACACACACCATACAGAAGAGCAAGAGATGGACCAAGGCTCTGGATGTGTATAGCACCTGGGTATCTGTACTGATGTAGCTTACCCATATTCAGAAAGGGGCCTGACCTACCCAGTTCCTGACAGCCTTACATGTCAAGTTGCATGTGTGTTTTGTTAAATAAGAAGGTAAAAATACAGTAGCTGTATGTATTTACAGTATCTCACAAAAGTGAGCACACCCCTCCCTTTTTGAAAATATTTTATTATATCGTTTCATGTGACAACACTAAAGAAATTACACTTTGATACAATGTAAAGTAGTGAGTGTACAGCTTGTATAAAAGTGTACATTTGCTATATCCTTACAATAACTCAACACACAGCCATTAATGTCTAAACTGCTGGCAACAAGAGTGAGTACACCGCTAAGTGAAAATGTCCACATTGGACCACCATTATGTTCCAGGGCTGTCTTAACCCTCTTGGGTATGGAGTTCATCAGAGCTTCACAGGTTACTACTGGAGTCCTCTTCCACTCCTCCCTGACAACACAGAGCTGATGGATGTTAGAGACCTTGTGCTCCTCCACCTTCCATTTGAGGATGCCCCACAGATGCTCAATAGGGTTTAGGTCTGGAGACATGCTTGGCTAGTCCATCACCTTTACCCTCAGCTTCTTTAGCAAAGCATTGGTCATCTTGGTGGTATGTTTGGGGTCGTTATGTTGGAATACTGTCCTGCAGCCCAGTCTCTGAAAGGAGGGGATCATGCTCTGCTTCAGTATGTCACAGTACATGTTGGCATTCATGGTTCCCTCAATGAACTGTAGCTCCCCAGTGCCGGCAGCAGCATTCACGCAGCCCCAGACCATGACACTCCCACCATCATGCTTGACTGTAGGCAAGACACACTTGTCTTTATACTCCTCACCTGGTTGCAGCCACACACGCTTGACACCATCTGAACCAAATAAGTTTATCTTGGTCTCATCAGACCACAGGACATGGTTCCAGTAACCCATGCCCTTAGTTTGCCTGTCTTTAGCAAACTGTTTGCATGCTTTCTTGTGCATCATGTTTCAAGGAGGCTTCTTGGGATGACAGACATGCAGACCAATTTGATGCAGTGTGCGGTGTATGATCCGAGCATGGACAAGCTGACCCCCACCCCGCAACCTCTAGAGCAATGCTGGCAGCACTCATATGTCTATTTCCCAAAGACAACATTTGGATAGAAAGCTGAGCATGTACATTCAACTTCTTTGGTCGACCATGGCGAGGCCTGTTCAGAGTGGAACATGTCCTGTTAAACTGCTGTATGATCTTGGCAAATTGACACTGCTATACAAGCTGTATACTAACTACTTTACATTGTAGCAAAGTGTAATTTCTTCAGTGTTATCACATGAAAAGAAATAAAAAAATATTTACAAAAATGTGAGGGGTGTACTCACTTTTGCAAGATACTATATATTATTATTATATGGGATTTATATAGTGCTAACAGTTTGCACAGCACGTTACAATATGAAAAGAGACAGTACAATTACAATACAGTTCAATACAGAATGATTAGGAAGCTTTGCTCAAGCAACTTGCAGTCTAAAGGGGATGATCTGATGGAGGCTTCTGAAGTTCAGTTTTAAGGTGGAGGTGGGGTAGGCTTCTCTAAATAAATGGGTTTTTAGGAATTGCCTAAAGGCAGACAGGGTAGGGGCTAACCAGACAGATTGGGGTAGAGAGTTCCTGTGGATGGGGAAGGTTCTGCAGAAATCTCGGAGGCGAGCATGGGAAGAAGTAATGAGGAATCTAGAGATCTTGGGAGGAGTGGAGTGGGCGACAGCTTGAGAGGAGGTTGGTGATTTTGCAAGGGGCAGTATTGTGGTTCTCTTTCTTATATATTCATCTGGAGATATTGGTAGTTGATAATAAATGTTGCAGGGAAAGATGGAATAAAAAAAAACGTGGGTTCTTTTAAATGACCAGACATTTACAAAATAGAGGACAGCTGAGCTAATGTTTACAAACTCTTCATAATAAATGCTGGATTAGAAACATCTGCAATAACATCAATTCACTAAGGTTTTTAAGCTATGCTAGATTTATCACAGACCAACTGATGTACCCTGAACAACAAAATTTGTACTATGACTGATCTGACAATATCTTACAGACAACATCAACATTACATTTCTATCTGACATGCACATGATTTATTAATCACTAGGCGCTGAGGGCCTCATCCCCACAACCCTTGGCCGGTGGTTGTGGGGGTCTGCGGGGGGGGGGCTTATGGGAATCTGGAAGCCCCCTTTAACAAGGGGACCCCCAGATCCCGGCCTCCTCCCTTGTGTAAAATGATAACGGTACCTCGACCATTTCAGAAAAAAAGTGTGAAGATGGTAAAAAAAAACACAAGATACGGCTTAGGACAAGTTCTTTTTTTAAAAGAAAGTCCATTCATCATCTCCTTCTCTCTCTCCAGACGGATCGAGAAAAAAAAGCCACACGCCGCCACCGATCTGCCTCCATAAGAGGCACCTGCCGTAATGACTGGCCTCTCAGGTGACAATTCTTTTATAACTGAGGGCGGGGCCACACGATGACCCCGCATCCCTCTGACGTACAGGGACATTCCTATGGCTTATGGGGGGCAGGGCCAGTACTTTTAAATGACTTTTTTTCCTTTAGAAATGTCCCTTTGCTCTCGGATTGTAAACGCGGGAAAAATGTGCCACTTTACAGGCATACTATAGACAGTAACGGTGTTCGCGCGTTCGAACAAATTTTTTTCTTGTTCGCATATTCTGCTGCGAACCAAACCGGGGGGTGTTCGGCTCATCCCTATTCATGGGGGGTGTCGACTTCAATGACCAAATGCTTGAACCCTACCTTGCCACAAGACAAACATACCAGTGGTATAAAAAAAGTTCCAATTTATTTGTTTAATTTGGCGATATACAACAGCTATATTATCTATCACAACGCCACTGAAAACCCCAAATCCTTCCTTGGCTACCAGGAGGAAATCACTGCTGCCCTTATATTCCCGAATGGCCCACCAGAAAACATTAGATCCAATGTGATTAGCAGACCCTCCGACCACCACTTTCCCGATAAAATCCCTAGCAGACCAACAGACCAAAAACTTCAGAAAAAATGCCAGGTGTGCAATAGAGGAGGAGTTAGAAGAGACACCAGATATTGTCCCCAATGTCCTTCCCAACTAGGCCTCTGCACACTTGACTGTTTCCGCCGTTACCATACTTCACTAAATTATTAGTGAAGTATGGTGAACATAACTCTCACTTCCTTCCATTTACCTTCAAACCCCTTATGCCTCTACTTGCTCTGTAATTGACACTGGCCTGTTATTCGACTACGCTTCTGCCTACCGATTCTGTTCATACCTCTGCCTTATCTGGAACTGACCCTGGCTTGTTATTCGACCACGCTCCTGCCTACTGATTCTGTCCATACCTCTGCCTGATCTGGAACAGACCCTAGACTGTTTGACCATGATTTTTGCCAGCCTCTTGGACTGATCTTGTACCCTGCCACTGGACTAGTGGTATTAATAACTTCGGGGTCTCACATATGTGAGGGGCTCCATAATTCTTTTTCTGGATGAAGAATTTTTTTTTACATTTGTTTTCTCATTCTTAGATTAGGGTCTGGAGACTCTGAGACTTCAAGGAGATTTGGGTGGGAGAAGCCTCTGTCCTGAATGAGGCCCTACTTCTGCCTGCTGCCTGTGGGACCTATGCCATCATGCCTCTGCCTGTCGCATGAATGGACCACACCACATGGATCATTTTCCTACCAGGACCAATCTTTTGGCAATCCTGACTGCCTGCCCTGACCCTGGACTGTATATGGACAGTATCCTTGCCTGCTGCCTGTACTGACTATGGACAGTATTCCTGCCTGTTGCCTGGACAATTGCGTTTGCTGACCAAATCCCTGCCTGCTGCCTGGACCGCACTGTGGACAACTGCGCTACTAAAACCACAGGTGATCTTTATTTGCTCCTGTGGACAACTGCGCTACTAAAACCACAGGTGATCTTTATTTGCCCTTTGCTCAGCAGAATGTATTTTGGGGTGTAATTCTTGGTATGTGTCCTTAGAACACCTAACGGTGTTCCTTGCATGTTGGGCCTCTGTATGTGGCCAGGCTGTGTAAAAGTCTCACACATGTGGTATTGCCATACTCAGGAGGAGTAGCAGAATGTATTTTGGGGTGTAATTTTTGCTATGTAAATGCTATGTGTTGGAAATATCTTAAAAAACTTCTGAAAAAAAACGAACCGTTCAAAAGACTCATTATGCCGCAAAGATTATAAATTAGGGGTGTTAGCTTTCCAAAATGGGGTCACTTTGTGGGTGTTTCCATTGTCCATTGTCCTGGTGCTCCAGGGCCTTCAAAAGTGTAATAGGTAGTCAACAAGTTAGATGTGTCATTTATGCTCCTAGAACACCTGATGTGCTCCCTGCATGTTGGGCCTCTCTATGTGGCTAGGCTGTGAAAAAGTCCCACACGTGGTGTCGCCATACTTAGGAGGAATAGCAAAATGTATTTTGGGGCATCATTTGTGGTATACATATGCCATGTGAGAGAAATAACCTATTACAATGACAAAAAAAGTAAAAATGACAACATCAAAAACATCATCATGCATCTTACTAAATACCCTGGAATGTCTATTTTCAAAAAGGGGGTCATTTGGGGGGTATTTGTACTTTCCTGGCTTCTTCGGGTCGCAAGAAATGAGATAGGCCACCAGTACATCATGTTTGATCAATTTTTTATAATTTGTACCACAGCTTGTAGACTCTCTAACTTTCACACAGACCAAATAATATCCACTAATTTGGGTTATTTTTTACCAAAGATATGTAGCAGTATAAATTGTGGCCAAATTATTATTATTTTTTTATTACAGAAACTAAGAAAACTGCGTTTTTTTCAAAATGTTTGGTCTTTTTTCATTCAGAGGTCATCAAATACAACCAAAAGAAAGCTCTATTTGTATGAAAAAAAAGCACAAAAAATTAATTTGGGTACAGTATTAGATGACTAGTAATTGTCATTCAAAGTGTGAGAGCACCGAAAGCTGAAAATTGGTTTGGGAAGGAGGGGGGATTAAGCGCCCAGTAGGCAAGTGGTAGCTGTTGTATTTATGGTATACCCTACACAGATGTTAACTGTGTGAGCAGGACTACTCCAACAAGACTGAATTTTGAACAAACGTCTGCCCTATTTGTAAGTGAAAAAAAAAAGATGGTCACAGTATGATAACGGTTAAGAATGCAGGAAGATCCTAGCTTATGTGTCACAGTAATACACAGTCTTTGGTTCTTAGTAAAAACTTATACACTCAGATCCCTGAAAATGGTACGCAATATAATGTCTGTTTCCATCAGAGCCTAATCACACAGGTGTTTTGTTTCATAACACAGTTTCTTTGGTGTAGAAAAGGAAAACAGCTGCTAGCACAGGAAACAAAAATAAATAAATAAAACCTGCTATAATAATGTCCTTTTCTCGAAGTTATAAAAATGTGGTTACTAGTTCCATCTGCTTTAAATTCATTTAACTGTCTGTACAGTCTCAGTACTGAGAGTCACTTGCTAAAGGGTGAAATGGTTTTAAAAAATTGTAGTTTTGAAGCAGTTTCTCTGAATAGAAGAGTATGCAACTGTTTTTTTTTTACTTTTGGATAGAATAGGGAATGGTTAAAACCTGTCAAGATTTTTTTTGTTTTGCCATTTGTATCCCTATGCATTCGGGATATATGACCTGTGTTCTGGACACAAGTCCCTGAGCACATATGGCCCTAAATGCGAGTACCACCCGATACAGCATCCAGCTGGAGCATTTTTTAACCCTCTCATAGACTTTTGGAGGCTGCAGGCAGTGGAGCTGGATGCTGTGCCTGTGCCTCCTGGGTGCACAAAAAATTCCAGGATTTAATGCATAGGGTCTAAATGCCCATTGTCTATCAGGCCTTATACCATTTGAGTGTAAATATTTTGCACTAAAATTGAGCATCAAATTTAATCTAATTTACTTAAATCTGCTCTTGCAGTCAGGAGAAACAGTAGTATGAGAGAGCACACAGAGCATACAGCAAAAAAATTCCACATCAGGAGTTGCCAAATACAGTACATTAGTAATTGTACACAAAGCATCAGTTTGTGGACATACGCTTTCAGTATAATCATGAATTTCCATTGTATCTTGTGTGGTGTATTCTATTTCAAAAGCAGGAGGTTGAGAATTACATAGAAGGGGGGTGCATGCGTGGCGTCTAGCTGTGCAGACATGCACAGCTAGAGCTCTGCTCCATAGGGGAGAAGAGCCGCTTCAATCTAAATTGGAAGATTATGAAAACCGGGCCAAGCGTTCCACTCTACGTATCAGGGGAATTCCTGAAACGGTCATTGATTTACAATCCACCATAATGTCATTATTTCAAGAACTTCAACCAGCTATCCTAATTGAACAAATGGAATTGGACAGAGTACAGCCCCTGCAGCTAAAAAAGCAGATGGTCCCCCCACGATATAATCGCAAAATTCCATTATTATCGGAAAAAGAAACAACTTTCGGCAACCGCCAGAGACAAAAAAGTTTTAAATTTTCAAGTTTACAACTACCAACTGTTTGCTGACCTGTCTCAACTAACCATATCCAAATGGTGTGCAATGAAACCTCTGCTAATGGAACTACAATGCCATAGTATCACTTGCCAGTGGGGTTTTCCATTCTCCATTAGTTTTCTCCATCATGGCTCCAAATACACCTGTAGATCTACAGTAAAACAAATCCTTCCAAAGCCGCACTTGGTAGAACCTTCACCTAATACTACTTCGACTAGTAGTAGCTCAGCCTCCTCCTCATCTACCAGTAACTCTTTCCAAACCAGGAGGAAAAATGGAAACGATCAATCCCATAAGAGAGGTTGCTTTGCTTCCCCTCCTCTGGACCAGGAAGACTCCATGGACTGACAGCAATCTCCACCGCAAAATTCTTTGCATTCTTGCATTTACTCCGAAAATAGCCTTTGCTAAGTCTTTGATAGACTACTCCTTAATCGAATACGGCCTAGTATTAGAATAACTTGCTATGCTGTATTATCTCTCCTAATAGTTCCCTGACTTACTACTATAAGTATTCCTATATTCCTTATGACCTTTTACACCTCATAGCCAATTTATATGGTCCATTTTCAATGTCTGATTATAGTACTTGCTTGCACGGTACATGTGATCCAAACATGGAAAATGTATATGACATACCCATGTTTTCACGAATCCAAATTTTTGGTGACCTAATTATATATCCTATAAATCTCATTGACTTACCTAGCTCCAAACTATCATTATATATCCTGAAATAACTTGGGCCTCTTTAAAGGCCAAAGGTTAACTGTTTATTGTCAGATGTTATATACAGTAACTACTTGCTAAAAGGCTCATATGTAATTTTCTTCAGCAAATAGTTTGTCTATAAGTCACCTCAATGAATTTTTACTGTTCTTTTATCATAACTTAATTAGTTAATTCTCTTTAATAGTCTCAGGTTGATGTAGCCCCCAAACTTCAGTCATATCCTCATAGTTTCCCACATCCTTCTCTACCTTTCCCCTCCCTCATTCCCCTTTACCTCCTGACCCATTCCCCAATCTTAATATCCTTAGTCCTGCTTTGATTGCTCTCATATGCACCTCATTTTCCAATCTCCCCTCCCTAGACTTAATGTAAATACTGGCACAGTTATTTTATGCCATGCGGCCTAAGCACACGTACATCGTAGATAACCCCTCTTCAGTAACGAAAACTCAATTAGATAAAGCCCATCTGGCTTATGATCTTTTTTGTACAGAAACTGTTGATAAATCCTTCAAACGTTCTACCTTTTTTATGTAATCTATCAAATCAGGTACATACCTGGCACACACTCTTAATTCATGAAACATATCATTCAAACCAATCCTCTTGAAATTATCAATAGTAACACCCTATTAAAATTGTTCACAAATTTCACTCCCATCTAGCCTCTTTGTATGAGGCACCAAATTAATTAAATTCAAATGCAGTTGACACCTTATTTTCTGGCATAAACCTGCCAGAACTATACCATGCCCAAAAAAGTCTACTTGAAGATTCCATCACGGCAGCAGACATAGCTAACATTATTAAAGAACTAAAGATGAATAAAAGACCAGGTCCTAGGTAGGTCATCCCTACCCACTAAACGCATAATAAAAGATTTTCATGATGCTCAGTTGATAGATGTATGGCGGCTCCAGCACTCCAGGAGAGGGACTACACTTTCTACTCCACTCCCCATAAACTATACACAAGAATAGATTTCTTTTTGGTGCCACATGGTCAGTTACACGCCATACGGGAATCCACAATAGGTCTTAAGACATGGTCCAACCATGCCCCTATTACAATGACCTATAAGCTGTCGGACAATCCCTCCTCCAGGACACGCTTCTGGCAACTAAATGACAGCCTTTTGCAGAACCCGGTAGTCTTGGAAGAGGTGACTAGAGAATTTAAATTCTACTTCCAGACTAACACAATGGCAGAGTCTGCCCCAGGGGCAGTATGGGAGGCACACAAGGTGGTTGTTAGGGGAGTTTTTATAAAACATGACGCACGTATTAAAAGAGAGAAGGGCACTCAACTAGAGAAGCTCCTAGCCAATCTCCACACCACTGAGGTGCGACACAAAACCTCCCTGGATCTGATAGTGGAAGCTGAACTTGCCTCTCTGCACAACCAAATTAATGAGCTCCTAAATTATGAGGCAAAAGCTGCACTACAGAAATGCCGGCTCATATCTTATGAGTCCAGAAATAAATGTGGATGCATTTTAGCTAGGGCAGTTAAGGAAATCAGACAGCAGATGTACGTCCCGCAAATTAAGACAGCACCCAACACGATAGCCAATCTGCCATGGTACATTGCCAACACCATTAAAGAATACTACATTGACCTATACAATATCCCAACCCCTACTAACAAGCAACCTCTGATCGAGGCATATCTTGCCCCTGCCCAAATCCCCACACCGACACCGGAAAGTATATCAGAATTGGAAGGCCCAATTACAACTGGCGAACTGGAACTCACACTGAACTCCACTAGACCAGGTAGGGCCCCAGGACCGGACGGCCTTACCCTACAGTATTATAAAACACTGTTTCCATCCCTTAGCTCTCATATGGCATCCTTTTATAATAAATTAGGAGACATGGCAGCATTCTTTAACGACACGCTGCGGGCACATATCACGGTCATACCTAAAGAAGATAAAGACCCCACAATATGTAGCAGTTACCGGCCGATTCCCCTTCTTAACACGAACCTTAAATTATTCACCAAGATTGTAGCGACCCGACTAGCCCACCATCTACAATCACTGGTTCATTTAGACCAAGTAGGCTTTATCCCCACTAGAGAAGCTAGGAACAGCACAATTAAAGTCTTAAACCCAATACATTTTGCCAACAAAACTCATACGCCCTCAATCTTTATAAACACAGATGCCGAAAAAGCCTTTGATCGGATTGACTGGGGCTATATGCTCTCCGTCCTTAGATACATAGGACTTGGGGAAACTATGATGAGATGGATTTCTAAAATTTACTCCAACCCCTCCGCACAAGTTAAAGTAAACCGTTAACTTTCAGACCCCTCTTGATTAAGAACGGGACCAGACAGGGCTGCCCGCTGTCACCCCTCCTCTTCGCCCGATCTTTAGACCCACTTCTGTGTAAAATTAGACAGAACCCGGACATCCAGGGGATTACGATAGGAGAGACACAGTACAAGGTCTCAGCTTACGCAGACAATCTGCTTTTCTCCCTAACAAACCCTGTGATATCTCTCCCGAACCTCCTTTGTGAATTTGACACATACGGTACTATTTCTAACCTCAAAATTAATTATAGCGAGTCGGAAGCCATGGGAGTAGGCATACCCAAATCAAATATGCAGACGCTACGCACCAACTTCAACTTTAAATGGACAGAGACTGCCCTGAAATACTGGCACCCATGTACCAGCCAACCTCAAGCACACCTTTCATCTGAACTTCCCCCCTCTACTAAGTAGAATCCGATCCTTACTGGAGTCGTGGCATGGAGGGCTCCACTCGTGGTTTGGCAGGTGCAACCTTATTAAAATGTGCATACTACCTAAGTTCCTCTACTTGCTGCAGGCCCTCCCGATTTTTATTCCAACAGAATTTTTTAAACAAGTACACAGTCAGATGTACAAATTCATATGGGCAAATAGAAGACGGAGGATATCCCGTTCCCTACTCTCACTGCCAAAACTAAACGGGGGACTGGCGATCCCCAATGTGAAGAAATACTACCAAGCTGTACAACTCGGTAGGATTATAGATTGGAACCGACATCGAGACCTGAAATTGTGGACACACCTAGAACAGGCACAGTCACAAATACCCCTGCAGGGCACTGCATGGTGCTATGAAAACCTCCCAGCTGAAACTAAGAACCAACCGTTGATAGGGACGACACTTCGTGTTGGATCCCAAATTTGTCTCACACAATCTCTATCCACACCAAATTCACCTCTATATCCTATCATACAAAACCCCAAATTTCCCCCAGTACTTGACCCTCAGACTAGAATTATCTTTAATGCCATAAATTGTACACAAGCAAGACATTTTGTACAGAATAACTCCTGGCCTGCTCTGGAAGCACTTAGAAGTGAGACTGGTACCTTTAAACTACTGTTTTGGACAGCAGTACAACATTTTCTAGCATCTATCCCTAACTCACAAGACTTTGACAGACCTTTCACCTCTCTGGAGACGCTTTGCTAGGGAGAGGAGAGACTCCCGAGGACACTGTCCATAATGTATAACCTCCTGACGTCCCCGAAGGAAAACACATCTCCGCTATACCTGAGTAAATGAGGAAAGGACCTAAATTGCACATTTACCTCCAACCAGTCTCAACGCGTAATAGCGCTAGCTCTGAAATCCTCAATATGTACGAAAGTACAAGAAACCAATTATAAACTTATGTCAAGGTGGGATATGACCCCACATGCCTTGCACGGACGTAGGTTGTTCTTCCTGGACCTGAGGCCCCAGACTGTGTATTTACTGTCGAGCAGGGCCATTAGCCCTTCATTGACAATTTCTGGAGGTTGGGCTGCGGGTATACAGTGACCTAGGAACTTATGCATGCCCTTTGTCTGTTACCCTCTTGTATGTGACTGTTGTTTATGAGGATCCCCCCCCCGTTATTGAATGTTGATATACATGTTGTACCTATTTGTTTTTTTTTGGTTTCTATAAAATCTATATTTGCAAAACAAATAAAAAGACCAGGTCCTGATGGATATTCGGCCTTATATTACTGATCATTTACAGAAACCCTGTCTCCCATTTTAGCCGAAGCTTTTAATGTACTACTGGATGAATGCTCCTTTAGACAAGAATCGCTAATGGCCATTGTTTGTATGATCTCCAAGACACCTCTTGTAAAAATGATCGCCCTATTTTACATTTAAATTTCGATATTAAAGTCCTAGCAAAAATCTTAGCAAAGTGTCTTAACAGAATCATAGGCAGTCTGGTTCACAGAGACCAAGTGGGCTTCATGCCGACTCGCCAAGCTGGTGACAATATACATTGGGCAGTTCTTCTAGCACATATCGCTTAAACTCGCCATATCCCTTCTTGCTTTCTCTCCCTTGATATTAAGAAGGACTTTGATTCTGTATCCTGGCCCTACTTACATTACACTTTACAGAAATTGAGTTTTGGCCCACATTTTATGAAATGGATCGGAGCACTTTATGTTACTCCTAGAGCATACATAAAATATGCACATTATAAATCAAACTCTTTCAATATAGAGAGGGGTATACATCAGGGATGCCCACTTCCCCCCCTTGTTTTTTGTCCTTTTAATAGAAGCCCTAGCCCAACAAATCAGAATAGACCCAATGATCACCGGTTTAGAGACAGGAGGATATTAACATAAGCTTTGTGTGTTTACGGGTGACATCTTGCTGTTCCTGTCATCTCCTCAAGTCTCAGGCCCTGACCTCCTGCCCATTCTAAACAGGTTTGCAACATTTTCTGGACTCTCAATTAATCCCAAGAAATGCTTGGCCCTTAACATATCCCTCTCTAAGTTGGAAATAGATTCAGCAAAAGTTGTGCTTCCATTTACTTAGGCTGAGAAGTCAATTCCTTATCTTGGAATTCATTTTACAGCCTCTTTTTCAGATCTCTTCTCAGCTAATCTTGAAACAGATTACAAATCATCTGACACAATGGTCTCATCTTCCATTATAAAGGATTGGCAAGATTAATGCAACAAAAATGACGATACTGCCAAAACTATTGTACCTGTTTAGAGTTTTACCAACTCCAATCCCTTCATACTACTTAAGACTAGTGCAGAAAAGGTCAAAGACATTTGTTTGGGGTTCCTCCAAACCACGTATACCCTTACACGCATTTCATCTCCCTAAAACCAGCGGAGGCCTCAGTTTCCCCAATTTTGCAATCTATTATAAAGTTGCGTATATATTGCCAGTCTCTCCAAGTACCACGCAACACAGGAAATCCCTTTATTGGTGATCATAGAAGCATCAGAATGCGACCGTCTCTCAATCTCAAACTTATAATGGCTTCACACCAAAGATCGTAGAGGCTTGTGTAATCCCGTTACTAAACATTATCTATTTGTTAGATATTTTGAGTTAATATTTTAAGTGATAAAAGTTTCTGAACGAAAAATATATGTATGAAACATATATGAATTTATGTATGGTAATTAGTGATGGTCTTTGAAGGTCGCAGGGACAGAGGACAGAGAGATATGGTTTTGCTGTATAGGTACTTCTATTTTTGAGTTACTATGTCAGGAGGACAATGGGTGGAGTTATGCTACTTATCTTTAGACTGAACCATATAAGGTATATATGCAAATATGGGTGTTATTAAGATATGCTGACATAACATTATGAAACAGTATAAGAATGGAGTAGGGTTATGGTGGAAAGGGAGAGAGAGGTGGGAAGAGAAAGAACTCTACACATTGGAGAAATGTAACATCAGATGTCCCTTCCTTCTGAGGCCATCACCATGCCATATGTTACCAGATGTCAGTTGTCTTTTTCTTATCTATCTGAATAAAACAATTCTTCTTGAAGTATTGGATGAACAAAGAATTGTTCAATTTCTACAAAGAAACTAAAAGTAAGTTGGAAATGCGGCCTTGGATATAGACACATACATATCTCCTCTACACACACGTTCTAGGAGAGAGAACACTGAGTGACATATTACACAAAGACTTTGCTATTCATCCCATGTATAGTAGAATACTAGAGTAATATGTATTTTACTAGATTATGTAGCCTTTTTACTACTATCTACATTTTCGAAATGGTCAATTTTTTTTCCCACTCCTTGACAGAGGAGATGAACACAATTTCATGATTGATCAAGTCTCGGGAAAAAACGATCAAAGAATCTAGAAGGAGGCGTTTGCGTCAGATGTGGACAGATGTGGTTGATGTGGTTCAGTAAAAGTCGAGGGTGAGTTTTTTCTCTGTTTGTTTTCTCACCTCTAGCCAAAGTTTGTAACTTTGTTAAAAAAAAAAAAAGATACAGCCTACGAAGTTGATTGACAAAGCCAGTTGGACAGTATACTTCAAGTTATTTTTGGAAATCCAGTGACTTTGTGTAAACCTAACAGTTAGGTACGTGAAGATATCCGCCAACGTTAGTTCCTAAGAAGGTGAGAAAGTCTCACATAAAAAAATATTGGGTTGTTGCCCAAGAAGAAAAAAGTGTTGAAATAGGAACATAGACTTCACGTTATTTGAAAAAGTCACCATTGTAGGTACAACAGAGGCAGATGTACACTTTGGGTGAGCTAATATAAAAGTTGGATTTTGATGTTTGAAGATGGAAGGTCCAAGCACAAAGGCAAAGAATAGATCAACAGGCAAACACTACAGCACACTACAGCACACTACAGCACACAATTCAAGGAACAAGGCAAAAAGCTACAAGAAAAAATATTCTTTAACCACTTGAGATCCGCGCTATAGTCAATTGACGGCTACAGCGCGGATCTCCTTTTCCGGGACTATGTCTATTGACGTAGTCCCGTGCACGAGCGGCCTGCGCGCCCCCTGAGGGGCGCACGCGGCGTGCTCTGTGATCGGCGAGTCTACGAGACTCGCCTGATCACCGATCCGTGCAAGGGGTCGATCCCGACCCCTTATCACGTGATCAGCTGTCAGCCAATGACAGCTGATCATGTGACATAACGGAGCCGGTAATCGGCTATTATTCCTCCTCGCGCTGTCAGCACGAGGAGAAAAAAAAAGCCGATCACCGGCGGCCGTGATCGGGACATCAGTCCCGATCATGGCCAGCACTGCTAGTGCCCACCTGCAACCCTGTCAGTGCCCACCTGCCCCCTGCCAGTGCAACAATAAAAAAAGTAAGTGCCCCCTGTCAGTGCCACCCAGCAGTGCCCATAGTGCCACCCAGCAGTGCCCACAGTGCCACCCAGCAGTGCCCACAGTGCCACCCAGCAGTGCCACCCAGCAGTGCCCACAGTGCCACTCAGCAGTGCCCACAATCTGCCTTAACAAAGGTGCTGCACCCGTGCCACATATCCGTGCCCATCAGTGTCATCTACCAGTGCCCAGCAGTGCCACCCATCAGTGCCACCTATCAGTGCCACCTATCAGTGCCCATCAGTCCCATCTATCAGTGGTACCTATCAGTGCCCATCCGTGCCATCTTATGTGCCCATCTTTGCCCATCAGTGCCACCTTATCTGTGCCCATCGGTGCTGCCTTATCTGTGCCTATTTGTGCCGCCCTCAACTATGCCTATCAGTGCCCACCAGTGCAGCCTATCAGTGCCCACCAGTGCAGCCTATCAGTGCCCACCAATGCAGCCCATCAGTGCCCACCAGTGCAGCCTATCAGTGCCGCCTCATCAGCGCACTTCAATGAAGGAGAAAAATGACCCGTTTGCAAAATTTTATAACAGACTTTTAAACATGATTTTTATTTTTTTTTGCATCTTTTTTTGTTTGTTTAGCAAAAAATAAAACTCCGAGCTGTAATTAAATACCACCAAAAGAAAGCTCTATTTGTGGGAAAAAAATGATAAAAATGTCATTTGGGTACAGTGTTGTATGACCGCGCAATTGTCATTCAAAGTGCATCAGCGCTGAAAGCTGAAAATTGCTCTGGGACTGAGGGGGGTTTAAGTGCCCAGTAAGCAAGTGGTTAAAGAAAGAAGACAAGGACAATATGCTTCAAAGAAAAAGTAACAACGAAAGAAGACGCAACAACGAAAGAAAAGGCAACGAACAACAGACAAAGTTAAAAGGACATTATTCATCTCTTGTTTTCAGGACTATCATATTAAACAAGGGGTGAGTGTGTTTGTTTATATAAAAGGTTAACATAGGATGGTTAACATCTCTAGGCTCAGAAGTAAGTCGCTGTACTATCGGAAATTGATACATTCCATATGTATGGAATATAGGAATACATGCAGTAGTAAGGTAATTAATTAATGCCAGAGTGTAAAGAAGTTGTTTTAATAAGGAATCTAAGTTTAATGCTGCATGTAAATGTTTATGAATATTTAAGCCCTGAACAACAGAAAATGTGGCCATTCTAAACACATAAATGGGGGCAGAACAACGTTTTCAGAGAAAAATTATTGATTAAGATTGTGGAAAGAACTGTATGAAATTGAGATAATGGAAAACATGATGATTAGTGTTTTGGTTGCAGGAAATAATGAGTTAAGGATTGAGCAATGTTCACAAATAATTCCAAACGTGGATTTGGTTATTAAATTAAAAATAGTAGATTGCTCTAATTTACTTAAGGCTACCTAGAGAAAATATTAAAATATGAAAGTTTTGTTTAATCTAAAAAAAAAAAGTAAAAAAAAAAAACTATTGTTAAAGGTTTTTGTAAATTAGTATTTCTGGCAAAAGTAAGGACTTTGGTTGGGGGAGGAGTTTTCTCAGGGAAATGGCCAATCGCAGGTCATGGGCAGGACCCAATCTGTGAGTTTCACGAGATTGTCTTGTAAACAATTTTTTGTCATTACTATAATCAGGTAAGTCATATAACGTAGTGTACATGATTTTTGGCAGATGTACAAACAACATATGTTTAAAAAGTGGTAAAATGGTTAAACAAATTTTTTAAACGAGAAACAAGATTGTTACCAAATTGTATAGTGTAGGGTGTACAAGGCATGGTAGCTAAGACTGACAGTAACAGATCATTCTCTGATGAGTATGTGAAATGTGAGGAGTGTATTACCAACAGAGAAATGCAGATCAAGTTACAGACTGGTCAGACATGCCATGACATTTTTCACTTTTGAGGATCAAAGCACAATACATTTTTGTGTTATATCTTCCAGATACCTGGAAGAGGGTTCATTGATGAGAAAAATATATATTTAAAAAGGTATTATTACCTAATAAAAGTAATTGTTTTTAAAAATTAGATTTTTTTGGGCCTTAATAACTTTTCTAGAGAGTTCATTGAGATTTTTGCAGACAAAGTATCTGGGTAAATTTTAATGAATTATATAGGATTACTGTAGGGCATATATTTGTTAATAACAAAAGATTACTTATATACAAACATTTGAAGATCTAAAGAAAGCCCTTATTAATTTAGCATTTTGATTAATATAGAGATCTCTCTCAGCCATTTTACATTTACGTGTATGTGGATGATGAGACAATTTCATTGGTATTTATAAATAAATGTGTTAGGAGTGCATTGTCCAATGCTACAGATCAGAGACATTGTGGGTTTAGCACCATTTGTTTTGAAAACATCTTATGTTACACTAAAAGTGTTATTACAAGGAAAACAGGAGGTGTCAATGCACGCAGCTTTGTCTAGTGGCAATTGGATGTTAAAAATATCAGTTGTAGTGGTATATAAATACATGGTGATTAAATTGATGCAGTGTGATAGAGCCACGGTTATGTAAATGAATCATGAAAAAGTAACTTTTTCAACTTTTAGTGGACGCACTGAATTTAAGACTGACAGAGCAGGTGTGGTTTATTCAATCATATTGTATGAGAGAAATGTTTGGTTCTGAAAATGAAACTTCAACATGATCAAATTTGCTTTCAGAAACAGAATATTTAGGAAAGCCCAATCTAAATTAGTGTTATTTTACAAAATTAAACCAATTGTGGAAAAGATATACAATAATCTGGTAATATTATTCTTTAACAAGATTTATTTAGTTTTAGGATAAAGAGGGGGACTATGACATTTTGTCTTATGCCGCGTACACACGATTGAATTGTATGACGTATTTGGTCCATTGAAACGCATTTCAACGGACAATCTGATCGTGTGTGGGCTTCAGTGGACTTTTTCAGCGTGAAGTCCGGAGTACTAAGAATGCCGGTTTGCACACCAATCTTCCCGTCGTACTTTGGTTTCAGCGGACAATACGTTCATCAGTATGCTAATCCGACGGACTAAGAATGGCGCATGCCCAGAAAGGATTTACAGGGCGGAAGCGTTCTGTCTTGTAAAACTAGTGTTCGTATTGAAGCTAGCATATTCGTCATGCTGCTAATTTTGTGATCTTTTAATATAGCACATTCTTTTCTTCTTCATAATGCGAGAAAAGTGAAGTTGCTTTGCTGCTTATATTCACACAGAGTTATCACAAATGTCTTTATTCATCCTCATCTTATGATTAATATTCCAATTCGAGAATAAATAAAAAAAAAAATAACGGACGAATTAAGCTGAAGTCTGAAAAGCGCGAATCGTCTCTAATCAAACTTCCACTAACGCAAAGTCAGCAGAAGGACCCCAAAGGGTGCTTTGCTGTGTCTTGGACTTCCTATTTCTAGTCCCGTCGTACGTGCTGTACGTCATCGCGCAAGCTTTCGTCGGACTGTTTGTGTATCCGTGTGTGGCCAAGTCCGTTCGGTAGAAAGTCCGCCGGATTGTATGACGGACTAAGTACATCATACAATTCGATCGTGTGTACGCGGCATTAGGGTCAGTACAGACTGATAAAGGAGATACAATTTATTGTAAAAATAATTGGATTCCAACAATAATGGATAGAGTTATTTTTAAATGAAAATATTTATTTTTGCATATCCAGGTACCTAACTGACTGATTGATTGATTTTTCGTTTAAGCTAATGAAATAAATTCTGAATTACAAATTTTAGAACACTTTGTCATCAAACTTCTGAATATTGTTTTATTTGTTTATAGAATTATCCAAAGTGAAAGAGGCCTAACCTTATACTACAAATTATTGAGAGATTTGGCAAATCTATATAGATTGATTATATTCTTTTTTTTTTTTGTCAAATAACTTTTTATTCATTTAAACAATGCATTACACTTCATGCTGTACTGCGTCACATTAGCTCAACAAGAAAGAAAATGAGCAATCGTTAGGGGCCTCCCGCCCATTGACCCACCACAGGGAGCCTCCTGGAGTAGGTAAAGACCAGGCCAAAGAGACTCCTCTGCGATCAACCGGGCCATCACTGGAGTTAGATATATAGTGCTGCCCATCAAAGTGTCCAGTGAGGTAGCCCAATAGATAGGTACAGATATCTACAAATGTTACTAACTGCTCACTCCAGTCGTTGTCTTCAAAGCATCTATATTCGTTTTTTTATTCACCTGCTAAAGGAATATTACATGATGTTGTTTTTTTAGTTAATGTTTTTTTTTGACAAATGAATTAAGGTAATTCTATAAAAAATATTTTTAATAAAAGCTAAGTTGTTGTGAACTTATGTCATATTACATTGGGGTTGGATTTTAAACCATGGAATTAGTTAATGATTTAAAATTTTATAGGACAGGTAGTGAAGGACATGTATGCAATTTTAGGTTTAGTAAAGTTTTTGTTTCTTATCATCTTAAATACTCAGGTATTGTAGAACGTATGAATAGTATTATAAAGTCTAAATAGAGTAAGATGATTCAAGAGAAGGGTAAATATTGGGTGACTTATTTACCTGCTATAGTTTTAGTTTAAAAACGTTATTATTTTCTAAACATAGGGTTTGTTAACTTTTTGAGTTAACGACAGTCTTTTGAGATTAGCATACTTAGTTATTTATATAATCTGTTGTATAGAAAGTAGTGTGGTTGCAAACATTGCAAACAACAGGTACAGGTATCTCAGAAGTTTGTTCACAAAACATGGTTAGGCCTTTGCTAAATTTAAATAGAAATGTCTTGAATGAGATTTCTACTTCTAATGAGTATGTTTAGTAATTTATTCCAGCAGCTAAAGTTATGGTTAAGAATGATAGATCTGAAGGTACCAGGGATGCCAACAGAGATGTCAACTGGGATATCAATTGAGAAGATTATTTTGTTATTTTTAACCACTTCAATACAAGGCATTTATACACCCTTCCTTCCCAGACCAATTTTTAGCTTTCAGCTCTCTCACACTTTGAATGCCAGTTACTCAGTCATGCAACACTGTACCCAAACAAAATTTTTATCATTTTTTTCATACAAATAGAGCTTTCTTTTGGTGGTATTTAATCATCGCTGGGTTTTTTTATTTTTTGCGGCATAAGTGAAAAAATAGCAAAAAACATTCTATGATAAAATTTTGCAAATAAGTCATTTTTGTTCATAAATTTGGCCAACATTTATACTGCTACATCTCTTTGGTAAAAATAACCAAAATTAGTGGATATTATTTAGGCTCTTTGAAAGTTATAGAGTCTACAAGCTATGGTGCAAAGTATTGAAAATTGATCACATCTGATCACACCTGACAGCCTCTCTCATTTCTTGAGGCTCTGAAATGTCAGGAAAGTACAAATACCCCACAAATGACCCCTTTTTGAAAAGTAGACAGTCCAAGGTATTTATTAAGAGGCATTGTGAGTTTTTTGAAGTTGTAATTTTTTTCCCACAATTCTTGGGAAAAAGAAGAATATATTTTTTTACAATATTGTCTTAATAACAAGTTATTTCTCATACACAGCATATGTCTACTTCCAATTACACCCAAAAATACATTCTGCAAGTCTTCCCGAGTATGGTGATACCACGTGTGGAACTTTTACACAGGCTGGCCACACAGAGAGGTCCAACATGCAGGGAGCACCGTCAGGGGTTCTAGGAGCATAAATGACACCTCTAATTTCCTAACGACCTACTACATTTGTGAAGGCCCTGGAGCACCAGGACAATGGAATTACCCACAAAATGACCCCATTTTGGAAAGCAAACACCCCAACGTATATTCTATGAGGCCTAATGAGTCTTTTGAACAGTTCATTTTTTTCCACAAGCCTTCAGAATACGTGGAAAGAAAATGAAAACATATATATATATTTTTTTTTTTTACACAAAGTGGTCAGTTTATAAGATATTTCTTACTCAAAGCATGTACATAGCAAAAATGACACCCCAAAATACATTCTGCTACTCATTCTGAGTATGGTGATAGCACAGGTGTGTGACTTTTACACAGCCTGGCCACATACAAAGGCCCAACATGCAGGGAGCGCCGTCAGGCGTTCTAGGAGCATAAATGACACCTCTAATTTCCTAACGACCTATTACATTTGTGAAGGCCCTGGAGCACCAGGACAATGGAATTACCCACAAAATGACCCCATTTTGGAAAGCAAACACCCCAAAGTATATTCTATGAAGCATTATGAGTCTTTTGAACAGTTCATTTTTTTAGACAAGTCTTCAGAAAATGTGGAAAATAAATGAAAATCTTTTTTTTTTACACAAAGTTGTCCATTTATAAGATATTTCTAACACATGGCATGTATACAGCAAAAATTACACCCCAAAACACATTCTGCTACTGCTCCCGAGTATGGCGATAACACATGTGTAGGACTTTTACACAGCCTGGTCACATAGAGAGGCCGAACTTTGAAGTAGTACCTTCAGGCGTAATAGGAGCATAAATTACACATCTCATTTTGTTCCAATAAAACAACTCTTCTTGAAGTATTGGACGAACAAAGGATTCTTCAATTTCTACTAAGAAACTAAAAGTAAGTTGGAAATGCAGCCTTGGATAAAGACACATACATATCTCCTCTATACACACGTTCTAGGAGAGAGAACACTGACTGACATATTACACAAAGACATTGCTATTCATCCAGAAACGCCCCTATGAGTATAGTAGAATATTAGTATATATACTACACTAGAATATGTAGATTTTTAGATTTTTCTACATTTTCTTTCACTATCCTTATGGGATAAACTCAAATTTAAACATCACCTACAGTTTTCACACAACCCTCTACTATCCTTCCTCAAAAACCCTGCTTTCTATCCAGCATGGGTCTCTCCCAAATCATTCAAAGTCTGGCCCTCCTTGGATATCCTTAGGCTACATGAACTTTTAACCCCCCAAGTCCTTTGTTCACTTCCCAACTCTCTGAACACATTCTGAATTGTTCAGATATCTCCAAATCAAAAACTTCTACACACCTTTTATAAACTAAAATGCCTCTTTGTCCCAAACTACTAATTTTTCATCTGTATGTATGAAGGACCCCCACTCAAGAGGAATGATCCCATCATTCTACATCCAATTTTCAGTTAATCCTGACCTAGACAAACCATCCTATGCCCGGAAATGGGAGGAGGATCTGGGGCGACCTTAGATATAACTGATTGGTCTGGGATATGGTTTGTAACTAAATCATCTTCGTCCAACATCCTGGCGGTAGAAGCCAATTATAAAATTTCAACCCGTTGGTACCTTCTGCCTTCTAGAGTGGGCAAATTTGTGCCTACTCATTCAGCTCATTGCTTCCATAGCTGCTCTGATTTGGGTACTCACCTGCATATCTGGTGGTTCTGTCTGATAGCTTAAACTTATTGGAAAGAAATTTTTGAAATTGTCTCCAGAATGTTTGAATTAATGATACAACCAGATCCAGCCACTGCAATACTTAATCTGAAACCAGAATGTTTAACACATACCCAATTCAAAATCTTTGTTCAACTCCTTACGGCTGCGAAACAAACAATTGCAAAGGCGTGGAGATCCCCTGCTTTGGTGATGGCTGAGACAAAGCATAGACTAAATGTATCCATTCCTCATGCCAAAATGGTGGAGCTTGAACGAGATCAAATATCCAAATTTGAAAAAATGTGGTACCCCTGGATAAAATATCACCTCCCACCAACATTTGATTAATCTGTCTTTTTTTTTTTTTTACTTTTAATTTTATTTTTATTAATAACTTTTTTTTATCCTTGTTTATATATATATATATATATATATATATATATATATATATATATATATATATATATATATATATATATATATATATATGTTTCATATATATATATATATATATATATTTTTTTTTTTTTATTATTTCCTATATACACCTCTATATTGAGCCTCCTTTTCTATGGTTTGCAGAAAAGTAATGTATATCTGTAACTACTATTAAGTAATTCATACACATTTACACCATACATGGTGACCGATTTTATTTTATCTATTTTTGTGATATATATATATATATATATATATATATATATATATATATATATATATTCCTGTATTTTACCATTTTTAATAAAGACTATATGTGGCATTGCTGGTTTCAGTATCGATACATCAATTAGAATCTCTATTGGTTTGTTTTAACCACCAAAAATATGGCTGCCACGTTTAGTATAATGGAGTAATATATCTGTTTTTGCACTATTTAAAAATGGCCGCATCCATATAGGAGACAGGACTCCAACAAAATGGCCATGGACGTACTTCCTGTTTTTACATATAAATTGATGTGGCTTTCAACCAATCCGGTTCCCCTGATGAAGTCACGTGCCGTGACGTAATACATAGGGAGTGGCCAGATACCGAAAAAAAGTGGCGTAAGAGGTGTCTGTAATGCCGAATTATTCATATCTCTGCTATTTTAAACTTTTTTTTGTAAGTGACCATTTGGCTGTTTAATAAACTTGTTAGCTCATACGGTTTTGCACTATGGGAGATTCTTTTTATCCCCTTTATATGTCCGGTTTCTGTGAACTATTGCACTGAGAATCTGGAAGCCATCATTTGCGGGAGGGATACTATTGGCTGTCATTGGGTCCATGGATGTTCCCTGACTGTGTTTATCTCTTTAGCGACATATACTTCTAATTGAGGTAAGATTCCAGAGAGCATTAAGTGGTGCACACAAAGATTTATTATTGAAGATCACGTTTGATGCACATTCAGCACTTTTTCCATTGGTCCATTATTGATAGAGTGAACTATTTTTCATCATTACATCACAATTTATTGTGTTGTTGATTTATGCTACTAGGACCATTTGGGACTCTAATTTATTTGCACAGCTGATAGATAGTGCAAAAATATATTGTATTATTTTATATTGCACATTTGCTATATTTTGCACTCTATGTATTTTTGCACAGAAGTTTATGCACTTTATGCTATTTGCTATAGTTATTAGCCATTGTTACGCTTATTCTTACAGGATCATATTTGCATAGAGTGTAATATTTTTCATCATCACATCACAATTTATTGTGTTGCTGTTTTATGTTACTTGCACCATTTGGGACCCTTTAATTCATTGAGGGCTGATATATATATATATATATATATATATATATATACACACACACACACATTTTTGCACTATTGAATTATCTCATATATATACATACAGCGATTATTGTTCGGGAGGAATCCTGTCCCTTCTGGGAGTTTTCAGTCAACACAAACAAAAAAAAATAGATTTATCCCTAACTTGTTGCTATCATAGCCTCTGAAGGACCGACAATGCCAGATTGAGGCCACACAGAGTTATCAGGTAGAGTACCAATAGTACAATATGAGAAAACCTTTGTACAGAGGCTCTGATCAAGGAACAGGAAGCTAGTGGTCTCTGGAAAGGAAACCTGGTATTTGATAGCCCTCGGGGCCAAGGACTTATCCGATCCTGGCTGAAGGAAGGATAAAATGCATCCCATGTAGTATTTCCTGGTATGAAGCCTCCTCTCTTTCTAGGTGCAGTTTTAATCTCTGTATGAGGAGGGTTCTCTAATCCCAGAAGTCAGTTGGTCTTGTGGAGCACCGGCACAGTAAGTTAGGGTGGGAGGTGGCTGCGCATGCGCACTGGTGACTGCAGGGAATCCGTGTCCCACTGTGATGTACCACGCCGATGGGGCGGGAGAGATATAAATGCTCACAGGCCGATGGCCATCTTGCCAGAGTCCTGAGGTTGCCTATAACTAGCTGCATGTCACCCATGTAAGTGTTATTACATTTTTGTCATGGCTGGGCTTCTGTTAGTTACTAGCAGCACTTTTCATTCAGTGCAAGGCTGCTCAGTTGTCTGTTAATTACCAGCCACTCATTGTTTCAACAGTGACTCACCTGGTTACCATTACCTGCCTCATTAGTCCAGCCCTCAGCCATCCCCTTCTGGCTATTTAGAACAGCTTTGCTCATTCCCTCTGTGCCCTTGCGTGGTCAACATCTCCAGTGTGTACCCGTGTATGACATTGCCTGGCTGACGTCTCTTCTGAATCATGATCCTGTTTTTTTGGCTTCTGATAACGCTGACTTCTGGTTTCTGATCCCAGCTTGCCTAATTACCCATTCTGGCTTCCAAACTCTGGCTTGTTTTTGACTACGTTCCTGATCTGTGTTATTTTTGCTATTACATTAAAGGTGGGATTTTAACTGCATTTTCTGTCTCTGCCTGGTTTATGGTTCCTGAAATTACGCGAGGGCCATGAATTCAGAGAATGCAGGCAATCCACCTAGTTGTAATATTTTTTCCAGATTGGATGAGCAGGACCACCACATGGATCAGTTTGCCATATCTTTACAGACTCCTGATTCAAACTGCTCATCTGGATCCTCCCACTCCGATTGCTCTGGTACAACCAGAGTCACAAGCCATCCCTGCTGCTTCTCCATTCTCTGTTCAGGCAAAGGCCCCTAATAATACCTCTGTAAGAGGTATGACTGGATCTGCTTTGCTTCCCCAGCATTTTGGGGGTGATCCAGCTCACTGCAGAGGGTTTCTCACCAGGTTGGACTATATTTTGAGATGCTGCCACAGGTGTTCACTACAGACAACCAAAGTAGGCTTCATTATTTCTTTGCTTTGTGATAGAGCCTTGGCTTGGGCAAACCCTCTATGGGGAGATGCAAAAACTTGTTGTATGGAATTACCCTGAGTTTGTGGCCTCCTTTAAAGGGGTATTTGACATTCCTGCTCACTCCACCTCTGCTCCCAAAAGCAAGCCCATTAAACAGAGTACGAGAACTGTTAAAGATTGCGCTATTGAATTCTGTACTCTAGAGTTTGGTTGGAACAATGAGGCTCTTGTGACTGCTTTTTCTCATGGTCTCTCTGATATCATTCAGGCTCTGTTCACATTTAAACAGGCCGCGGATCGCACAGGAACGCTTTGCGTCCCTGTTCTCATTTCAGGGACTAATCTGGTCTGAATCTTTGCCTGAATTCAGCCCTGAAACGGAGCCAAATACGCACAGCATTTCTATGCAGTGCGCTCCGTAGCTGCCCCAGAGATATGTGAACCGACTCCATAGAGAGATGGTCACATTGTCCTGCAATGCGCATCCAATTCGCATAGGTGTGAACCCAGCCTAAAGATGAGATTGCAGCTCAAGATGAACCCAAGAATGTTGAGGAGTTGATCTCATTTGCCATCCTCATTGATACCACACTCCGAGAGAGACATTCCTTTAAGGAGCACTTGCGGAAGCCTCCTGTACGTTTGGCTCTGAACTTTGCATACTTGCCCATGCCTCCCTTACCTCCTGGGCCCCGAGTTCTCCAGTGAAGTAGAGCCCATGCAGCTGGGCTTCATACGGCTCTCTGCCAAAGAGAGGGCCTTTAGGAGGTGGGATAGTTTAAGCCTTTACTGTGGCCAGGTAGGTTACTTATTGAAGTCTTTTGCTACCCGTCCGGGAAAAACCCGCACCTGAGATCGTGTAGGGCAAATCCCAGGCGCCAGGTCGCCTTTGCGACTAGAAATTGTGCCCTGGCGCCTGGGTTTTTGTCACTGACAGGTGCCTCTGTTGCTCTGTGTCTGGTGCCTCCAGACACAGAGCACTGTCTGGTAGTCTGGATGGACCAGGAAGAGAGTAGCTCAGCAGCCTCTGACATCCTCCTCCCTTCTTCACACACTGTTGGCAGAGCAGAGCCGCAGTGTGTGAAACTGTGTGTAGAGAGGAGCTGTCAAAATTGAGGCTGAATGTCGGAGTGGGCGGGACCCAGCTTTCCAACACCAGCCAATGGGATGAGATCTGGGCTGGCCGATACATGTATGTGGCCCCTCCGCTTTCTTAAGCAGCCCAATCATTGGCTGGGTAGCTGTCGGGTCTCACCCACCCCGGGTCCCGCCCACCTCTGACATCACGCTAAATGTGTCAGCTCCTCTCTCTCCATACAGTTTTACACAGTGCAGCACTGCAGGGAGCATTCAGTTTCACAGTTACACTATCGGCTGTGAAACCTGCCAGTGCCATCCAGTGCCACCTGCCAATGCCAGTTAGTGACATATGCCAGTGCCACCTGCCAATGCCAGTTAGTGCCACCTGCCAGTGCAATCCAGTGCCACCTGCCAATGTCAGTTAGTACCACCTGCCAGTGCAATCCAGTGCCACCTGTCAATGCCAGTTAGTGCCACCTGCCAATGCCATCTGCCAGTGCCACCTGCCAGTGCCAACCAGTGCAATCCAGTGCCACTTGCCAAACAGTGCCAGTTAGTGCCACCTGCCATTGCCAACCAGTGCCACCTGCCAGTGCCAATCAGTGCAATCCAGTGCCACTTGCCAATCAGTGCCAACCTGTGCCAGTGCCACTTGCCAACCATTGCCACCTGCCAGTGCAATCAAGTGCCACTTGCCAATCAGTGCCAACCTGTGCCAGTGCCACGTGCCAACCATTGCCACCTGCCAGTGCAATCCAGTGCCACCTGCCAATGCCAGTTAGTGCCACCTGCCAATGCCATCTGCCAGTGCTACCTGCCAGTTAGTGCTACCTGCCAGTGCCATCCAGTGCCACCTGCCAGTTAGTGCCACCTGCCAGTGCCATCCAGTACCACCTGCCAGTGCCAGTTATTGCCACCTGCCAATGCCAGTTAGTGCCACCTGCCAATGCCACCTGCCAGTTAGTGCCAGTGCCACGCAGTGCTACCTGCCAGTGCCAGTTAGTGCCACTTGCCAGTTAATGCCACGTGCCATTACCAATCAGTGCCATCCAGTGCCACCTGCCAGTGCAATCCAGTGCCACCTGCCAGTGCCAGTTAGTGCCATCTGCCAGTGCCACCTGCCAGTGCAATCCAGTGCCACTTGTCAATCTGTGCCACCCATTGCCACTTTCCAGTGCCACCTGCCAGTGCAATCCAGTGCCACCTGCCAATGCCAGTTAGTGCCACCTGTCAATGCCATCTGTCAGTGCCACCTGCCATCCAGTGCCACCTGCCAGTGCCATCCAGTGCCACCTGCCAGTTATTGTGCCACCTGCCAATGCCAGTTAGTGCCACATGCCAATGCCACCTGCCAGTTAGTGCCAGTGCCCATCAGTGCCACCTGTCAGTGCCCATCAGTTCCAACCTCAATGCCACCCCATCAGTGTCCATTAGTGCAGCCTATCAAAGTACATCAGTGAAGGAGAAAAAAAACGTATTTGCAAAATCTTATAACAAAACAAAAGTTTATTTATTTTTTAATTTTTAAATATTGTCTTTATCTTGGCATCAGGCATGAGCAATTCTTATTGTCCGATGCCCCAGACATGCAGTTCTGGGTGCTGGGCAGAGGATTTAAATAACTGGCTCCTAACTTTTTCAGCTGGCTCCTAGATTCTAAGCAAATTTGTCAAGCCCTGCTGTAGGGGATAAACCTTAGGTGGCATGTTTGCGTCCCTAGCTATTTGGAAGGATAAGCCTCTAGTTCCCAAGCACTAATCAATTCTGCGGCTGCAGGCTTGTTGATAGATAGTGCCTTTGTGTCAGAACACTTGATACCGCTGCAGTCTTGTGCCTCCCCACCTGACATTGAGGCTATTGACGGGAGACCTCTACAGCCTGCCCATGCGACACATGAAACCACTCTGTTAACCATGGCTGCAGGGGCTTTTCTTTGTGAAAAGGAAGAGTGGTGAACTAAGACCCTGTATCGATTATAGGGGTCTCAGTCGCATTACAGTTTAGAATGCTTACCCGATCCCATTGATTATGGAATTATTTGACTGCCTCAAGGGAGCAACAGTTTTCACTAAGCTCGATTTGAGAGGGGCATACAATCTCATGAAAATTAGGGAGGATGACAAATGGAAAACTGCGTTTAATACTAGAACCAGACACTATGAATACCTAGTAATGCCCTTTTGGTCTCTGCAATGCTTCTGCAGTTTTCCAGGAATTTATTAACGATGTCCTCCGAGATATGCTGCATGTGTGATAGTATACCTCAATGATATTCTCATACTCAAAATCCCTAGATAACCACCACACAAATGTCTCCCATGTGCTACAGAGGTTGAGAGAGAACAACATGTTTTGCAAATTGCATTTTTGGGTTAAGTAATTTCTAGTGCCGGGTTTTTGATGGACCTAGAGAAATGATCGGCAGTCTTACAGTGGCCTCGACCCATAGGTCTATATCCTCTACAATGTTTTCTTGGCTTTGCCATTTATTATCGGAAACCTCATGACCACTGCTTTGTCCCAGAGAATCTCCACACTGCTTTGTTCCAGACCTACCATTCTCCTAAAGCAGCTGGGCACCCAGGTCTCAACAATTCTGGTGCCCTAGTCTTCGTGCTGATGTCACCGCCTTTGTAGCCACTTGTCACAATCCATATCCAGTGGAGAGAGGCCTTGGACACAATTGTTCATTGATTTTATTGTGGATTTACC
This sequence comes from Lithobates pipiens, assembly GCF_037356315.1. Lineage (NCBI taxonomy): Eukaryota > Metazoa > Chordata > Amphibia > Anura > Ranidae > Lithobates > Lithobates pipiens. Next base: position 55,932,824 of record NW_027507787.1, on the reverse strand, counting down.
CAACTCCCATGGCAACACAGTTATTCATATGGTGGTTGACATGATTTCCAAAAGGTCTCATTGTATTCCCCCAATGAAATTGCCTACGTCCAAAGAACTGGCTACAATTTTCACTTGGGAGGTCTTTTGGTTGCATGGGTTACCTAAATTTATCATCTCGGACAGGGGTAGCCAGTTTGTGTCCAGGTGTAGGTGAGCCTTTTGTGCACAGTTGGGAATTCAGCTTTTCTTCTCCTTTGCATTGTCACCCGCAGTACAATGGGGCTGCAGAATGGGCCAATCAAGCTTTGGAACAGTTGCTATATTTCTGACCACCATAACAACTGGTTGGATCTGTTACCTTGGGTGGAGTTTGCTTATAATAGTGCCATCAATGCCGCTTCCCAATTATCTCCATTTATGGCGAACTATGGGTTCCAGCCATCTATATTGCCCGACACATTTTTTCGCAAGGAATTCCTGTGTTGGAGGAACATCTTCGGCAACTCCATTCCACTAGGGTGCAGGTCCAAGAATCTTTGTAACGCGAGAAGTACAGATTTCATGCTGACAACCGACGCCTACCTGCGACCTCCTACCAAGTTGGGAAGAGGGTCTGGCTGTCTTCTCGTTACTAGGAAGACCCCCTAGGCCCCTTTCACACTGGGTTGGGTAGAGCGTCAGATTTGCGGCACTAAAAACCACCACAAAGCACTTCTGCAGAGGCGCTTTGCCGGCGGTATAGCCGCGCTGCCCCATTGATTTCAATGGGCAGGAGCGGTGAAGAGGTGTATACTCTGCTCCTTCATCGCTCCAAAGAGGTTGCTAGCATGACTATTTATTTACCGCCCTGCTAGCGCACAGCTCCAGTGTGAAATCTCTCGGGGCTTTCACACTGGAGAGACAGCAGCGGCTGTTTCAGATCGGTTTGCAGGCGCTTTTTTTTACTGCTGTAGGGGTCTTACAAATAAGGGTTGTTGTACAAGTGAAGGGTGTGTGTATACATGTGTGTGCATGTGTTTATATGTATTTATGCATGTGTGCGTCTGTGTGTGTGTGCATATATGTGTGTGCATGCATGTGTGTCATATATACACAGGTGGGGGGCACAGGTGTGAGAGGAGGCTGAGTGCGTACAGGTGTGAGGGGGGCTGAGTGCGTACAGGTGTGAGGGGGGCTGAGTGCGTACAGGTGTGGGGGGGCTGAGTGCATACAGGTGTGGGGGGGCTGAGTGCATACAGGTGTGGGGGGGCTGAGTGCATACAGGTGTGGGGGGGTTGAATGCATACAGGTGTGGGGGGGTTGAACGCATACAGGTGTGAGGGGGTGAGTACATACAGGTGTGAGAGGGTGAGTACATACAGGTGTGAGGGGGGCGAGTGCATACAGGTGTGAGGGGGCTGAGCGAGTACAGGTGTGAGGGGGGCTGAGTGCGTACAGGTGTGAGGGGGGCTGAGTGCGTACAGGTGTGAGGGGGGCTGAGTGCATACAAGTGTGAAGAGGGGGCTGAGTGCGTACAGGTGTGAGGGTGGCCGAGTCCGATTGGGTACAGGTGTGGGGGGGGGGGGGGGGCTGAGTGCATACTGGCATAAAAGAGGGATGAGTGCATACAGGTTTGAGGAGGGCTTAGTGCGTACAGGTCTGAGGGGGGCTGAGTGGGTACAGGTGTGCGGGTGGCTGAGTGCGCACAGGTGTGAGAGGGGACTGAGTGCACACAGGTGTGAGGGGGGATCTGAGTGCGTACAGGTGTGGGGAGGGGCTGAGTGTGTACAGATGCTGTATTGGACCAGCTCTTTGCTGGATTGGGTTGTCTCATTGCTGAATATATAATTTTTTTGTTTTATAAGTTTTTTATCTGCTAGGGGAAGATGTCATTGAAAAGGCAGTGCAGTAAGTGTTAGTGTAGGGTACTGCTCAAAGGAGTCTACCTTGTCACGGTGGTAAGCTTCATATTGGCTAAAATATAATACCTTACGGTTAAATCTGTGTTTGTGTACATGTGTGTATCTTTGTGTGTGCATGCATATGTGTCTGTCATATATAAACATGTGGGGGGGGGCCTGGGTGCGCACAGGTGTGAGGGGAGGCTGAGTGCGTACAGGTGTGGGGGGGCTGATTGCATACAGGTGTGAGGGGGACTGAGTGCGCACAGGTGGGGGGGCTGAGTGCGCACAGGTGGGGGGGCTGAGTGCATACAGGTGTGAGGGAGGGCTGAGTGCGCACAGGGGTGAGGGAGGGCTGAGTGCGTACAGGTGTGAGGGGGGCCGAGTGCGTACAGGTGTGGGGGAGGTCTGAGTGCGCACAGCTGTGAGGGGGCTGAGTGCGTACAGGGTGGCCTGAATGGGTAAGAGCCGGTTCACACAGGAGCGACTCAGATCCGACTTCAGGTCGCCCTTAGTCGCCTCAGGTCGGACAACATGTAAAAATCAATGTAAGTGAATGAGAGCCATCTTAATGCACACTACTGAAGTCGCTCTGACTTCAGAAAAGGTTCCTGTATTACTTCAATCCGACTTGTAGGCGGCTGGTACCCGTTGATTTCAATGGAGGTCGCCTACAAGTCGGATCTCCGTCTATACGGAGGCGACTCTCATGGAATTATCAGCTCTGAAGGGGGAACTCCACGCCAAATTTATGAAAAAAATTGGCATGGGTTCCCCCTCCGAGAGCATACCAGGCCCTTAGGTCTGGTATGGATTCTAAGGGGAACCCCCTACACCGAAAAAACAGCGTGGGGGTCCCCCCCAGATCCCTACCAGACCCTTATCCGAGCACGCTACCTGGCCGGCCAGGAAAGGAGGTGGGGACGAGCGAGTGCCCCCCCTCCTGAGCCATACCAGGCCGCGTGCCCTCAACATGGGGGGTGCCTTGGGGAAGGGGGGACCGCATGTTAATTCCAGGTTGTGAGGCAACAAAACATGAAAAAATGCCAAGGGGGCACTGTAACTACATAACTTAATTTCTGAACTTAGTCGTTTTGGTTTCTTTGTATGTATGGATTGTTACCAACATGTGGTGAAATTTTCATGTAAAAAGCACCTTTAGAAATATATTTACCTAGAACAATGGTGACATGTACTTATTTTACCCTCTAGATATACAGTATCTCACAAAAGTGAGTACACCCTTCACATTATATCTTTTCATGTGACAAAACTGGAATAATTACATTTTGCTATAATTTAAAGTAGTGTACAGCTTGTATAACAGTGCAAATTTGCTGTACCCTCAAAATAACGCAACACACAGCCAATAATGTCTAAACTACTGGCAACAAAAGTGAGTACACCCCTAAGTGAAAATGTGCAAATTGGGCCCAGTTAGCCATTTTCCTTCCCGGGTGTCAAGTGACGTGTTAGTGTTAAAAAGTTCCCAGGTATGAATGGGGAGCAGGTGTGTTAAATTTGGCGTTATCGCTCTCACTCTCTCATATTTATCACTGGAAGTTCAACATGGCACCTCGTGGCAAAGAACTCTCTCAGGATCTGAAAAAAAAATATTGCTCCACATAAATATGGCTTAGGCTATAAGAAGATTGCCCAGACCCTGAAACCGAGCTGCAGCATGGTAGCCAAGACCATACAGAAGTTTAATAGGACAGGTTCCACTCAGAACAGGCCTCTCCATGGTCGATCAAAGAAGTTGAGTGCACGTGCTCAGCGTCATATCCAGAGGTTGTCTTTGGGAAATAGACATACGAGTGCTGCCCGCATTGCTGCAGAGGTTGAAGGGGTGGGGGGTCAGCCTGTCAGTGCTCAGACCATATGCCACACACTGCATCAAATTGGTCTGCATGGCTGTCGTCCCAGAAGGAAGCCTCTTCTAAAGATGATGCACAAGAAAGACAGCAAAAACAGTTTGCTGAAGACAAGCAAACTAAGGACATGGATTACTGGAACCATGCCCTGTGGTCAGATGAGACCAAGATAAATGTATTTGGTTCAGATGGTGTCAAACGTGTGTGGTGGCAACGAGGCAAGGGACACAAAGACAAGGTCTCTAACATCCACCAGCTCAGTGATGATGTCATAAAGGAGTGGAAGAGGACTCCAGTGGCAACCTGTGAAGCTCTAGTGAACTCCATGCCCAAGAGGGTTACATAGTCAGGTTGAAAAAAGACACAAGTCCATCCAGTTCAACCACACAAAAAATAATAATAATAATAATATCATACAATCCCATATACCCAATTCTATACCCACAGTTGATCCAGAGGAAGGCAAAAAACCCCAGCAGAGCATGATCCAATTTGCTAAAGCAGGGGGAAAAATTCCTTCCTGATCCCCCGAGAGCCAATCGGATTTTCCCCGGATCAACTTTAATTATAAATGTTAGTACCCAGTTATATTATGTACACTTAGGAAATAATCCAGGCCTTTCTTAAAGCAATCTACTGAGCTGGCCAGAACCACCTCTGCAGGGAGTCTACTCCACATTTTCACAGCTCTTACTGTGAAGAAACCTTTCCGTATTTGGAGATGCAATCTCTTTTCCTCTAGACGTAAAGAGTGCCCCCTTGTCCTCTTTGTTGACTGTAAAGTGAATAACTCAACACCAAGTTCACTATATGGACCCCTTATATATTTGTACATGTTGATCATATCCTCCCTTAATCTCCTCTTATCAAAAGTGAATAAATTCAGTTCCTCTAATCTTTCCTCTTAGCTGAGCGCCTCCATGCCTCTTATCAATTTGGTTGCCCTTCTCTGCACTTTCTCCAGTTCCCCAATATCCTTTTTGAGAACTGGTGCCCAAAACTGAACTGCATATTCCAGATGAGGTCTTACTAATGATTTGAACAGGAGCATAATGATCTCTTTCTCTCTCTGGAGTTCATACCTATCTTAACCACTTACAGACCGGACCATTTTGCTGGTCAAAGACCAGACCACTTTTTGCGATTCGGCACTGCGTTGGTTTAACTGACAATTGCGCGGTCATACGACGTGGCTACCAAACAAAATTGACATCCTTTTTTTTCCCACAAATAGAGCTTTCGTTTGTAGGTATTTGATCACCCCTCCGGTTTTTATTGTTTGCGCTATAAACAAAAATAGAGCGACAATTTTGAAAGAAACGCATTATTTTTTACTTTTTGTTATAATAAATTTTTCCCAAAAATATATTAAAAAAAATTTTTTTTCCCTCAGTTTAGGCCGATACGTATTCTTCTACATATTTTTGGTAAAAAAATCGCAATAAAGTTAAAGTTAAAAGTTATAGCGTTTACAAAATTGGGATAGTTGTATAGCATTTTTATTAATAATTTTTTATTATTTTTTTTTACTAGTAAAATTTTTTTATTGTGACTGCGACATTATGGCGGACACATCGGACATTTTTGACACATTTTTGGGACCATTGTCAGTTATACAGCAATCACTGCTATATAAATGCAGTGATTCCTGTGTAAATGACACTGGCAGTGAAGGGGTCAACCAGTGGGTGGCAGTGTAGGGGTTAAGTGCTCCTAGGGGTGTGTTACTAACTGTGGGGGTTGGGCTTTCATTTAGTGAACACTGATCTCTGCTCCAAATCACATGGAGCAGAGATCAGCGTCACTAGTTGCTAGGCAGAATGGAGAAATGCTGTTTACAATGGCATTTCTCCATTCAGCCATCCCGTGAGACGATCGCGGGTATGCCCGCGGCGATCGAGTCCGCGGGACCCGCGACCGGACTCACGGGGTCCTGACCGGCACGCGAGCGTGCCGTCGGCGGCAGGGCGGCATTGAAGATTGGACGTACCTGTACACCAATATGCCTGCCCGTGCCATTCTGCCGACGTACATCGGCGTGCGCTGGTCGAGAACCGGTTAATACAAGAAAGGACTTTGCTCGCCTTAGAAACCGCAGCTTGGCATTGCATGCTATTATTGAGCTTATGATCTACCAAAACCCCCAGATCCTTCTCCACTATGGATCTCCCAGTTGTACTCCCCCTAAAATGTATGATGCATGCTTATTCTTAGCCCCCAAGTGCATAACTTTACATTTCTCAACATTAAACCTCATCTGCCACATAGTCGCTCAATTAGACAGAGCACTGAGGTTGGCTTGTAAATTGGAGACATCCTGTAAGGATGTTATTCCACTGCATAGCTTGGTGTCATCTGCAAAGACGGACATTTTACTTTTGATCCCAGACCCAATATCATTTATAAAGATATTAAAAAGTAAGGGTCCCAGCACTGAACCTTGGGGTACACCACTGATAACCTTAGACCATTCAGAGTAAGAATCATTAACCACTACTCTCTGAATTCTGTCTTTTAGCAGTTTTCTATCCATTTACAAACTGATATTTCCAAACCTTCAGACTTTACCTTAAACATGAGCGGGGTTAAGGCAGTGCTGGAAAATAATGGTGGCCACACAAAATATGGAAACTTTTGGCCCAATTTGGACATTTTCATTTAGGGGTGTACTCACTTTTGTTGCCAGCGGTCTAGACATTAATGGCTGTATGTTGAGTTATTTTGAGGGGACAGTAAATTTACACTGTTATACAAGCTGTACACTCACTACTTTACATTGTAGCAACCTGTAATTTCTTCAGTGTTGTCACATTAAAAGATATAATAAAATATTTACAAAAATGTAAGGGGTGTACTCACTTTTGTGAGATACTAGTGTAAATAAATACACACACACTTTATAATCACAGACAGAAATACTAATAAACACAACATAAAAACATGCATACACGTTTATCCATTATGCATTTCCTATATCCAATGGATATGCACACATTTGCTAGTAATTACATTACTAAATAAAATTTAATGGACGATATAAACAAGACATACATTTTGTTTTGGATAGAGAATATTAGGATTTAGCTCTGAATCTGCCACTTATCTCCAAAAGCCTTTTTGTTTTTTTAAATAACAGAATGGCAGGCATGTTCCCTCTGAAGGGTGGAGCTAATATTAAAAACAGCAGCAGTTCTGATCATCTGTCCATATTTGTGTTCCAGTTTTCTTGAAGCACACAATATTTTAACCCAGTCATAAAAATGTACAATAGTATGGAAAGTCATAGGAAAGGACTTACTGGGTACTGGATGAACGTGTAACACTGATGACATGTTTCTAAACATATAATGATAGATGGATTGTTATGTGCATTGACAAATCAACTTACACAATAAACATTAACTAAATTGATGTTTTAGGGTATATGGTCCATTGGCTGTTGCTGGCCCTCAAGGAGCTTTTCTGCTTTCCAACATGCTAAACTAATTTATCAGGTTGGTTTAGCCTTCCAACAAAAGTGTGTTGAATGAAAAGATTGCTTTTTATTTCTGGTGTTTTTCATACTGTACAACTGTCATGTTAAGGAGGTTATTTTGATGTATCCTCAAAAAATGTCACTAATACAGTGGCAAGCTGAAGTGTTCCAAAGTACCACAGATACTGTGGTATGATTGCATATAAAAAGAAACTATAAATGTTGTAAAAAAATGTAATATAGATGCAAGTGGTGGCATAGGGGTCAGCAACAGACACATGGACAGCACAATGCCATCATGCTTTAATTGAGTTAAATGTGTTGCTTTCCATTTTGCTGTTTATGTAAATGCAAGAAATATATTGACTGACAATGTTTCATTAAGGAAGTAATGAAGATATTTTTTTCCTTCCAAGGTGCCTGACCATACAGAGAGCTGCAGTGTGGAGCTTTTTGCTGTGGTATGTGATACACTTCTTGGGTACAATGCCTGATATGTGGTTCAATGATAGAAGTAGTTAACTCTCTGTGTAAATTGGCATTGTATTGGCCTAAAACACTTGTTTTAATTAAAGCATTATCTACACAAAAACTACTTATAAAATCATATAATCTAGCTCTTGGCCATGCATCCCTAGTTTAAAGTATAAAAAAAAAAGCAAAACTATTTTTTTTGTTTTGGATATAGTGTAAAAGGGTTTAGAACACCCAAAAGGTTTTAATTGTTGCCTGTGTCCCTGTTAGGGAGATTCACCCTCTCTGATTATCATCGTTATCATTTTCATTGAAAGTAAAGGAAAATCTCACATTTTGGGTTGTCCCCAGAAAAGTAATAGAGGGGAATTCTTCAATGGGGACACTAGTTCTGGTAACCTTGAGGGCCCCAAAGGATTCCCTTAACCACTTCCCGACCAGCGCACGACGATGTACGTTGACAGAATGGCACGGGCAGGCATATTGGCGTACAGGTACGTCCAATATTCAATGCCGCCCCGCCATCGGGAGCGCGCCGGCGCGCTCCCACGCTGGTTGGGACCCCCGTGAGTCCAGTCGCGGGACCCGCGGACTCGATCACCGCGGGCATCCCCGCGATCGTCTCACGGAGCGGCTGAATGGAGGAAATGCCGTGCAAACAGCATTTCTCCATTCTGCCTAGCAACTAGTGACGCTGATCTCTGCTCCATGTGATTGGAGCAGAGATCAGTGTTCACTAAATGAAAGCCCAACCCCCCCACAGTTAGTAACACACCCCTAGGAACACTTAACCCCTACACTGCCACCCCCTGGTTAACCCCTTCACTGCCAGTGTCATTTACACAGGAATCACTGCATTTATATAGCAGTGATTACTGTATAAATGACAATGGTCCCAAAAATGTGTCAAAAATGTCCGATGGGTCCCCCACAATGTCGCAGTCACAATAAAAAAAAAAATCGCTGATCGCCGCCATTACTAGTAAAAAAAAAAAAATTATTAATAAAAATGCTATAAAACTATCCCTATTTTGTAAACGCTATAACTTTTGCCCAAACCAATCAATAATCGCTTATTGCGATTTTTTTTACCAAAAATATGTAGAAGAATATGTATCGGCCTAAACTGAGGGAAAAAAATGTTTTTTTTATATATTTTTGGGGGATATTTATTATAACAAAAAGTAAAAAATAATGCGTTTTTTTCAAAATTGTCTCTCTATTTTTGTTTATAGCGCAAAAAATAAAAACCGCAGGGGTGATCAAATACCACAAAAAGAAAGCTCTATTTGTGGGAAAAAAAGGACGTCAATTTTGTTTGGGAGCCACGTCGCACAACCGCGCAATTGTCGTTTAAAGCGACGCAGTGCCGAATCGCAAAAAGTGGTCTGGTCTTTGACCAGCAAAATGGTCCGGTCTGCAAGTGGTTAATTTGCAGGGATAGCCTCTCACTTCCTGTTTTGGCTAAATCTCTGCAGTGGGACACAGATGGCAAAATAAACTGACCGGGGTTATAACCATCCTTTATGCTATGCAAAAAAGAAAATTCCCTAGGTAGGCAGTCATCATCACGTTGGGCAGTGCCCTGGAACAATTTTGGATTATATCCAGTGAATGTACACTTGTGGCTTCTAGTCATTATATGCAATCTCTATTGGAAAACTTGTCGGTGCAATTTGTTCTTTTACTTTTTTAATACATTTATCAGTTTTCACACTATGGAGTTTTTTCACTTTTGTTACTCAGAGTTTGCCTAGCGTACTATATTTGCTGATATGGAGTTGTCAGCACTGTATGACCTCTAGGTATACTAGTGGAATCCAACCGTGCAGGGTACATCTGTTATTGAACACAGTGGTAATATTTGAACATGGTGAAGATTTTAACATTTATGCACGGATTATTTGTGTGATATTATTGGGACTTTTATATAGTGGGCTGCACATATGGATTTTTGATTGTTTGGACACTTCATTAATTCAATGCTTTTGAACTTTCCATTCACATTCCTATATATGAATTTACACATCTATGTATATATATCAACTTTTTTGCGCTTGCACTTTATTGTTAGCACATGTATTATGAGTTTAGGTTTAACAACACACTTTTTTTTTGTTGTATTTTGAGGCGTGCAATACATATATATATATATATATATATATATATACATATACATGTATATACACATACGTACATACAGGTGCATCTCAGAAAATTAGAATATCATCAAAAAGTTAATTTATTTCAGTAATTCAATTAAAAAAGTAAAACTCACATTTTATATAGATGCGTTACACACAGTGATATATTTTAAGCATTTCTTTCTTTTAATTTTGAAAAAATTACTGAAAAGTATGTCCATGAACAGTATAGTATGCACTCAATACTTGGCTGGGGCTCCTTTTTTATGAATTATTGCATCAATGGGGCATGGCATGGAGGTGATCAGCCTGTGGCACTGCTGAGGTGTTATGGAAGCCCAGGTTTTTTTGATAGTGGCTTTCAGCTCATGTGCATAGTTGGATCTGGTGTCTCATGTTCCTCTTGACAATACCTCACAGATTATCTATGGGGGTTTAGGTCAGGCGAATTTGCTGGCCAATGAAGCACAGGGATACCATGATTATTAAACCAGGTACTGGTACTTTTGGCAGTGTGGGCAGGTGCCAAGTCCTGCTGGAAAATAAAATCAGCATCTCCATAAATCCGGTCAGCAGAGGGAAGCATGAAGTGCTCTAGAATTTCCTGGTAGAGGGCTGCGCTGACTTTGGGCTTGATAAAACACAGTGGACAAACACCAGCAAATGACAAGGCTCCAGGGCCGGACTGGGAATAAAAACCAGCCCTGGAAATACTTTCATACCAGCCCCATAGCATTATTATACCAGCCCACCAGCATAACTTTATTATTTTCTTGTTCATAAAAGGGAAAACCATGCATTTTAAAGCACATTTGAAGAGTGTATAACATATAGATAAGAAAAAGACAACTTCGCCTGCGCTCTGGTGTCTCGGTCTTCGAAGTGTGATACTGAGAGTTTAAGATGGTAGTGTCAAAAAAGGTCTTGAAGCCCTCCTTGGAACATTGAGTATTCAAATACTGGAGAAAAACAAAACAAAAAAAGGAAGGCGCACTGACCTAGTGCATTACCATAAATAGAGCTTTATTGAAAACCGAACAAATAGTAAAATGGCTACTCACAAACGAGTATTGATAAAAGGCATAATCAATACAAATAGATCCATCGCACCGAACATCGACACATCCAGATCTGATGTCAGATGAATTGACGAATACCTCAACGTAAACGGCTGACACGTTTCAGGGGAGAACCCCTTTCTTCATAGCCAAAACAAGCAATGGTTCCTCGCTGGAGGCTATCATTATATATATGGAGGTTTCGTAAAGCATGTGGTCAGAAGGTCATGGAGCTCCACCCACAAAAAAAAAAAAACAACACAACAGCACCCATCTCACTTATTGTAAAAAAAAAATGATAAAAAAAAATATATATAGTATAGATATTTGAATAAATAAATAAATAGTGTGGTATATAAGTGAATGGAGGAAAAGAATTAGTTAATACAAAGTGTCTATAAATGGTGTATATATAAAAAAAAATTATATTTTTATTTTTATATAAAGAACGTTTTTCGCATATATCTTTTATATATTTATATCTCTTTATATATATTTTTCCCATATTTTTTCCTTTATATATATACATATGTAAGAATACAGGCATCAACAAAAGTTTCCACCAATTTCCACATAAATATCCACACAGTGTCTGCACTGGTGTATATAAAAGGGAAGTCTTACCTAGTATATATATATATATCTCACTTTCTTCTGCACTCCATTAGTGACTGGAGCGCACCTAGCCTCGTATAGCAGGAAGTGCGGGTGCAAATGCTTCCATCGGTGAGTCGGTCACAGGATCCGCTGGCCCCTGGATGATACCATAGAGATTTCCAGCGGACCAGATGGTTCGGAGGCCGGGCGCGATGTTATGACGTCACGCCTGGCCTCTGCATTCAAAATAACGGCGCCGATTTGGCTTATTTTTTTGGGCTTAAATTGGATTACTTTTATTCCTATTACAAGGAATATAAACATTCCTTGTAATAGGAATATGGCACATTTTGCCATGTTGCATAAAAGTTAGTAAGACCACCCATGATTTAGTGGATCCAGGTAAATTGTACGGATGGAGCACATTTACCTTTCCATGTTTTCCATGACATTTTTACAAATATGTACTGTAAACATGAGAGATCTCATCATGTGCTTTCCATTAAACCTTTTCAAATTGTTCTTTCAATAATACAGCAGATTATAACATCAATGCATATTCTAAAGCATGTCTTTATCGAACAAGAATTCATCATCTCTGCCATGGGCCGAGAAGGTCTGTTCCCAAAGCTTTCTGAATGTGACAATTAGATCCTTTAGTTTGGGTCTACATTGGTGATTTCAATCTATTGCCACTAAGAGATTTTAAGTGGAACTAAACCCATCAACTTTCCCAAAACAGTTACATTCAAAGCAAGCTGTGAATGATAACTGTCACACGTGATTGTGCTCTCAACCGCACTGTCAAACCAACAAATAGCTTCAAAGGGGAAAAATTGGAAGTAAAATCTAATACTGTATACCAGAGGTTTAACAAGCTGCTACCCCCTCCTTGTACTCATGCTGCATACTTAAGTACTTAAAATAACTGTGTAAATACCTTCTTTTTATCTCCTTTAGTAAAGTCACATGGGGGGCCGATTCACTAAGAGTTAAATAACGGCTAATCTTATGCTGTAAAATACTGCATGAGGTAACAATTGTGCAAGTGTTCAATTCACTAAGAATTTGTAGTTAACCACTTCCCACCCGGCCAATGTACATATACGGCCGGGTGGGAGCTCTCTACTTCTGAGTGGACGTTCCTGAACGTCCTTCAGAAGGAGGGGGATCGCGCACGCGTGTGCCCGCGCAGCGGCGCGAACCCAATGCGCTCGTGTCACCCTCACACGGCGCATCTCTGATTGGCAGGAGGGCTCTGTGATTGGCCCTCCTGATCACATGACGGCCATGTCCAATCACAGCCGTCATGTGACGTAAACAAACAGCCGGCTGCTAGGCAATCGGCTCCTCCTCTCCTCACACAGAAGTCATCGCTGAGGAGAGGAGAGCAGATCGCTGCAGCTGGCTGATGATCAGTGAGTATGAGCTGTTTTTTACAGCTTTTTACTCACTGATCACCAGCCTAGTGTAAACACACAACACACCACACAGTATAAACACAATGTCCCCACACATATCCCCAAAACACACATGTCCCCAAATAATAAAAACACATGTCCCTAATAATAAAAACATGTCCCCCACATATGTCCCACTAAAATCACATGTTCCAATGATTATCTGTACACATATGTCCGTGATCACCTGCACACACATGTACATGATCATTTGCGTACATATGTCCGTGATCACACAAACCAATTATTATACACTTAACCAAATTTTTTTTACCAAAGACATGTAGCAGAATACATTTTGGCTTAAATTTATGACAAAATTAGATTTTATTGGATTTCGTTTGAAATAGAAAGAAGAAAATATTGTTTTTTTTCCAAATTTCCGCTCTTTTTTCACTTGTATCACAAAAAAATAAAAAACGGAGTCATTAATAAATAGCACCAAAATAAAGCTCTATTTGTGCAAACAAGATGATAACAATTTAATTTGGGTACAGCGTAGCATGACCGTGCAATTGTCATTGAAATTGTGAGAATGATAAAAGCTGAAAATTGGGCTGGGAAGGAAGGGAGTGAAAGTGCCCTGTATTGTAGTGGTTAAATACCGCATGCGGCATTTGTTTGATTTAGTGGTAATTACCACATTAGTTAATACAGTAATTTACCGCATTGAGCTGGTTGCTGGGAAGCAGGCCGCCACATCCTTAACAACCAATGATTCATCAGCTGTCAGCAGGCTTCCCTGCTTACAGCTAAGAAAAGAAAGGCGCGAGGTCCCCCCCAGAATCCATACCAGGCCCTTATACAAGCATGCAGCCCGGCAGGTCAGGAAAGTGAGTGGCCCCTCTTTTGAACCATACCAGGCCACATGCCCTCAACATGGGGGGGTGGGTACTTACCCCTATGTTGATGGAGACAAAGGCCTCTACCCGACAAACCTGGGCGGTAGTTGTGGGGGTTTGCGGGCAGGGGGCTTATCGGAATATGGAAGAAACCTTTAAGGGGGGGGGACCCAGATCCCACCCCCCCATGGGAATGAGTATGGTGTACATTGTACACCTACCAATACACAAGAAAAGGTGTAGTGTTACAAAACACAAGAGATGGTTTATGACGAGTCCTTTAATAAAAATCGTGTCTTCTTCCTCAGTGTTTCTTCTCCCTCTCCTCTCTCCGTTGTTTTTTTTCCTCCAGTGTTTCTTCTCCCATTTCTCTCTCAGATGATTTCTTATCCCTCTGCTGTCTTCTCCCTCCGGTGTTTCCTCTCCCTCTTCTCTCTCCCTTGAAGTCATCTTCATTGTCCACTAGAAATAAAAAACACAGTCTTCCTCCTAAGCTAGCTGCCTCTATTGTGTTGGCTCCCGCTGTCTGAAATTTCTTATATCGCCATGGGGAACGGCCATCTGGTGATGTCACCTGGAGATTTGCCCCCTCTATGTCACATGATGGCACAAAAGGCAGGGTCCTTAGCAACCAGCTATTTGTCAAAAAACAGCCTGGGGTGCCCCAACCCCCAAGCTGTTTATTGACAAATACCGCATGTGATATCGCCAGCAAAACCCTGGTAGTAAATTTTGAAAAATATTTAATGTTCTAGTTCATTTGTGAATTGGACTTAAGAGCTTTTTATGCAGTATTTACTGGCACATTTTTTCCCCAGTAAATACCGCATAAACGTTATTTTATTTTTTTTGTGAATCGGACTTAGTTTACCGAATGCAATAATTTATGCAAATGAGTAATATGATACCCTTATACTTTAGTGAATTGACCCCATGATATCTAAGCTGCGGATCACCCTTTGTTTATGTTAGCCTTTACTTCATCTTTACCGGACCACCCACCGTGGATATACATCACTACTTTAACGTTACTGGGGTTATGGCAGCAGCTAGAAGTGGGCAATCCTCTTTTACATAGAAGTGGTCCCAGCGGCAGATTCTCCATGAGATTACTTTTATGGGCAGCGGGAGAGGTTTCTCTCTCTGTTTCCTAATCGTTTCCGCTGCTTACATTCCTTGTAATAGGAACAAAAGTGCTAAAAAAAATAAATAAATAAATGTAAAAGGGAAAGTGTAAAAATAATAAAAAATTTCTCGCACGCATAAGCGAACGCATATGCAAGCTGCGCCCACATATGTAAACAGTGTTCAAACCACATATGTGAGTTATCACTGCGATCATTAAAGTGAGAGAAATAATTTAACTCTAAACAAGTAACCTGTAAAAATCTGTAAAGCATCACCTATGGAGATGTTTAAGTACCGTAGTTTGTCACCATTCCACGAGCGTGTGCAATTTTAAAGCATGACATGACAAATTGGTATCAATTTACTCGGCAGACCATAATCTTTCACATCATAAAAAAATTGGGCTAACTTTACTGGTTTCTTATTTTTTAATTCAAACCCTTACATCAGGAGAGGGAGAGAGAGAGCGAGAAACGTGGGAGGTTGATGGCTTGTGGAAAACAACAGGTTGGTACACAGTGGATATTTATGTAGAAAGGAGAAGATCTGCTGAGAGTCAGTCCCTCTGCCTTCTTATTAACAACTGACCACTCTAGATAGGAGAACATAGGGTGGGCAGTTTGCTGGCTGTGCTGGGAACGCAGCCTGCTCTTCTCCAGTGACATGTCATGACACCCCCCCCGCACAGCCATACACTGAAGTTCAGTGTAATGTTGCTTCTCCTCCCCCAGCTCTTATGCAGCTGAGAACAAAGGGAATGTGATCACTTACAAAAAAGGGGAAAAAGTGTTTATAATTTTTTTCTTTATATCCATACACAAATGTTTTTCCTTTCATTTACATAGTTAGGTTGAAAAAAGACACATGTTCATCTAGGTTAACCAAATAAAAAAAATAAAAAATACAATCCGATATACACAATCCTTCACCCACAGTTGATCCAGAGGAATGCGAAGAACTCCAGCAAAGCAGGCTCCAATTTGCTACAGCAGGGGAAAAAAAATAATTCCTGATCCTCCGAGAGTCAATCGGAGTTCCCTTGTATCAACTTTACCTATAAATATTAGTACCCAGTTATATTATGTATATTTAGGAAAGAATTCTTGCCTTTTTTAAAGCAATCTAATGAGCTTGCCAGAATCACCCATGGAGGAAGTCTATTCTACATTTCATAGCTCTTACTGTCAAGAGAGCTTTCTGTATTTGGAGATGAAATCTTTTTTCCTCTAGACGTAAAGAGTGCACACTTGTCCTCTGTGATGACCTTAAAGTGAATAACTCAACACCAAGTTCATTATATGGACTATTTAAGTATTTTTGCATGTTGATCATATCCTACCTTAATCCCCTCTTCTCAAGAGGGAATAAATTCAGTTCCTCTAATCTTTCCTCATAGCTGAGCTCCTCCATGCCTCTTATCAGTTTGGTTTCCCTTCTCTGCACTTTCTCCATTTCCCCCAGATATTATTTTTGAGAACTGGTCCCCAAAACTGAACTGCATATTCCAGATGAGGTCTTACTAACAATTTGTACAGGGGCAAAATATCTCTCTCTCCGGAGTCCATACCTGCTTATACAAGAAAGGACTTTGCTCGCTTTGGAAACTGCAGCATGACATTGCATGCTATTATTGAGCTTATGATCTATCAAAACCCCCAGATCATTCTCCACCATTGATTCCCCCAGTTGTACTCCCCCTAATATGTATGATGCATGCATATTTTTAGCCCCCAAGTGCATAACTTTACATTTATCAACATTAAACATCATTTGCCACTTAATTGCCCAATTAGACCATTGCATTGAGGTTGGTTTGTAAATTGGAGACATCCTGTAAGGATGTTATTCCACTGCATAGTTTAGTGTCATCTGCAAAGACAGAAATGTTACTTTTAATCCCAGACCCTATATTAGTTATAAAGATATTAAAAAGTAAGGGTCCCAGCACTGAACCTTGGGGTACACCACTGATGACCTTAGACCATTCAGAGTAAGATTCATTAATTACTACTCTCTGAATTCTGTCTTTTAGCCAGTTTTCTATCCATTTACAAATTGATCTTTTCAAGTCTGTAGACTTTACCTTACACATTAGCCATGTGTGGGGAATTGTGTCAAATGCTTTTGCAAAATCCAGGTATACTCCGTTCACAGCCACCTCTCTGTCCAAGGTTTTACTTTCCTCTTCATAAAAAGAAATCAGGTTTGTTTGACAACTTCTGTCTTTCATAAATTCATGCTGTCTGTTGTTTACAATATTTTTTTCCAGCAAGAACTTGTCTATGTGGTCTTTTATTAAACTCTCCAGTATCTTTCCAACTATAGACGTTAAACTAACAGAGCGTCATTCCTAGTTGGAGGCCTCAATAAACTGTCCATAAAATTGTCTTATAATACCTTTAAAAATGTTTGCCCTTTAACTGTCCCAGCAGTGCCATTACTTCCACCTGTGCAATGAGCCTCCACCTCCTAACACTAGGAGGTCTATAACAAACACCAATGACAAACTTTTGTAGTACGCACACCCATGTACAGTTCCACCCATAATGCTTCAGATTCATCACACTCTCCATCAAATAGGTCCTCTTTCACACTCGCTTTGAGATCACTTCTCACATAGAGACAGACACTACCACCCCATCGTTTTACCCTGTCTTTCCGAAAGAGAGCACAGCCAGGAATATGAATAGCCCAGTCAGGAGAAGAATGAAGCCAAGATTCATCAATACCACTTAGATCATATTTCTCCTCTTGCACCAGAGCTTCCAACTCACCTATATTGCTTGGCAGACAAACACTTTAATTCTTTGTCACATTTTGCAAACGTATGTTGCATATATTTTATGTTAGTACAAATGGTACTATTTCCAATGGTTGATTGTAACATAGGAACCTTCATATCATCTGCCATAGCCCTCCCTCCATCTTTCCCCATTCCACCCACCAATAGGGGCTGACCCCTGTCTGCCCCATTATAATCTAATTCACCCTCCCCCACAATCCTAGTTAAATACTCCTCCTGCCTTCCCATAATCCTCTCCTCCAGCACAGTAGATCCCCTTCCATTTAGGTGCAAACCATCTATAGCATATAGGTTGCACTCAAATGAAAAGTCAGCCCAGTGCTCTAAAAACCCAAACCCCTCCTCCTTACACCAGGTCTTTAGCCATGCAATCAGCTCTCTAATCACCCCCTGCCTTTCTTGTGTTGTGCATGGCACAGGCAATATTTCTGAGAATATCACCTTTGAGGTCCTTCCCTTCAACTTGCAGCCTAGGTCTTTAAATTGGTTCTTAAGGAGCCTCCACCTTCCATAAATTATCTAATTTGCTCCAACATGGACCTAGACAGCTGGGTCATGACCAGCCCCTCCCAGTAATTTATCAACCCAGTCCACCACATGCCAAACCCTGGCTAGTGGCTACAGGGAGACAGCAAACAATCCGGTTTGCTTCTTTTGATTCCTATTTTAAACTGAAAGGGTTGTTTTACAAGGTGATTGTTTACAATCACTTTAATGTCTGGGCATAATGATTGGCTGCAGAAATATAAAGTACTGCATATTCTCCCCAGATTTCGAGCACAAGGTAGTGATAGTTCTGTGTTGGCTCCAAGGCCCACTGTGTTGTCAGACCTCACAAGTAAAGGTATGTGGAAAGCCAAGGGCTAGAGTACACAGGCATTTGAGGCGCCAAGCATTTATACTGACTTATTGTGAAGGGATAAAAGTGAAAACACAATTTGATCTCAAGCTGACCTTAAGAGCTCAGGCACACTAGCCCTAAGCCCTTGTACACACGGTCGGAGAATCTGTTGGAATGAGTCTTATCGGACAGTGTCGTCAGATAATCCGACTGTGTGTGGTATGCATCGGACTGATTCCGTCCGAATCTCCGTCCGACCCAATTTTCCAACATGTTGGAAATATTTCCCGACCAACTGGGCCGGACGGACCTAATCCGATCATGTGTAGAGTATTTTGATCGGACCAAGTGCCACGCATGCTCAGATCAAATTCCTACATCAAAGCTATTGGCTACTAGCCTGAATGTAGTCCCATCGTAACGAAATTACGTCATCACGTTCTGAAAGATCGGATTTTTCGCCAACTTGGCCCAACCGTGTGTATGCAACAGTTTCGGACACAATCCGTCGGACTAAATCCGACGGGCAAAATCCGACGGATTTGGTTGGCAAAATCTCCGACCGTGTGTACGTGGGCTAGGACTTTGTCATGCATATGTTTAAATGTACTTTAAATACACAGACATTTTATTTCCTTTAACAATAAAAATTCAAAAAATATAGTCTGACTTTTCTGTTCTATTAAAGGGAGCCAGCCTTAATTACCTCATCAAACGTTTCCTTTAAACCACAAATTTAAGATAACCCTCCCAACTTATTTAAAAACCAAACAGTATGAGGAGCATATTTGCCATCAGATTGGTAATTTGTTGCTTTTGCCAGTAAAGCAGAGATGGGTGCTTAGATGTTCACCAGCTACTCCACTAATGGCGTTTTACTTATTTTGAAGACTGTTGCTGCAATCTCCAATGCAACACAGTCTAATATATAATTTACTTGTCAAATAGTTATGTTTTTTTATTGGAAAAGGTACAGTTTTTTCACTTAAAATAAGTGTCAGATCAAAACCTTTTTCTAGTTTCTAGAGAAGAAGGATTAGAACTTCTGTCAGGGTTTTCTGCTATCCAGGGTTGCATTAGAAAAAACTTTCATCAGTTTTTCTGACAACAGTTTCACCAGACAATGACAATGGTTCTAGCCCTTCCTCACTAAAACTAAGAAAAAAATGTTTTGGCTTGACACACACTAAAACATTTATTCCATGTTCAGGTTATGTTTCGGTCAATCTGTGAGAACCACTAGATAATTTGCAACTCCTTGATTGCCTGACTGGTACCTAATGCTAAAACTGGTGTACAAATTGTCAGAACATTTAGAAGACATTTTTTCCAAATAAACATCCTAATACTCTCCAAATATCTGAGAAAGATTCACCTTGAGAAGCTCCCGTGGAAAATCTTTTCCTTCATTTAATCCTTCCAAATTTCCAATGAATTCTGAACACGACATCCTTTTGCCAATGTTCTGAAAAAAAAAAATTGTATTGGGGTACTGAACACAATAATTTGTAGGATGATTTGGAGCTTGGTCACTTGAGAAGCAATACAGAGCACAGGAAGAGAAAAGGTTGTAGAACAGCCAGTGGCGTAACTGGAACCTTCAGGGCTCCGATGCAAGAAACCATGAAGGCCCCCCCCCCCGAACCTCGGACAGGGCTATTTCCTCCGAGCTTGGTGGCGGAAAAGCAGGGAGCAGTCGCAAGTGGATGGCTGCATATAAAGGAACCGATTTCTCCATTTCCCCCTGCTTCTCCTCCTCTCTCTCCCACAGGCATTCAGCGGCTGCAGGAGGAAAATGGAAAGATCAGTTCCTGTATGCCAGTGTTTCTCAATCTTTTTTCAGTCAGGGAACCCTTGAAGTATACCCCTATGTGAATGGGGTGCACTGCAACCACTCTGCAACTGTGTGCACTCCATGCAGTTGCAGCATAGTGATGATGCATTTAAGGGGTTAAAACAGGCGGTCAGAAGGCAACATATTGCCTCTTTAGCGCCTGTCAAATGGCTCTGAAAACCGATCTGAGCATGGGTTGCTTTTCAGAGGAATAGCATTTTTGCTGGTACTTTGAACAAGCAAGAAAAAAAAAATCAGTTATGATTGTACACATATAGGGGGTCAGGATTAAATGTGCATAATACATTTAAACACACACACACATATATATATATATATATATATATATATATATATATACACACATACATATATACTGTATACATATATACACACACACATATATATATATATATATATATATATATATATACACACAGTGCCTTGCGAAGGTATTCGGCCCCCTTGAACTTTTCAACCTTTTGCCACATTTCAGGCTTCAAACATAAAGATATAACATTTTTATTTTTTATGAAGAATCACCAACAAGTGGGACACAATTGTGAAGTGGTACGAAATCTATTGGATTTTTGAAACTTTTTTAACTAATAAAAAAATGAAAAGTGGGGCGTGCAAAATTATTCGGCCCCCTTGCGTTAATACTTTGTAGAGCCACCTTTTGCTGCGATTACAGCTGCAAGTCACTTGGGGTATGTCTCTTTCACATCGAGAGACTGAAATTCTTGCCCGTTCTTCCTTGCAAAACAGCTCGAGCTCAGTGAGGTTGGATGGAGAGCGTTTGTGAACAGCAGTTTTCAGCTCTTTCCACATATTCTCAATTGGATTCAGGTCTAGACTTTGACCTGGCCATTCTAACACCTGGATACGTTTATTTGTGAACCATTGCTTTGTAGATTTTGCTGTATGTTTGGGATCATTGTCTTGTTGGAAGATAAATCTCCGTCACAGTTTCAGGTCTTTTGCAGACTCCAACAGATTTTCATCCAGAATGGTCCTGTATTTGGCTGCATCCATCTTCCCCTCAATTTTAACCATCTTCCCTGTCCCTGCTGAAGAAAAGCAGGCCCAAACCATGATGCTGCCACCACCATGTTTGACAGTGGGGATGGTGTGTTGAGGGTGATGAGCTGTGTTGCTTTTACGCCAAACATATCGTTTTGCATTGTGGGCAAAAAGTTTGATTTTGGTTTCATCTGACCAGAGCACCTTCTTCCACATGTTTGGTGTGTCTCCCAGGTGGCTTGTGGCAAACTTTAGACAGAACTTTTTATGGATATCTTTGAGAAATGGCTTTCTTCTTGCCACTCTTCCATAAAGGCCAGATTTGTGCAGTGTACGACTGATTGTTGTCCTATGGACAGACTCTCCCACCTCAGCTGTAGTTCTCTGCAGTTCATCCAGAGTGATCATGGGCCTCTTTGCTGCATCTCTGATCAGTCTTCTCCTTGTCTGAGCTGAAAGTTTAGAGGGACGGCCAGGTCTTGGTAGATTTGCAGTGGTCCGATACTCCTTCCATTTCAAAATGATCACTTGCACAGTGCTCCTTGGGATGTTTAAAGCTTGGGAAATCTTTTTTTAACCAAATCCGGCTTTAAACTTCTCCACAACAGTATTACGGACCTGCCTGGTGTGTTCCTTGGTCTTCATGATGCTCTCTGCGCTTTCAACAGAACCCTGAGACTATCACAGAGCAGGTGCATTTATACAGAGACTTGATTACACACAGGTGGATTCTATTTATCACCATCAGTCATTTAGGACAACATTGGAATATTCAGAGATCCTCGCTGAACTTCTGGAGTGAGTTTGCTGCGCTGAAAGTAAAGGGGCTGAATAATTTTGCACGCACCACTTTTCAGTTTTTTATTTGCTAAAAAAGTTTAAATTATCCAATAGATTTTGTTCCACTTCACAATTATGTCCCACTTGTTGGTGATTCTTCACAAAAAATAAAAATTTTATATCTTTATGTTTGAAGCCTGAAATGTGGCAAAAGGTTGAAAAGTTCAAGGGGTCAAGGGGGCCGAATACTTTCGCAAGGCACTGTGTATATATATATATATATATATATATATATATATATATATATATATATATAAATGCACACACATATAAACACATACACATATAAACACATGCAAACACACACATAACACATACACACATATATACATGAAGCCTTTTAAAAATCAGCAGTGCTTTACCTGCTCTTCCTGCTGGGTACAAACTGTGCTTTTACTTTAGGTCTATCAGTGTGACCAACTCCCCGCATAGTACCGAATACAGTTCGGCTAAGGATCGGGGAGCTCGGTCTCAGCCGCCCCTGTCGTTCCTCCTATCTATCAAGATACCTATCAAGATATAGGGAGGGCCCCCTGCCCCAGTTGCCATGGCGACCTCAGCAACCCCTACTTCCGCCACTGAATACAGCCTCTAACATGCTACCTATTTATAAAAACTATGCTGTCACAGAGTAGCTGTATACATTACTGTCCCTCAGCCAACAAATGCCACTTACTTGCTTTAAAGTAAACAGGGTGTTATGAAGCAATAGTTTTCTTCTTATTTTATTGCAGCAGCTAGAAAAATGACGCTACTCTCAAGAAAACAAAAAGAGCTAAACTATTGTTCGCACATGATTCAAATGTGCATTTTTTTTCACTGATCGGGTTTATGTTTACATTGAATTTACTTTTTAAACTATACTTGAAGTCCAAAGCAAGCTGAAAAATGTTTTTATAATGTACAATGTTTTTTTCCTTATGTCTCTATATTGGTTAGAAGGGCTTTTATTTCCCTCTTTGTTTTGAGGTAAATCTCAGTGTTCACCAGGGATATTTCACTAGAGTGTAACACTTATTTAAATATAGAAAATTTAAAAATATAACAATATAACGTACAAAGACAATCAAATCGCATGGGTTTCCTAAGCTTTGTTGCTGCCTCTTCGTAAAAGTAGCAATGGCAAAGGGCCTCATTTTACTTTGGAACTGTGAATCATAAATGGTGGCATTAATGCACTTCACAGGAAATCAAGCATACACGTTTGAACAATTTGTTAAATCAAATAGAATCATCTCTAGGATTGCAAAATTAGAAAGTGTCTTGGAAATAATGATTGCTTTTTTATAACAGTGATTTAGGCCTCTTGCACACTGCATCTTTAAAACGCTCAGTACAGTTTTTTTACTGATTGAAAATGCAGCCCCTTGTTTACAATGTGCCTTTACACACGGCACATAAATAAGCGCTGCGTTTTGGTCGGTAGAAAAAATGCAATGAGTTCACGGTCAGTATTTCGAGTATAAGCGCACAAATATAAGTTGAGTTGCATCTTGATATAGCGTGGTAATTTACCCGTAGGATCTCGACGCGCTTGGAAGACACATTCACACATATACTAGGGCCAATTTGGATAAGATCCAATTAACCTACCAGCATGTCTTTGGAGTGTGTGAGGAAACCGGAGTACCCAGAAGAAACCCACATAGACACAGGGAGAACATGCAATATGCCTAACTTAAGCACCTGAAAATACTTCCAAAAATGTTGATGCTCAAACATCAGTACCGTGTTCAAGAGGCCTTTATGTATTTTTTTATATTTTCCTTAACATTTTACCTTATAACAGCAAAAATGACAGTTTCATTACATAAAATATACCTTTATATTGACAATGCCATCTAAACTTACATGTCCATGCAGGTCTGTGTTTAACAACATCAGTGCACATGTCAAGGTATGAACTCCATCTGAAATGAAAATAGAGATATGAGAAACCAGAGAGCCAAAATTCAAGACTATACCGCTTTCACAATCCATTTAGAACTATTAAACTAAAAATAAATAATTGTATCTTATATACTATTGACGTAAACAGAAAATAATTAAAAATAGTATCTAAACCCCCAAAAATAAATGTATTCATTCACCACATCTAAGTATTGGTAAGCTGTAATGTTTTAGTTTATGCTATTACCTCTATTTTCACTTTGGTCATCCTTCAACCTAGAAATTTCTGACAGGATCATAAAGAATGTATAATGTGCTTAGCTTGAAAAAAAAAAAAAAACTAATTGAGAAATCAATGACAAAAGACTTTAAAGATACAGTATATGCTACAGAGAATATGGAAAATACATTTTTATTCCAGGATAAATATATGGAACTGGGGAGGGGAATCAGGGCACGTAGTAGGACAAATTTTAGTATAGACAGACAGAATTAATATGAAAACAAAATGACAAATATTAACCCATACTGAATGTAAAAGACCATGAAAGGAAGACAAGAAAAGAAAACCAAAAAAACAAAACAAAACAACAATACAAGAGTGATTGCAAGAGAAGAAAATAAAAGAAAATAAAAACTGAAATCTGAATATAAAAAAAAAAGAAAATTGATTGGCAATGCATGGAAAAACAGCCAATGGAACTCAGGGTGAATCAGATTGATTCTGGGCTTTTTTTTTTTGCTCGTCATTGAATGAGTGGAGAACAGGTGTCATCTGCTAAATAAAGCCAGAACAACTGTCACCAGACTATGTAGATAGATGAAAGATACATAGTCAAAGAGTAAGGCCAGCCACAGACAGTTCAAAATGTGGCTGGTTCAGCAGGAACCGTCTGAATTTCAATCCATCTATGGGCAGACTGGTTGTACTGAGGTTGACCGATTGACTTCAGTACAACCAGCCATCAAACGTTCCTTGTTTGATCACTGTCGGCAGCTATAGCTGCTAGCAGTGCTCATGGTATTCTGATGGCAGGGAAACCATCCACTGTCAGAATACAAATGTGCAGCAGGAGAGATTCCCCAATCAACACAGTCAATTTTCTTTTCTTCAATCTACCTATATAGTCAGGGCTGACTTTAAGGTAGGACAAAAGGGGCGGCCCTGTCATTGATGTGGAGCCCAAAGCAGCTGCCTCATACTTCCCAAATAGGGGGGAGGAGGGGGAATGTTTGGGGTGCAGAGGTTAGCATGGGTTTTAGGATGCAAAGGTGCTGATAGGGTGGATAAAGATGTAGGTCATGTGTAGAGCAGCCCATTCATTTCAATGTGCTGCTCTATGCGCTACAAATGCGGAAGAAAGTCCCAAACCCTTTTTCAAAATCACATGGTGCCAAGGCACATAAGCAGATACGTGAGGGTGGTCTTCCATCTTCAGGGGTCTTCTCGCCGGACACCTGGCTTTCTTCTTCGTCGCCGCCGTCCGGGGGTCTTCTTCCAACTTTGGGGGTCTTGTCCCCCTCTTCGGGTCTTCTTGCCGGGCCTCCGCTTTCTTCTTCCAGCTCTTCTACTAGCGGTGGCCCGGTCTTCTGTCGCCGCAGCCACCTCTTCTTCCGACTTCGGGGGTCTTGTCCCCCTCTTCGGTTCTTCTTGCTGGGCCTCTGCTTTCTTCTTCCAGCTCTTCTACTAGTGGTGGCCTGGTCTTCTGTCACCGCCACCTTCTCCTCTTCTTCCTTGAGATGTTGACTCGACACTCTCTCTGGCCGCAATGACAGGGGAACGTTGTGCAGCGACTTATATAGGAACAATGGGTGGGGTCACCGGGTGATGTCACATGGTGACCCCGCCCCCTTATGATGTCACAGTCCCAGCATCCTCTGGGACTGTGACATCATAAGGGGACCCAGTGACCACGCCCATTGCCCCTATATAAGTCACCGCACAACACGTCCCTGTCATTGAGGCCAGAGAGAGCGTCGAGTCAACATCTCAAGGAAGAAGAAGAAGAGGCGGCGACAGAAGACCGGGCCACCGCTAGTAAAAGAGCTGGAAGAATAAAGCGGACGCCCGCAAGAAGACTCGAAGAGGGGGACAAGACCCCCGAAGAAGACCCCCACCGGCAGCGGTGGCGACGGCGAAGAAGAAAGCCGGGCTCCTCCACTGGTAAAAGAGCTAGCAGAAGATAGCGGAGGAGTCCGGCGAGAAGACCCCTGAAGCTGGAAGACCACCGGAGCTGTGCAATAAATTATTTTAAAAACATGTGTTGTGTTTTTTTCTTTACACTTTTTCACAAGGTGAATGGGTAGGGGTACATGGTACCTCAATACTCATTCACATAGGGTGGGGGGCTGGGATCTGGGGGCCCCCTTATTAAAGGGGACTCCCAGAGTCCGATAAGCCCCCCTCCCTCAGACCCTGACAACCAACGGCCAGGGTTATCGGGAGGAGGCCCTTGTCCCCCAAAAGTCCATTACAGACCCTTTTCTGTGCACACAGCCTGGCCGGTCAGGAAAGGGGGCGGAGACGAGTGAGTGCCCCCCCTCCTGAGCCGTACCAGGCCATGGGCCCTCAACATGGGGGGTGCCCCTATCCCAAAGCACCTTGTCCCCATGTTGAGGGCCCATGGCCTGGTACGGCTCAGGAGGGGAGGCACTCACTCGTTCCCGCCCCCTTTCCTGACCGGCCAGGCTGCGTGCTCAGAAAAGGGTCTGTAATGGACTTTTAGGGGGAGCCCCCACGCCGTTTTTTTCGGTGTAGGGCTTCCCCTTTAAGTCCATACCAGGTGACGGGGCCAGCAAGGTGTCAATCTCGCCGATGGAGGCAGTGACATTGACTGCCTTCGCTAGTCCCGTCTACCTGGAGCCGTGTTCAAAATGAAGGGACTTTACTCCGTGTGTGGGCAAGTCCGTTCATTTCAGAAGTCTGGCGGACTCCTGCCATAGTCCGGCGGTTTGTCAGCCAGACCTAGTCCACCAGAAAAGACCGGTCATGTGTGGGCAGGGCCGCTCGTTTGGAAAGTCCGGCGGACCTCCGCTGCAAAGTCCGGCAGTTTGTCCACTGGATTAAGTCCGCCAGATAGCCCGATCGTGTGTGTACGCGGCATAATACAAACAATAGCCAGAATATAATCGGGGGGTATCACAGGAGTAGGAACCGACTCCATCTTGGAAGCAGAGGAAAAATGTTGCGACAATGATGTCAGTCCTGCCTACTTAAGCTGTCCAGTCCAAAGGTTCTCTGCCTTCGCCTTGGTCAACATCACAGAAACTCCTGTGATTGTGTTCAAGACTTGCTTTGCTGACATCCCTTCTGGCTCCAGATCCTGCTTTCTGTTCCACTACATTTATCCCCGACTTCTGGCTTGGCTGAATATCCGTTGCGGTTACTGAACTTTGGCTATGTTTCGACTACATTTGTTCTTTTTACTTTTATTAGTAAACAAGTATGATCTAACTGTACTTCAGTCTCGGCCTGATTTCATGATTTCTGACATATGGTCAGTCAAAATGAGGACTGCCACAATGGTACCTTTGAGAAGAAGCCTCCATTCTTTAAGAGCTAAAATGATAGCTAACAATTTTCTGTCCCCAATCTCATAATTGCATTATGTAGGAGACAATATCTTAAAAAAGTAGCCACAAGGATGCATAGCATTCTCAGAGGTAGGACACTGAGACAGAAGGCTGGCTACTCCAGTCTCAGATGCATCAATCTCAACAATAAAGCCTAATGTAGGATCAGGATGTGCCATCACAGGAGATGAAACAAAGGCCGCCTTGAGAGACTCAAAGGCTTTAAAGGAAACCGGAGACCAATTCTGTGGTCATATCAGTCAGTGGTTTAACCAGAGAAGAGAAAATATGAATTAATTTACAATAATGGTTGGCAAAGCCAAGAAAACGTTGTAGCGGACGTAGACCTACGGGTCGAGGCCACTGTAGAAATGTAGATAGTTTCTCTGGGTCCATCGAAAAACCAGCAGTAGAAATTACATAACCCAGAAATTTAACCTGTTCACGATAGAACTCGCACTTTTCCAACTTACAATACAGGTTATCCTCCTCTGTAGCACACGGGTGACATCTGTGTGGTGGCTCTCTAGGGATTTAGAATATACAGAGAATATTGTCAAGATAAACCACCACACATTGCTGCAACATATCTCGGACGACATTGTTGATAAATTCCTGAAAGGCTGAGGGAGCGTGGCAAAGACCAAACGGCATTACGAGGTATTTGTAATGTCCTGTCCTGGTATCAAACGCAGTTTTCCATTTGTTGCCCTCATTGATTCTCACAAGATTGTATGCCCTTCTCAGATCGAGCTTCGGGAAAACCGTTGCTCCCTTGAGGCGGTCAAATAATTCCATAATCAACGGAATCGGATATGTGTTTTTAATCGTGGTGCAATTGAGACCCCTATAAATCGAAACAAGGTCTCACTACACCACTCTTCTTTTTCACAAAGAAGAAGCCATCACCAGCAGGAGACGAGGATTTGTGGATGAACCCTTGAGAAAGTGAGTCGGCATTGTAGTCCTCTACGGCTTTATCGTCCGAGACAGACAGCGGTTAAACAAGGCCACCAAGGGACATGGCTCCAGGTTGAAGGTCAATTGCGCTATCATGTGACCGGTGTGGAAGCAAACTACCAGCTTGACTTTTGTCAAAGACATCGATAATTTCGCAGTACTCCTCTGGCAAGAAGGAGAGTACATTGTGGCGACAAGGAAAGAACCTCATCATGAAGCCAATCAAGAGGGGTTGTGCCTCTATAACCAAGGATAATCAATAACCACCGGGTAATAAGGTGGGGAAAAGACTTGAAATTTGATTATCTCATGGTGAAGAGCCCCTATGGCCTGAGTGCTACTTCACTGGTGGACTCCGTACCAGGAGGCATGGGAGGTGAGGGAGGCAAGGGTGGTACTGCACAGCTTGGAACCAAATTTACAGGAGGAGGAAATTGGATTATCTCATTGTGAAGAGCCACTATGGCCATGGTCAATGGCCATGGTCAACAGAGCAGTCTAATAAGTCACATGAGCAGGCTGTAGAGTTCTCCCATCAATAGCCTCAATGGCAAGTGGAGTGGCACAAGGCTGCAGTGGAATTGAGGGCTTAAACACAAAGGTACTATCTATGAACAAGCCTGCAGTCCCAAAATCGATTAAAGCCTGTGTATCGATGGGCGACTCAGACCAAGAAAGGGTAACCGGAACTACAGACATCCTGCAGTATAGCTAGGGACGCAACAATGCCACCTAAGGTCTGTCCCCTACAGGACCTGAAGTGCAAGCGTTTCCTGGATGGCAAGGACAAGACTTCAAAAAGTGACCTGCCTGGCCACAAAAAAGAACAATCTCTCCCTCCTCCTAAAGGCCCTCTCCTCCACAGGGACACGAGCAAAGCCCAACTGCCTGGGTTCTACTTAATTGGTGGACTCTGTACCAGGAGGCATGGGAGGTGAGGAAGGCAAGAGTGGGACTGCAAAGGTCAGAAACAAATGTACAGGAGGCTTCCACACAGGGGCGGGCTGGGCTGGGGGGCAGGGATGCATTTGCCCCCTGGGCTGCTCTGATTCCCTATAAAAAGGCTGATGTGCTGCCAGCTGAGCTGGGAAGTGCACATGATGTTCAGTTCCGCAGTTGGCCACATATTACTGCTCGGTCCGGAGGGAGGCTGACAGGGCTGGATAACAGCCCAGAAGCGCAGGAACGTTTGTGTTGTGAGCGGACATCTGTCCTGTCACAGTGCTGTCCCCGACTAGTGATGGACGAACGTTTCGCCCGGCGGTCGTTTCGCGGCGAATTTCCGACTTTCGCCGTCCGCGGGTTCGAACGCCTTTTTCCGTCGTTCGCCCCGGCGGACTTACGTGTTTAATGTATACAAGAACTTTAACCTTTCGTGACACGTTTATCATGTGTTACAGGACAACCAATTGAGACATGACAGCTCATGGACACTTGGACATTCCCCCTAACCTATAAATACACCCGATCCGGTGGCCATTTTACATTCTTTCTTCTGTCACTGTAGGGAAAGGATCCTGTGTGGAGTAGGGACAGAGAAAACGCTAGCTATTTGGTACACAAAAGTTCTTTTCAGGACTGGTATAGGTGTTAGGTCAGCAGCCTGAGTTTCTTTTGTCAGTTTAGATAAAGGGACAGAGCGCTGTATGCTGCTATTTTAGGGACAGCTCAGCCAGATTAGTCTTTCTTCATCATCATCATCATCATCATCATTAGCTGTTACTATCAGGTCCACAAAAGAGCTGTTCCAGCTAATCGTTCCAGCCTACTCTTTTTTGCCAATTTGTATAGGGACAGGCAGGAAGCAGTGTGTCAGGCAGTGAGGATAATTTTAAAGACTTGCTGTTACTATTAGTTCCACAAAGGTTCTTTTCAGGACTGGTATCAGTGGTACGGTAATAGGCTTGTACACGTATAATATTCTTTCTTCCAAATATAGAAAGAATATTATACTTGACTGCTGCCCTTCTGCTGCAGTCTGCTAATCATTCACAACTCACTTGTTCCACAAAGCTCTTTATCAGGACTGGTAACTTGGTCTGTCTAGGGTGCTACGGTACATAGGCTTGGGTGCGGTACAGTCTGCTGTTCTGTAAGGACCGCTATCGGTCCACAATACATAGGGTTGCCGTGCACTACTGCTGACCGCTGCCCTATACTGCAGCAGTCCTTCAGCGGTATAGGGACTGACGCACAGTCTGCTAAACACTAATACACAACCTGCTTGGTCCACAAAAGTTCTTATAAGGACTGGTAACTTGGTATAGGGTGCTACGGTACATAGGCCTGAGTGCAGTACAGTCTGCTGTTCTGTAAGGACCGCTATCGGTCCACAATACATAGGGTTGACGTGCACTACTGCTGACCGCTGCCCTATACTGCAGCAGTCCTTCAGCGGTATAGGGACTGACGCACAGTCTGCTAAACACTAACACACAACCTGCTTGGTCCACAAAAGTTCTTATAAGGACTGGTAACTTGGTATAGGGTGCTACGGTACATAGGCCTGAGTGCAGTACAGTCTGCTGTTCTGTAAGGACTGCTATCGGTCCACAATACATAGGGTTGCCGTGCACTACTGCTGACCG
Source organism: Lithobates pipiens (assembly GCF_037356315.1). Classification (NCBI taxonomy): domain Eukaryota; kingdom Metazoa; phylum Chordata; class Amphibia; order Anura; family Ranidae; genus Lithobates; species Lithobates pipiens. Next base: position 55,901,558 of record NW_027507787.1, on the reverse strand, counting down.
CTGCCCTATACTGCAGCAGTCCTTCAGCGGTATAGGGACTGACGCACAGTCTGCTAAACACTAATACACAACCTGCTTGGTCCACAAAAGTTCTTATAAGGACTGGTAACTTGGTATAGGGTGCTACGGTACATAGGCCTGAGTGCAGTACAGTCTGCTGTTCTGTAAGGACCGCTATCGGTCCACAATACATAGGGTTGCCGTGCACTACTGCTGACCGCTGCCCTATACTGCAGCAGTCCTTCATTGGTATAGGGACTGACGTACAGTCTGCTAATCACTAACACACAACCTGCTTGGTCCACAAAAGTTCTTATAAGGACTGGTAACTTGGTATAGGGTGCTACGGTACATAGGCCTGAGTGCGTTACAGTCTGCTGTTCTGTAAGGACCGCTATCGGTCCACAATACATAGGGTTGCCGTGCACTACTGCTGACCGCTGCCCTATACTGCAGCAGTCCTTCAGCGGTATAGGGACTGACGCACAGTCTGCTAAACACTAACACACAACCTGCTTGGTCCACAAAAGTTTTTATAAGGACTGGTAACTTGGTATAGGGTGCTACGGTACATAGGCCTGAGTGCAGTACAGTCTGCTGTTCTGTAAGGACCGCTATCGGTCCACAATACATAGGGTTGACGTGCACTACTGCTGACCGCTGCCCTATACTGCAGCAGTCCTTCAGCGGTATAGGGACTAAGAGTTTTGTCACAGGGTGATTTAAAAAATGACAGGCAGAGGAAGAGGCAGGCCCTTCCGCAGGGGTGGTAGGGGTAGGGCAGGAGCAACAGCCTTGAGCCAAAGTGGGAAGTTGCAGAAGGTGCGTTCAATTACTTTAAAGGACGCACCAGACTTGGTTGAGTGGCTCACTCAGCCTTATTCTTCTGCACCCTCCTCATCCTCTCGATCTGCACCCTCTTCTTCACTCTCTGCTATGTGCACCCCCAAAGACACTACCACCAACAACACCACCACCACCACATACCTTCCGCTTGAGTGCAAATGGGGGCCTTCATGCTCCAGTGTTTTAATAGGGACCCCCGTATAAAAAGCATGAGGGTCAAGGACCAGTACTGGGTGGCAACGTACTTAGATCCCCGGTACAAACACAAAATGGCGGAAATGTTACCGCCGTCGCAGAGGGCTGTCAGAATGCAGCACTTCCAGGCCTTGCTTCGAGAAATGCTGCATTCTGCTTTTGCGTGCGCTGGCAGAGGAGCAATTCCCACTCCCAGAGAAGGATTTGCGGGTACCAATCCAACAGCGCCTGCAAGAAGAGGCCGGTTTGAAGATGTGTTGGTGACTTCGGATATGAGGTCATTCTTTCAGCCGACCCATCGACAGGTGTCATCCGGATCCAGCATCAGGGAACGCCTAGACCGTCAGGTGTCCGACTACATTGGGTTAACGGCCGATGTGGACGCTCTGAGGAGTGATGAACCCCTAGACTACTGGGTGGGCAGGCTTGACCTCTGGCCAGAGCTTGCCCAATTTGCAATCGAACTGTTGGCTTGCCCCTCATCCAGTGTCCTGTCCGAAAGGACGTTCAGCGCAGCAGGGGGGATTGTGACCGATAAGCGTACTCGCCTAGCTCACGACAGTGTTAACTACCTCACATTTCTAAAAATGAATGAGGCATGGATCTCGGAGGAATTCAACACATGTGATCAGTAGACCATGTATATGTCTATAAACAATTTTTGGAATCAAGCACACAGACCTTCTTAATTCATTTGGCTCACTTCCCTGACCCAAAAAAGCACACCGTACTATATGCCCCTACCCTCCTCTTTGAAGAGGTTGAGCGGTGTCATATTTCTACTGGGGCTGCTTATTATGAGGGGTTCCCACCATCCCTGTGCTGTGCTGACTTCCTCCTGGGTGTTCTTATTATGAGGGGCTCCCACCATCCCTGTGCTGTGCTGACTTCCTCCTGGGGGTTCTTATTATGAGGGGATCACACCATCCCTGTGCTGTGCTGACTTCCTCCTGGGGCTGCTTACGGTGCTGCTGTCAGCGCTGTATGTCACGGAGCTGCTGTCAGCGCTGTATGTCACGGAGCTGCTGTCAGCGCTGTATGTCACGGAGCTGCTGTCAGCGCTGTATGTCACGGAGCTGCTGTCAGCGCTGTATGTCACGGAGCTGCTGTCAGCGCTGTATGTCACGGAGCTGCTGTCAGCGCTGTATGTCACGGAGCTGCTGTCAGCGCTGTATGTCACGGAGCTGCTGTCAGCGCTGTATGTCACGGAGCTGCTGTCAGCGCTGTATGTCACGGAGCTGCTGTCAGCGCTGTATGTCACGGTGCTGCTGTCAGCGCTGTATGTCACGGAGCTGCTGTCAGCGCTGTATGTCACGGAGCTGCTGTCAGCGCTGTATGTCACGGAGCTGCTGTCAGCGCTGTATGTCACGGAGCTGCTGTCAGCGCTGTATGTCACGGAGCTGCTGTCAGCGCTGTATGTCACGGTGCTGCTGTCAGCGCTGTATGTCACGGAGCTGCTGTCAGCGCTGTATGTCACGGAGCTGCTGTCAGTGCTGTATGTCACGGAGCTGCTGTCAGCGCTGTATGTCACGGAGCTGCTGTCAGCGCTGTATGTCACGGAGCTGCTGTCAGCGCTGTATGTCACGGTGCTGCTGTCAGCGCTGTATGTCACGGAGCTGCTGTCAGCGCTGTATGTCACGGAGCTGCTGTCAGTGCTGTATGTCACGGAGCTGCTGTCAGCGCTGTATGTCACGGAGCTGCTGTCAGCGCTGTATGTCACGGAGCTGCTGTCAGCGCTGTATGTCACGGTGCTGCTGTCAGCGCTGTATGTCACGGAGCTGCTGTCAGCGCTGTATGTCACGGAGCTGCTGTCAGCGCTGTATGTCACGGAGCTGCTGTCAGCGCTGTATGTCACGGAGCTGCTGTCAGCGCTGTATGTCACGGAGCTGCTGTCAGCGCTGTATGTCACGGTGCTGATGTCAGTGCTCTGTATTACGGTGCTGCTGTCAGTGCTCTGTATCTCCTGCACCCTCTTGTTTGCCTACCCTGGTCCCTGACCTTCCCTCTCCTCCATTGCCTTCATTAGCTCCATAGTCCTGAATTGTCAGAACAATTTCCCAAATAAAAAAAAAATGCTTGTAGTTATCGATCCCAAATTCACCTCATACATGTATTATGCTATTGTCCAGGTGGTGGGACTACGTGCTACCCCCTAATAATTACCCCGTGGCCGCAAATTCGACCTAAAGGTTTGCGAAATTCGCCTCCCATTGAAGTCAATGGAGCCCGCGGCGAACGGTCGTTTTCGCGAACGTTTGTGTCCGTTCGCGTTTCGCGTTCGCGAAACGTCCCGTCGGAAGTTCGTCCATCACTATCCCCGACTTCTGAGCTGACAGTCTGTGTCCATTGCGAGCACAGCCGAATGGAAGAGGGTGGATCCGCTCCACCTCCTCCAGCCCCCTCTCACTCTGTGCCCGCCCACAATCTGAGCAGCCTATGTGCTGCGTCTGAATAGGATGTGTGGGCGGGAACATTTAAACAGAGCAGACAATGTTTTGTATGGGGCGCTGTGGAAGCTGTGATGATTGAGCCTCGTGCTGGGTCCTTCCTTCCAAGTAAGTGAGCTGTGACCGGTCCCTCCCCCCTCTGCAGATAAGGACGTTTCTTTCAGCAGCATGTGCAGTAGCAGGTCCTATGATGTGCGCTCACACTGGTGTGCTGCAGTGTTGCTGATCTCACTGTCTTCCTGCATGTTCCCCCCCAGTCACATGCAGCCACACTGTGCCCACCAAATGCAGCCACACTGTGCCCACCAAATGCAGCCACACTGTGACCAACATATGTAACCTCACTGTGCCCACAAAATGCAGCCACACTGTGCCCACCAAATGTAACCTCACTGTGCCCACCAAATGTAACCTCACTGTGCCCACAAAAAGTAACCTCACTGTGCCCACCAAATGCAGCCACACTGTGCCCACTAAATGTAACTTCACTGTGCCAACCAAATGCAGCCACACTGTGACCAACATATGTAACCTCACTGTGCCCACAAAATGCAGCCACACTGTGCCCACCAAATGTAACCTCACTGTGCCCACCAAATGCAACCTCACTGTGCCCACCAAATGCAACCTCGTGCCCACCAAATGCAACCTCGTGCCCACCAAATGCAACCTCACTGTGCCCACCAAATGCAGCCACACTATGCCCACCAAATGCAACCTCACTGTGCCCACCAAATGCAGCCACACTGTGCCCATCAAATGTAATCTCACTGTGCCCACCAAATGCAGCCACAAAGTGCCCACCAAATGTAACCTCACTGTGCCCACCAAATGTAACCTCACTGTGCCCATCAAATGTAACCTCACTGTGCCCACCAAATGCAACCTCACTGTGCCCACCAAATGCAGCCAAACTGTGCCCACCAAATGCAACTTCACTGTGCCCACAAAATGCAGCCACACTGTGCCCACCAAATGTAACCTCACTGTGCCCACCAAATGCAGCCACACTGTGACCAACATATGTAACCTCACTTTGCCCACAAAATGCAGCCACACTGTGCCCACCAAATGTAACCTCACTGTGCCCACCAAAAGCAACCTCACTGTGCCCACCAAATGCAGCCATACTGTGCCCACCAAATGTAACTTCGCCCCATATACCGGTAGTACTGCTTGAAAAAGGAGCATGGCTGCCATAACACACGCAACGTGCATGCTCGGAAACACGTTGGTGACGTCATTGCCCTATGCTGCTCTGCTCTCTGCACACCAAGCCAAGCCTCATTTGAGGATCATTCACCACATGTCCATCTCTATAATTATAATTAGCAGAGATCAGCGAGGACCCTATGCTTTGCAGCACTATGAGCGGAGGCATCTGACGGTCTACCGCCATTACCTCTCAGGATGTCTTCTTACACAGATGTGCCTGTTATATTCCATTCCTATGTGAGTTGCCATTTGGATGTTTTTAATAAACTGCTTTCACTTAGAGACGCCTCTTCCCTTGTTTACTTTCAGCTGTGCTGGAATTCGGCTTCTATTCCTACATTGGTGGCCACCCCCAGTATACTTATCTTCATGATATGTGGACTTCCTACATACCCCTTTGAGTATTAGAGAAATAATGTTTGTGCCTGTTATGTTGTCAATGAAAAGGATCATGGCAGAGTTCTTATGCACACCTCTTTGACTCAAATATTGGCCTTTTTTTTTTCTTTTACTGGCTACACGTTTAGTTAGTGCCCAACTCTTATCTGATAAAAACTTTGGCTACCGAGGTGCCTTACAATCATGGAATATTATATCTGAAGGCTTGATATGTGCCATGTATGGTTTCATTTAATCTTATACAAACATGCATTTCCCTCTTCTCTTGGATGTATGGTCCATTGTCTTCTGTTCCTAAGGGACATAGTTTTGCAATGTCTCTGTATATAATCTGTTGTAGTATGATAGTCAGTAACAGATTACATACTGTATCTCTCAATTTCTAAAATAACCTCTTTCAAACCTGAAATCCTTCTTGCGCGAAAGTACCTCAGGGAAAGGCCTTAGAAATAAGCCATGATTCACCAACTTGTGGGATGAACAGGAGAGTAAAGGAGCTGACAGTGAAGTAATCTCTATGGCAAAATGAGTGGGAAGGCAGAAGCAGTGACCTCATCTGCAGTATGTGCGGACATCCAGAAGTCTGGCTGGTAATGGGACTAGGCTGTATACGCTGGTGCAGTAGATACACTGTCTACATGTGAGTGCTCTTAAGTAATTTTTTTTTAAAGTGACTGTATTGCTTTCCTGTAATATTCTTTTTATTTTATTCTTTAAGAAAGGCACAGGATAACAAACATAGTCATGTGTCATTTCTGTAATATTCTTGACAATTTCTCCCTGCAGTAGAAAATTCTGAATACCTGCAGCCTCTACCAAAGTTAGAAATTCAACACTTTTAGGTATGTTGAATGCCTACACCCCTCAGTGCTTGTCATGGTTCCTTCATCCAACCTCTATGTAACTGTTGTGTCGTGTAGTGATATAGGGTTGAAGGAAAGAACCACAGTAAACAGCAGGGGATGCTGATATTTAAAACTTCCAGAAGACAGCGCTGCAGGGAGCTGCAGTTGTGGAACACAGAGGTGTTCTGACTCACGAGGGAGATATATAAAATCTTGTATGGCATTCAAGCATTATTCAGATTATTAAAATTATATAGTTGCTTTACATTATTTTATGCTAAGGAAGTTGATAAAAGAAAAAGAGGCAGTCCAGGAACACGTTTGAGATAAAAGTACCAAGTGCAATTTTGACTCATTCTGTACAAAAGGGTCAGCAAAGGGGGTGATTTTTCATCAGATAAGAGCTGGAAGAAGTGGTGGGAGCCAGGCAGTTTTACATACATGCAGTATATACATACAGCATATTTTACTGGATTTAATTTTGGAACACTGTTGTATGGATTGCCAATGCCCTGTACACACGATAGGATTTTACGACAACAAAATCCATGTTTTTTTTGTCCGACGGATGTTGGCTCAAACTTGTCTTGCATACACACGGTCACACAAAGTTCGTGGGAAATTCTGAACGTCAAGAACACGGTGACGTATAACACGTATGATGAGCCGAGAAAAATGAAGTTCAATAGCCAGTGCTGCTCTTCTGCTTGATTCAAAGCATTCGTGGCACTTTGTGCATCGGAATTGTGTACACACGATCGGAATTTCCGACAACGGATTTTGTTGTTGGAAAATTTGAGAACCAGCTCTCAAATTTTGTGTGACAGAGATTCAGATGAAAAATATTCGATGGATACTACACACGGTCGGAATTTCCGAAAAGCTCCTATCACACACTTTCCATCGGAAAATCATATCGTGTGTACGGGGCATAAGGATAGACTAAATTTTAGACTTAGTGTAGCTTGACTGCAAAGTGATATGTGGCAAACTACCAAAATAAAGAGAATTAGTAAACGCTGGGAGGGATAAACCTCTTTGTTCATTATACCAACATTTCCATCTTATCACTAGGAAAAATAAGAAATTTGGAAGAGACTTTCTGCTTTTTTTCTAACCTATCAGAGAAGATGGCAGATGTCTGTCTTGAGAAAAAAGGGGGGGTGGTGTTGCGCTCCTTTCAGAAGATTATATATTTTTTCTTTATATATAGTATATTATTAGAATTATCAAATTATGTTTATAGCTAGCAAACATTCATCAGTTTAACTAACCAAATAAAGTGCAAATGTGCAAAGAGAGTATACTAAAATGTTACCATAAGTTAATTAGCATACACGTTAAAGGGGACATGAGTATTCATCATAAAAAAATTCCTATTGTGCAATAAACATATTTAAAAACAAATATAAAACATATATCCGGCATGTGCAATATTACGTAAAAAGGTAAATAGTGTAACTAAGTGTGATTTCAAAATTGTGCAACATACGCAAAAAGTGAATAATTCAAAAAGTGACTTATTTCATCAAGGAGAAACACAAATTATGTATATAAAACAAATTAAAGGTATATAAATAAATAAAATTATTTTAACAGGTTGAGTGTATCAAGTCTCTAGTGCAATATTGGATGTTGTTTCTGGTCCAGTGTGCAACAGTAGTGCAGATGTGCAAGTGTTTCACAGGAACACTGTGTGTTGCTATACTGACATTCAGTGGTACTGTGCCTTTAAGTGCTAAGGAATGAATCTTCAGTGTCACTGACACCCGTGGTTGTAATAAATGATTACCTTACTGCTGTAAGGTAAACAGCATGTAGCGAGGTTTAGGGGGAGGGATCCCTTCGGATTGGTCTGTTCCTAGGCGTTCATACAGTGTATGGGGTAAAGCCAGGGGGAGGATCCTTTCCTTTCCTCTCTTTCCACTGGGCGGTAGTTACTTGGATCACTCAGATCGTTTAGATGCTCAATGTATCAAAGTATAAGAAAGATAAAAAAGAGGCCTACCATGGTGCAGTATATTTGAAAAAGGGTTTGAAGTTTACTTGAGTAGAACCATAAAAACTCACATTTCCATATGTAAGCTGAGAGATGTAAAAATGAGCGCCGAGCTCGTACCTGTCCGTCTGTTCCGGTGTCTAGTTTGCCTCTCGTATCCTATGCATTACATCACAACACACGTGACTTCGACTGGAATGAGGCTTATGGGCAATGAAGTGTATTTAAATAGGCTCAGGTAATTTTGTTATTTAGCGGCCATTTTCTTGTGGATCTTATGTAAACCAATGGGGTGGCCATTTTCTTGTAGATCATATGTAGACCAATGGGACGGCCATTTTTTTGTAGCTTATGTCACGGACTATGATCGCGGCCATTTTGTTGTGTATTTAACATTAGTGCAAGGTGTCTAATTATGTTGTGGCCAACAGGCTTCCGGTCTGGATGTCTATTGATACTCTCTGTGTCAGCAGAGTATGTCTAGCTGCCAGTGGGAGACCGTAGCCATCATAATAATCTATGATGGATCGGACGTGTTAAACTATATAACAAAATAATGTTCATTGTGAACCAGCATGCTGTATGAATAACATTGCAAATTTTTTGACGATACTCTAAAAAGAGATTTATCAGGGGCCGCATTAATTGAAATATGATGATTTGGAATAATATACAAATTTTTTGGAGAATATTTATTATATAATCGGAATTTATAGATAAATACACATATTCATATACATAAATTTACATATACATATATACCTAGACTCAGGGCCTCGGGATATATAAATGTTATTAGAAAGATATATAGTAAAAAATATTAAAAAATATATGTTAAAAAATATTTAAAAAATATTAAACAATATTAGAAAATATTAAAAAAATATTTTTTTGAAAACTTTTTAACCACTTTCAGACCGGACCATTTTGCTGGTAAATGACCAGAGGTCTTTTTACACTTTGGCACTGCGCTGCTTTAACTGGTAATTGCGCGGTCATGCAATGTTGTACCCAAACAAAATTTGCGTCCTTTTCTTCCCACAAATAGAGCTTTCTTTTGATGGTATTTGATTGCCTCTGCGATTTTTATTTTTTGCGATATAAACGTAAAAAGACCGCAAATTTTGAAAAAAAATGATATTTTCTACTTTTTGTTATTAGAAAAATCCAATAAACTCAATTTTAGTCATACATTTAGGCCAAAATGTATTCAGCCACATGTCTTTGGTAAAAAAAAAGTCAATAATTGTATATTTATTGGTTTGCGCAAAAGTTGTCACATCTACAAACTAAGGTACGTTTTCTGGAATTTACGCAGCTTTTAGTTTACGACTGCCTATCTCATTTCTTGAGGTGCTAAAATGACAGGGCAGTACAAAACCCCCCCAAATGACCCCATTTTGGAAAGTAGACCCCCTAAGGAAATTGATAAGAGGCATGTTGAGCCCATTGAATATTTTATTTTTTTGCCTCAAGCGATTGAATAATGACAAAAAAAAATTTTTTTTTTTTTTTTACACAAAGTTGTCACTAAATGATATATTGCTCACACATGCTATGGGCGTATGTGAAATGACACCCCAAAATAAATTCTGCTGCTTCTCCTGAGTACGGGGATACCACATATGTGGGACTTTTTGGGAGCCTAGCCGCGTACAGGGCCCCGAAAACCAAGCACCGCCTTCAGGCTTTCTAAGGGCGTAAATTTTTGATTTCACGCCTCACTACCTATTACAGTTTTGAAGGCCATAAAATGCCAAGATGGCACAAAACCCCCACAAATGACCCCATTTTAGAAAGTAGACACCCCAAGCTATTTGCTGAGAGGCATGTTGAGTCCATGGAATATTTTATATTTTGCCACAAGTTGCGGGAAAATTACAAACTTTTTTTTTTTTTTTCACAAAGTTGTCACTAAATGATATATTGCTCATGCATGCCATGGGCATATGTGAAATGACACCCCAAAATAAATTCTGCTGCTTCTCCTGAGTACGGGGATACCACATATGTGGGACTTTTTGGGAGCCTAGCCGCGTACGGGGCCCCGAAAACCAAGCACCGCCTTCAGGCTTTCTAAGGGCGTAATTTTTTGAGTTCACTTCTCACTACCTATTACAGTTTTGAAGGCCATAAAATGCCAAGATGGCACAAAACCCCCACAAATGACCCCATTTTAGAAAGTAGACACCCCAAGCTATTTGCTGAGAGGCATGTTGAGTCCATGGAATATTTTATATTTTGCCACAAGTTGCGGGAAAATTACAAACTTTTTTTTTTTTTCACAAAGTTGTCACTAAATGATATATTGCTCACGCATGCCATGGGCATATGTGAAATGACACCCCAAAATAAATTCTGCTGCTTCTCCTGAGTACGGGGATACCACATATGTGGGACTTTTTGGGAGCCTAGCCGCGTACGGGGCCCCAAAAACCAAGCACCGCCTTCAGGCTTTCTAAGGGCGTTACAGTTTTGAAGGCCATAAAATGCCAAGATGGCACAAACCCCCCCCCCCCAAATGACCCCATTTTAGAAAGTAGACACCCCTAAATTTAGGGGTACACTAGTGAGACTAGGTAATAAATGGCGGGTGCCCTGAAACTATAAAAAAATAACTAACCAACCAGCGTCACCTGTAACAGTTATATGGTGATCACTGGTGAAAGGGTTAACTAGGGGGCAATCAGGGGGCTTTATGCGGTAGTATATGGGGGTCCCTGGCGCTATAAAAAGCTGCGGCGAACCTAAATACCTACCTGCCTAACTAGCGTCACCTGTGACACTAATACAGCGATCAGAAAAACGATCGCTTATTAGGCTGGGTTCACACTGGAGCGATGCGGGAACGCCACGAATGCGCGGCGGGTTCCCGCATCGCATGCCTCCCGGCGGCAGTTCACACTGCCCTATGCGAACTGCTGGGAGTGTCAGTGAAATGTTAATGACACCCCCAGATCAGTTCGCATATCGCAGTGCGATCTGCAAACTTGGATCGCATGGTGTGAACACCCATGCGATCCGATTCTGCTGCGGACCAAAAAAAGGGTCCCGTGCGAGTTTGCGGCGGGTGCGGCGGGTGCGACACGAATTCAGCCATACTATCTGTATAGCTGAACTCGAATCGCACAGAGATCGGATGTGATTTGCACTGCAGTGCGGTGCGAATCACATCCGTTCTCATAAACCGCTGCAATGTGAACCCAGCCTTAGTGACACTGGCGACGGGGGGTGATCACGGGGTTAAACCTTTATTGGGGGGGTTAGGGGGGTACCTTAGAACTAAAGGGGGCTAACCCTAACTGCCCTAACAGTTATTAGTCACAAATGACACCTGCCGGGTGATCAGGGGGTTAAACCTTTATTAGGTAATAAATGGCGGGTGCCCTGAAACTATAAAAAAATAACTAACCAACCAGCGTCACCTGTAACAGTTATATGGTGATCACTGGTGAAAGGGTTAACTAGGGGGCAATCAGGGGGCTTTATGCGGTAGTATATGGGGGTCCCTAGCGCTATAAAAAGCTGCGGCGAACCTAAATACCTACCTGCCTAACTAGCGTCACCTGTGACACTAATACGGCGATCAGAAAAATGATCGCTTATTAGGCTGGGTTCACACTGGAGCGATGCGGAAACGCCGCGAATCCGCGGCGGGTTCCCGCATCGCATGCCTCCCGGCGGCAGTTCACACTGCCCTATGCGAACTGCTGGGAGTGTCAGTGAAATGTTACTGACACCCCCAGATCAGTTCGCATATCGCAGTGCGATCTGCAAACTCGGATCGCATGGTGTGAACACCCATGCGATCCGATTCTGCTGCGGGCCAAAAAAAGGGTCCCGTGCGAATTTGCGGCGGGTGCGGCGGGTGTGGCGGGTGCGGCGGGTGCGGCGAATGGCTGAACTCGAATCGCACAGAGATCGGATGTGATTTGCACTGCAGTGCGGTGCGAATCACATTCGTTCTCATAAACCGCTGCAATGTGAACCCAGCCTTAGTGACACTGGCGACGGGGGGTGATCACGGGGTTAAACCTTTATTGGGGGGGTTAGGGGGGTACATTAGAACTAAAGGGGGCTAACCCTAACTGCCCTAACAGTTATTACAGTCACAAATGACACCAATGCAAAAAAAAAAAAAAAATGACATTGGTGTCACTGTGACTGGGGGGGCAGGGGTAATTGGGGGGGTGATCGGGGGGTAAAGGGGGGGTGTGAGTGTGCCTGGCATGTTCTACTGTGTGTGGGATGTGTTGGTGCAACTCACTGATCCGCTCTCCTCCGTGTCGGAACGAAAAATACCGACACGGAGGAGAGAATACATCACTTCCTCTCCTGTGTTTACATTACAGGAGAGGAAGTGATGTCACCGGGGATTTCCATTCGTCGGGAGCGATCGCGAGGGGGTGGCCATGAATGAATGGCCGTCCCCTCGTCCGGGATCGCTCCCGAACGAAAACCGACCGCCGCAGGCACCGGGCGGGGGCCCGATCGGGCCCCCGACCCGCGGGAGGCAAATCACGTACATGTACGTGCTTATGCCTGCCCGTGCCATTCTGCCGACGTACATCGGCGTGAGGCGGTCGGCAAGTGGTTAAGGAATTTAAAATTATATAGGCAGACTTCGGAAAAGATGTTCAGGTAAAAGAGGCATAAAAAAATCAATATATAGATATAAAAGCAAATAATCATATCAAATATTGGTATAGAGAACATTTAGAAGGTAACTTAAAAATCATTAATACAACAGTTGAGGTCAAATTCTATATTTAACCCTCGAGGGGTAAGTGTATCAAGGGTAAAGATCCATTTTGATTCCATTTGGCTGAGACGGATGGAAGAACCGAAAGAAATAAGAAGGAGCCCAAGACAGACGGAAGAACCCAGAGAAATTAGAAGAAGTCCAGGAAGAAAAGAGGCAGAAGAGCAGGAAAGAGAGAACAAGAGAAAAAGAGAATAAAAGGAGAAGGCATTTTTAACCTTAGCGGGATACCATTAACAGCAGAAGAGGTTGTTGACAAAGGCCTGAAATATGCTCCTGTTAGGAATCTGGATAAATTGAGGACCTATATAGGCATTCAGAAATATGTCAGAAACCTTAATATTAGAAAATATATTTCAAGTAACCCAATCAAGACCCGAACTACTACAACTGAACAAGGGATAATACATAGCACATTGAGGAATAAATCAGTTTTTAATCCCCAGATTAGCAACAACAAATATATAGATGTTTTTAAGAAAATTATAGTTGAAGATTTGAAATCATTAAAAATTAAGAAGCAAGAAGAACCGAAATTCATGAGATGCGGCATCAAGAAACTAAGCAAAAGACAACATGATGACGGGATGGAAAGCCTACTTAATGACACAGATACTTATCTTAAACTTTTAAGCAATCCTGTTTTTAAATGTAAAAAGGAACTTGAACTAGTTGTACATTTTGGCCTAAAGAAAAATATTTTAAACCAAAAAGAAGCCCAATATCTTATCCCAGAGGCATGTCGCACCCCTGTGATTTATTCCCTTCCAAAAATCCATAAAAATAAAGAGAATCCCCCACAAAGACCTATCGTTAATGGAATAGACTCTCTCACTGCAAGAATGGGTGCATACATAGATAACTTTTTGCAACCCACAGTGAAAAACACAAAGGCATACCTACGGGACACTAAACAGATACTACAAATCCTAGAGGAACTACCTAACCATGAAGGACCGTGGACTTTAGCAACGGCAGACGTGTCTTCACTATATACGATCATTCTCCACCATCAAGCATGTGAAGCCACCAAATGGGGCCTAAAGCCCCGTACACACGAGAGAACTTATGTCCGACAGACTTCCAAAGGAGTTCTGCCGGAGTTCTGCCGGAGTTCTGCCGGAGTTCTGACGGACTTTTCGACTGAGCGGACTTGGCCACACACAATCACACTAAACTCCGACGGATTTGAACGTGATGACGTACGACTAGACTCGAATAAGGAAGTTCATAGCCAGTAGCCAATAGCTGCCCTAGCGTCGGTTTTAGTCCGTCGGAATAGCATACACACGAGCAAATTTTTCGAAGGGACCAGGTTCGGCGGAGTTCCGTCGGAAAAATTTGAAGCATGTTCCATTTTCTAAAGTCCGTCAGACTTTTGCAAATCAAAAGTCCGTTGCAGCCCACACACGATCGAATAGTCTGACGGAATCATTCCGTCAGACTTTGGATGTTGAAAAGTCCGCTCGTGTGTACGCGGCATAAGGAAACACTCAGAACTACCATGCTCACAAAGAAAATACCTAATTAAATGTCTGGATTTCTGTCTCAAGAACAGTTATTTTTGGTATAACCGAAATTACTATCACCAAAAAACAGGCGTAGCAATGGGCGCAAAATTTGCACCTAGTGTAGCTGGCCTCTTTATGGAAAAATGGGAAGAAGAATCAGTCTTTACAAATACACCTATTGAGCTAGTAGTGTTCAAAAGATATATTGATGATATCTTCATCATATGGAAAGGAGAAGAAGACGGCCTAGTTAATTTTTTGGAAAAACTAAACGAAAATGACCGCGATATAACCCTAACATGGGATATTAGTCAAAAACAGGTGACTTTCCTGGATTTAGATATCATACAAGATGGAAATATCTTGAGCATGAAAACGCACTTTAAAAACATTGATAGAAATAGTTATCTACCCATGACGAGTTATCACCATCTCAACTGGTTATGGAATATACCAAAAGGGCAACTTATGCGACTACGAAGAAATTGTAGTAAAAAAGAGACCTTTCTGGACCAGGCCAAGATAATAGGCCACAGATTCGTAGAAAAGGGCTACAAGACTAACCACATTGAAGACGGAATCCGTGAAGTGAGCGAAATGGACCGGAAAGAGTTAATTAAGGACAAAAATAAAATAGATTTGAAGCCCAATAATGCTGCCATTATATTGGACTACAATGCCCAATATAAAAAAGTCGAGAGTATTATCAAAAAACACTGGCATATTCTGCTAAATGATATACATCTGAAACCTATCCTTCCTCTAGTACCGAAATTTATCTATAAACGTGCCCCGACATTAAGAGATAAAATTGTGAAAAACGTACCGGATCCTCCAAGAAAGGGTTTTACTTTCTTTACAGGGAAGGGCTTCTACCCATGCAAACGTTGTTTTGCCTGTAGCAAAACAAAGAATCCAGCACAAAAAATATTCAAATTTACATCTACTAGCACTGGAAATTCATACGAGATTAGCAATTTTGTCTGCTGCAACACAGAAGGTGCAGTTTATGCACTGGAATGTAGTTACGGCCTGCAATACATTGGGCATAGAAAAAGAACCCTTAGAATAAGGATTAAGGAACACATACAAAACATCATAAAAGGCTTTGATAAGCACAGTGTTTCTAAACACTTTGCAACACACCACAGGGAGGACCCCACTCATTTAAAATTTTGGGGTATTGAGCCATACAAAAAACATTGGTGAGGGGGACACAAGGTTAGGACCCTCAGCCAAATGGAATCAAAATGGATCTTTACCCTTGATACACTTACCCCTCGAGGGTTAAATATAGAATTTGACCTCAACTGTTTTATTAATGATTTTTAAGTTACCTACTAAATGTTCTCTATACCAATATTTGATATGATTATTTGCTTTTATATCTATATATTGATTTTTTATGCCTCTTTTACCTGAACATCTTTTCCGGAGTCTGCCTATATCATTTTAAATTCCTTAAAAAGTTTTCAAAAAAATATTTTTGAATATTTTCTAATAAATCTCTTTTTAGAGTATCATCAAAAAATTTGCAATGTTATTCATACAGCATGCTGGCTCACAATGAACATTATTTTGTTATATAGTTTAACACGTCCGATCCATCATAGATTATTATGACGGCTACGGTCTCCCACTGGCAGCTAGACATACTCTGCTGACACAGAGAGTATCAATAGACATCCAGACCGGAAGCCTGTTGGCCACAACATAATTAGACACCTTGCACTAATGTTAAATACACAACAAAATGGCCACGATTGTAGTCCGTGACATAAGCTACAAAAAAATGGCTGTCCCATTGGTCTACATATGATCTACAAGAAAATGGCCGCCCCATTGGTTTACATACGATCCACAAGAAAATGGCCGCTAAATAACGAAATTACCTGAGCCTATTTAAATACACTTCATTGCCCATAAGCCTCATCCCAGTCGAAGTCACGTGTGTTGTGACGTAACGTGTGGGATAAGAGAGGCAAACTAGATCCTGGAACAGACGCCCAGGTAGGAGCTCGGCGCTCGTTCTTACATCGCTCAGCTTACATATGGAAATGTGAGTTTTTATGGTTCTACTCAAATAAACTTCAAACCCTTTTTCAAATATACTACACCATGGTAGGCCTCTTTTTATCTTTCTTATACTTTGATACATTGAGCATCTAAACGATCTGAGTGATCCAAGTAACTACCGCCCAGTGGAAAGAGAGGAAAGGAAAGGATCCCCCCCTGGCTTTACCCCATACACAGTATGAACGCCTAGGAACAGACCGATCTGAAGGGATCCCTCCCCCTAAACCTCGCTACATGCTGTTTACCTTACAGCAGTAAGGTAATCATTTATTACAACCACGGGTGTCAGTGACACTGAAGATTCATTCCTTTGCACTTAAAGGCACAGTACCACTGAATGTCAGTATAGCAGCACACAGTGTTCCTGTGAAACACTTGCACTACTGTTGCACACTGGACCAGAAACAACGTCCAATATTGCACTAGAGACTTGATACACTCAACCTGTTAAAATCATTTTATTTATTTATTTATTTATATACCTTTAATTTGTTTTATATACATAATTTGTGTTTCTCCTTGATGAAATAAGTCACTTTTTGAATTATTCACTTTTTGCGTATGTTGCACAATTTTGAAATCACACGTAGTTACACTACTTACCTTTTTACGTAATATTGCACATGTCGGATATATGTTTTATATTTGTTTTTAAATATGTTTATTGCACAATAGGAATTTTTTTATGATGAATGCTCATGTCCCCTTTAACGTGTATGCTAATTAACTTATGGTAACATTTTAGTATACTCTCTTTGCACATTTGCACTTCATTTGGTTAGTTAAACTGATGAATGTTTGCTAGCTATAAACATAATTTGAAAATTCTAATACTATACTATATATAAAGAAAAAATATATAATCTTCTGAAAGGAGTGCAACACCACCCCCCCTTTTTTCTGATTACGTACAAACTTGGACACGAGTTTGGTCCTTACGGTGTATGCAGCACCTACAGTGGTGTGAAAAAGTGTTTGCCCTCTTCCTCATTTCCTGTTCCTTTGCATGTTTGTCACACTTAAGTGTTTCGGAACATCAAACCAATTTAAACAATAGTCAAGGACAACACAAGTAAACACAAAATGCAATTTGTAAATGAAGGTGTTTATTATTAAAGGTGAAAAAAAATCCAAACCATCATGGCCCTGTGTGGAAAAGTGATTGCCCCCTAAACCTAATAACTGGTTGGGCCACCCTTAGCAGCAACAACTGCAACCAAGCGTTTGCGATAACATGCAATGAGGCTTTTACAGCGTCCTGGAGGAATTTTGGCCCACTCATCTTTGCAGAATTGTCCTAATTCAGTTACATTAGAGGGTTTTCGAGCATGAACGGCCTTTTTAAGGTCATACCACAACATCTCAATAGGATTCAGGTCAGGACTTTGGCTAGGCCACTCCAAAGTCTTCATTTTGTTTTTCTTCAGCCATTCGGTGGTGGACTTGCTGGTGTGTTTAGGATTATTGTCCTGCTGCAGAACCCAAGTTTGTTTCAGCTTGAGTACACGAACAGATGGTCGGACATTCTCCTTCAGGATCTCTTGGTAGACAGCAGAATTCATAGTTCCTTTTATCACGGCAAGTCTTCCAGGTCCTGAAGCAGCAAAACAGCCCCAGACCATCACACTACCACCACCATATTTTACTGTTGGTATAATGTTCTTTTTATGAAATGCAATGTTCCTTCTACGCCAGATATACTTGGACACACACCTTCCAAAGAGTTCCACTTTTGTCTCATCGGTCCACAGAATGTTGTCCCAAAAGTCTTGGGGATCATCAAGATGTGTTGTGGAGAAATTGAGACGAGCTTTGATGTTCTTTTTGCTCAGCAGTGGTTCTCTCCTTGGAACTCTGCCATGCAGGCCATTTTTGCCCAGTCTTTTCCTGATGGTGGAGGCATGAACGCTGACCTTAACTGAGGCAAGTGAGGCCTGCAGTTCCTTGGACGTTGTTGTGGGGTCTTTTGTGACCTCTTGGATGAGTCGTCGCTGCGCTCTTGGGGTAACTTTGGGCGGCCGGCCACTCCTGGGAAGGTTCACCACTGTTCCATGTCTTCGCCATTTGTGGATAATGGCTCTCACTGTGGTTCGCTGGATTCCCAAAGCTTTGGAAATGGCTTTATAACCCTTTCCAGACTGATAGATCTCAATTACTTTCTTTCTCAATTGTTCCTGAATTTCTTTGGGTCTCGGCATGATGTGTAGCTTTTAAGGATATTCTGGTGGACCTTACTGTGTGCAGCTCCTATTTAAGTGATGCCTTGATTGTGAACAGGTGTGGCAATAATCAGGCCTGGGTGTGTCTAGAGAAATTGAACTCAGGTGTGGACAACCACAGTTATAGTATGTTTTAACAAGGGGGGCAATCACTTTTTCACACAGGGCCATGATGGTTTGGATTTTTTTTCACCTTTAATAATAAACACCTTCATTTACAAATTGCATTTTGTGTTTACTTGTGTTGTCCTTGACTATTGTCAAAATTGGTTTGATGTTCCGAAACACTTAAGTGTGACAAACATGCAAAGGAACAGGAAATGAGGAAGGGGGCAAACACTTTTTCACACCACTGTATCTTTTCAATATAGCATATCTATAGATTCCTTTTAGCGCAGGAGTACCTACTTTACAGATGTCTGTCTTGATTGACACTTTTGATTTGTCTAGTCTAAATGCACTTTATTTTTATTTATGATTCTGAACGAAGAGAACAGATATGAATAAAAACTTTTTATATCCAACAGAATAAAGTTAAATATAATCTTTATTTTTTGGGAGATAATGAAACATGCAATAACCTTCTGTTTTAAGAAAGCTCTACTGTGTTATGTCCCTTCCTATGATCACCATAAAAGTTATACTTGTTCATTGGGTACCAAACTCTGCTTTATAAAAAGCCATGGTTTACTGTACATACACTGAATTATGGCCAAAAAGCTTAAAACAGCTATTGTATATACAGGTTGGAATAAATTACTTTATCGTTTTTGGCTATATTTGCACTATACACCAGTAGTTCTGGATGCACATTTAGCATTGATGCACACAGAAATGATTTGCAAAGCTCTGCCTACTGTCCTATTTTTTGGAAATGGAATGGGAGATGTGAATACCCTTTCTTTCAAGAAGGCTCTACTGGGGCGTGGCTACCGCACTACTGAATGGAAGCCTGAAAGCACAGCTCCGCTCTAGCAACGGGAACCGATCAATTTTGGGGTGACACTGTGAGGCCTAACTCTTCACCGACTGCCTAAAGGTGCTGTCACATCCCAGGATGAACTGAAAGCGCAAGGAAGCAATCAAACCGAAAAAACTAAAAGATTTATTCAAGCCGGCGGGCCGCGATACGTGCCAAAATGGCACCGGCACCGGTGCAGGTTCCCCTTCTCCCTCCAACAGCTCTCGTTCAGCAGCATTGAGCCCAGGGTCACAGGAGGAATACACTCGCTGCTCTCCTGATGCCTCCACTCCTCTCTCCTGCAGCCCTGCTAAATCAGAACAGTGTTTGGCTGAAGACGGCAGACAGATGAGCATGTCAGGACTCCCTGGAGGATACTAGGGAACTGATAGATCCCTTCACTGCATTCCCCACCACTGACAAGCCAGTGTCAGACACCATGCTTAAGGACATGCTCGACCCCCTTCGCAGTTCTATGAATGCTGACATGGTAAAGTGTATAAACAACTTTAAAGCTGAAGTGCGGGATCTAGGTAGGAGAGTGGATCACATTGAGAACACAATGGGGGAGTTTGCAGCCTCTCACAATACTCTGATCGATGCCAATAACGATTACTCAGATGACATCTCATGGCTCAAAGCCAAGGTGGCGGACCTCGAGGACAGGTCCAGGAGGAACAATATAAAGATTAGGGGTGTCTCTGAAGCTATTCTCCCTGCACAACTTCATCAATACGCTCAGGACCTTATGAAAGTGTTTCTACCCACCATACCTGAAATGCAAGTTGATCGTATCCATAGACTGCCAAAACCATCCCACCTCCTAGATAATAAACCGTGGGATTCCTGATGCAGGTACATTTCTACCAAACTAAAGAGCAACTTATGTCTGCCTTCCGCAAACACCAGCAACCCCCAGAAAAATTTGCACATATACAACTATTTGCGGAGTCTCACAATTTACAATGCATAAACGTAAATCCCTTTTGCCCGTGACCAAAGCCTTGTGCAATCACAACATCCCATATCATTGGGGATACCCCGTGAAGCTAACAGTCACACAGGAGGGGAATACCACTGTAATTGCTTGTGTGGAGGATGGGCTTGCAGTGCTACGTTCCCTAGACATCCTTCCCAAACAAACAACTGAAGGACCCTCCCCCTCAGCAAATATGCACTCCCAGTGTCAAGAAAAACAACAAAACACACAACTTGTAATCACCCATTCCTAGAAATCAGCAATACTTGCATTTAATAAGGTTCCTGATGCACTATGGAGTTTCTAGTGCGCACTTTTTCCCTCCAAAGCTATGGGCAGCTGCTCTGCCCTCAGGTTCAAGTTTGAATCCACCTTTTTACTGAACTATTTGTTTTTTGTGGTTTGACTTTGTTCCCCCCCTCTTCCACCCCGATCCTTGGTCTGATCTGCACAACAAACACCTTACTACCACCAGGATCAGAAATGAAAATTCTACTCTACCCAGCCTATGACCGGAGACTGGCTACAAAAGAACCTGTAACGCTAAGTCTAAGGTACTGTCAACATCTTCACTTACCCCACACACAGCCCTTAATATAGTAACCTTTAATGTTAACAGCCTCAACCATTCAGCTAAGAGAGCCTAGGTCTGGAGAGGGGCGCTCAAACTTCAGGCTGATGTCCACTGCATTCAAGAGACTCATTTCTCAGCCAATAATACACCCTGCTTTCAGCACAATAAATTCCCATATATTTTCCTGGCTTCCGCCGCCACGAAACAGAAGGGAGTGCTCATTGCTATCAGGGAATCTGTGGCCTTTACCCTGAAAGAATCCCAGGTTGACCCTGCAGAAAGATACCTTATACTTGTGGGCTAACTCAACAATAAACCTTTTACCATTGTGAACTTATACGCGCCTAATTCAAACCAACTCCGCTTCAAAATCACCACCATCCGAAGAGGTTCTTGGTGATATGTGGGGACCATAACATAACACCAGACTACACAATTGACACTACTTCCAAGTCCAAGCACCCTCCACCTATTCTACAACCCTTTCTGAACTCAGAAGATGTATATGATGTGTGGAGGTGCCAGCATGCAAACGAGCGCGATTACACCTTCCACACTTCTAAGGGCGGCACAGTGGTGTAGTGGTTAGCACTCTCACGTAGCAGTAAAAAGGGTCACTGGTTCAAATCCCAACCACGACACTACCTGCCTGGAGTTTTCATGTTCTCCCTGTGCCTGCGTGGGTTTCCTCCGGGTACTCTGGTTTCCTCCCACACTCCAAAGACATGCAGGTAGATTAATTGGCTTCTGTCCAAAATTGACCGTAGTATATGAATGGGGACCTTGGATTGTGGGCTCCTTGAGGGTAGGGATTGATGTGAATCAGGTTGAACTGGATGGACTAGTGTCTTTATTCAACCCTACTAACTATGTAACTATGTAACTTCTAGGCATAGTTCATATTCCCGAATAGACTTGATATGCGTTGACAAGCTTCTCTTACAGGCAGTGTCCTCCTCCATCGTACACAACATCTCGTGGTCAGACCACACACATGTCTCTATAATTGTGGTGGAGGGGCACACACCAAGCCCTGCCTATGTTTGGCGTGCCCACTCTCGCATTTTTCAAATGCCTGCCCATGCCACTAGCATAGCAACAAACTATCTGAGTTTTTCTCTTTGAACCACTCTGTTTCTGATCCTGCAAGGCATATATTAGGGGGTTAATGTTACAAATATGTGCATGGGAGAAAAGGCAGAGGACACAAAAACTAAACCAACTCCTTGCCGATATTAAAACGCTAAAGGCCCTGAACAAAAACAATGCCAACGCACACTTAGCTCAAAAACTCTCCCAATGCAACTCTGATCTCAGGATCCTACTCATTGAACAATACGATAAACACATTCAATCACTTAAACTGTCTCATTATTCCTCTGGAAACCGGGCTGGCAAGTTGCTTGCCCAGAGACTCAGAATAGCTAGGACCAAATCCAAAATTCCATACCTAATCCACTCACTAGGAAACAAAAAAATATACAATCCCAGGGAAATAGCTGACTCCTTTGCTGAATATTATTCCTCACTCTACAATCTAGAGAAAGACCCTGACACCACCCAACCAACTGAGGAAAGTATACAAACATTTCTGGCAAAGATTCAACTCCCCTCCCTGTCACCAGAACAACTTGTCTCTCTAAATTCTCCCATCATGGAACCTGAGATTAAAAAAGCAATCAAGACCCCTCCACTGGGCAAATCCCCAGGCCCTGATGGACTACCCAATGACTACTACAAAACCTTTCAAGACAACTTAGCTACAACCTTACAAACGGTTTATGAAGCTGTGATGTCCTCTGCCTCGTTTCCCCCCCCCGAGATGCTAAAGGCCTATGTGGTCACTATTCCTAAGCTAGGTAAAGAACCACGTCCCTGTCTAACTTTAGACCGATTTCGTTACTCAATATTGATAAGCTATATAAGATTCTAGCCTATAGATTGCTCCCGATACTTCCCTCCCTTATCAAACCTGACCAATTGGGCTTCACCCCAGCTAGACAGGTCTCTGATGCCACAAGGAGAGTCACCAATGTTATGCAATATGCTAGGTTCTGTCAGGTGCCTTCTCTGCTCTTCTCTTTGGATGCAGAGAAGGCATTTGACAGAATACATTGGGGCTACATGAGACATACTCTACAAAAAGTTTGGATTTACTGGTCCTACTCTTTCTGCCATATTAGCCCTCTATTCATCCCCCCGTGCACAAGTCTACACATCTAATATGCTATCAACTACCTTTACCATGTCCAGTGGCAGGAGGCAGGGATGTCCTTTGTCCCCTTCAATTTTAAATGTCCTTATTGAACTGAGAGAATTAGAACCCACCCTAATATCAATGGATTCCCCCTGCAGGGTAGGTCTCATGACATAAACCTATTCGCAGATGAAATTATCTTGTTCCTGACATCACCAGATATATCCCTACCACAAGCACATAATACCCTTAATGAATTCAGTAGAATATCCTATTATAAGGTCAAATTCACAAAATCACTTATCCTAGAACTAGGAATGCCACCTAATTTTAGAAATAAACTACAGAGTGACTTGCCTTATTCATGGAGCAAGTCCACTATATCGTACTTGGGCATAAAATTAACAGCGAATTTACATTACCTAGCAGATGCCAACTACACATCTTTGATAGATAAACTATGTAAAGAAGCTAAGAGACTAGCTAAAATTGAATTGTTGTGGTCTGGCCGCCTAGCTTCACTCAAAATTCTGCTCTTGCCTCAAATTCTATATGTTTTTAGGATGCTCCAAATCCCACTGAGCAGCACCCATCTTAAAGCCTTAGAGTCCTTGCTTATGCAGTTCATCTGGGGCTTCAAAAGACCAACATGCTCTAAAGCCCTCCTGGTCAAATATAGATTAGCAGGCGGTATGGGTTTAGTCGACATTCAAGATTAATTTAGAGCGTCCATCGTTACACAGCTCAGGGGCTGGTTCAGTTTGACTCCAGACACTCTCTGGTGTGACACTGAGCGAGCCTTGAGCCCCACTAAAAATCTAAAGACTCTCTTACTCCTTGACGCTTGGCGACCAATTTCCATACACAAATTACCACCCACTATCCAAGCCTCGCTGGTAGCCTGGAGAGATCTCCGCAAACTACCACTTCCAAACACTAGCCGAATAGACATTCCCATACCCATAATGATTCTTGTACATGCAATCCCTAATCTTTTCATCACTGATTGGCAAGAAAAGGTAATTGAGCTCATTACAGACCTATACCATAAAGACACCCTCATACCCTTTCCTACTCTCCAGAAACAATTACCGCATTTATCGGCGTATAACACGCACCGACGTATAACACGCACCTTAACTTTAAGAGGGAAGTTTCAGGAAAAAAAAAAAAACTTTCCACAGACCTCTGAGCCCCCTGCATGGTACACAGAGCTCCCTGCATAACACACAGACCCCCTGCATGGTACACTGAGCCCCCTGAATGGTACACTGAGCCCCCTGCATGACACGCAGACCCCCTGCATGACACGCAGACCCCCCTGCATGACACGCAGACCCCCCTGCATGACACACTGAGATCCCTGCATGACACACTGAGACCCCTGCATGACACAATGAGCCCCCTGCATGACACAATGAGCCCCCTGCATGACACACTGAGCCCACTGCATGACACACTGAGCCCCCTGCATGACACACTGAGCCCCCTGCATGACACTGAGCCCCCTGCATGACACACTGAGAACCCTGCATGACACACTGAGAACCCTGCATGACACACTGAGAACCCTGCATGACACACTGAGCCCCCTGCATGACACACTGAGCCCCCTGCATGACACACTGAGAACCCTGCATGACACACTGAGCCCCCTGCATGACACACTGAGAACCCTGCATGACACACTGAGCCCCCTGCATGACACACTGAGAACCCTGCATGACACACTGAGAACCCTGCATGACACACTGAGCCCCCTGCATGACACACTGAGCCCCCTGCATGACACACTAAGACCCCTCCATGACACACTGAGACCCCTCCATGACACACTGAGAGCCCTCCATGACACACTGAGACCCCTCCATGACACACTGAGACCCCTCCATGACACAGTGAAGCCCCCTCCATGACACAGTGAAGCCCCCTCCATGACACACTGAGCCCCCCTCCATGACACACTGAGCCCCCCTCCATGACACACTGAGCCCCCCTCCATGACACACTGAGCCCCCTGCATGACACACTGAGACCCCTCCATGACACACTGAAGCCCCCTGCATGACACACTGAGCCCCCGCATGGTACACAGGCCCCTTTCATTATAAAGCCCCCCTCCTCTGCACTCCCAGGAGAACACCAAGGCGGCCGGCAGTATTGTTATCAGGAGTTGACCTGGCAGCGTTGTCCTACGGCCAGGAGAGTCGGACGGACCGCCCGATCCCCGCCCCCCCATCCTCGGTGAAAAAAAAAACAAATATCGGCGTATAACACGCAGGCACAGTTTACCCTCTGTTTTCAGGGTAAAAAAGTGTGTGTTATACGCCGATAAATACGGTAAATGTATTGCCTACTGACAGCTACAAATATAACCAAATTTCTCACCTCCTCCGATCAATTAAATCACACCACATTTATCTCTTGAAGAAGACATGGCAGTTCTACACCACTCTCCCCTCTCCCTGTAGGGGTATTTCTCTATTCTACAACTTATTCCAACAAAAATTAGATTTCACTAAATCCTATTCATACAGAAAGTGGGAATCTGACCTACGCACAACCTTCACAAATTAACAGTGGAAGGATGCACTTCGATCAGTCTATAAGGCCTCCAGATGCATTAACTACTGGGAGCTATCCCAAAAAATAGCCCTAAGATGGTACCTCACACCATATAGAATTTCCAAATTTGGTCAAAACAACTCCCGGATGTGCTGGAGAAACTGAGGTGCGATTGGAAACCTTCTCCATATGTTTTGGGACTGCAAGCACCTAACCAGCTTTTGGAACTCCATCTTCCGCTCAATCTCCAGCATTACCGGGGTTATAACACGCCCCAACCCAAATCTAGCAATATTAAATATAGGAATTGAAACCTTCCCCCCAGAGTTTAGAGTAGTGATTACACATATTCTCTTGGTTACTAGAACAGTAATAGCAAGACACTGGAAGGCGGACAGAGCACCAAATGTATCTGAGGTACTCATAACCACTCAAACCCACTTTGTGTATGAATCACTCCTGGCTAGTAGATTGGGTAATAAGAAACAGTTGGAAAACAAATGGAAGATATGGATAACTTGGTATAAAGTTAAATGATTCTCCCTTTGTCTGGTGTTTCAGAACTCACCCTTTCAACCCCCTCCCTCATCTTGTTCATATGAAGATCAGACCAAAATTCCCCCCCCTCCTCTTACCCTTACCCTCACCCCCCTCCTACGTTACATTATATGCTCCTCTTTTTTTTATTTTATGTTCTTTTATGTATATGTTCATCGCGATATTGCGACTAATAGCTGATGATAAAGGATTTACCTTCTCATACGGTCCCTTTAATCCAGAGGTAATATATGTCATGATTACGAAAAGTTGGCAGATTATCTGGGATGGAGTGGTTCAAACTACTTAATGTTGTATGATTACAATTCTTGTGCCTTGAGATTATATCTCCAACACACCCAACTGAACGTATACTCTCTTTCTGTCTTTGTTTTACTGTTGATAAAACTGTAATTTGAACATTTTTCAATAAAAACTAATTTATAAAAAAGAAAGCTCTACTATGCTACACATTGATTCAGCTGGAGGGTTTTTTGAGTTTTTTTATTAATTTCTCACTATAATATTAATGTTTACTTATTCAACTTAACCTTCAAATAAAAATGCTTATCCATGTTTGTTTTAAAACTACTGTTAATGCAACAGAACACATTTCTGAAGTGGAGTTGTTACCCATAGTAACTAGATTACATATTTAAATTTTCCAGTGCAGGTTAGAAAATTCAAATGAACATGATTTCTAAGGGTAAATTAAAGCAGATGTTTTTGTTATACAGCACAATATGTTATATTTGTTATACAGAATGTAGCCCACATTGTTCTTTGAATAATAACATTTGCAGACATTTTGTTTTTAATTCATCATGAAATATTGTAAGTTGTAAAACTAAACAGAAGCTACATTAGAAAGTATTACAGTAAGATGGCTTGCTGCTCATAACTGGCCGGGGAGAACATTTACTGCCTATATGAACATATTTCATGCAAGACTGGACTAAATTAACATGACAAATTATTATGATCTGTTTGGTCTTGCTCTGCTTGGAGCACAAAACCATATTAACCCCTAGAGAGCCCTACTGCTCAATAAAAAATAAAATTTTGCGCATGGACTAAAATGCCTCTAAACCCAAAATTCTAATAAGAACAACAATGTACACAACTCCAATTATTAAAATATATAAATATTTTTATTGATAAAAGAAAAATAAATACAAATATTATACTCTTAAAACTAAACTCCAGGCTTGAGAAATATTAGTAAGCCCTGGCGCCAACCAAAAATATGCTGAAAAATGTGAAGCTGCCCCTTTAAGTGAATAAACCACCTCTGAAAAGTGAACCAATGAAAAGCAAGGCGCTAACACATATGTGATAATTGCATGTGAACAAAGGATAAAAAACAATCCAAATATACTTGAGAGTCCAAATGCGAAAAAAAAATATTTATAAGAATTATTAATAAATATTCCACAGTCCAAAAGGTTTTCTTAAATCTTGCTGAAGAAAACTCCAACCAGCTTGCTCCTGGTCTTAAAGGTGCCTCAGATACTGCTCATATAAGTGTACAAAATGAATGTTTACCAACAGCATCTATGATAAGCGTCTTTGGTGTCATAGGGTACCACCCTTTTTGCACGTTGTTTTCACAATGTCCTACATTAAGAATGGTATATGGGAAATCACCCCCAGCTGATCTCCTCAAACATCAATAACTGAGACCCAGAGAGAGATAATCCAGGGTAGTGGAATATCGTTTTATTAAAAGTCACAATAAGGATTAAAAATATATATTTGCCACTCACACTTCAAGGTGCTATAGTCAGCACCAACATAACCAGCCTGTTCGATTGCCCTGCTCACCACTCGATTTGAGCTGGCATGCATTCCAAATGGCCGAATGTTCAAACCAGATCAAAAACTTAGTTCATGTATGGCGGGCGTGCAGCCTCATTGCATTTCGCTTGTCCGCATCGTCAGGAAGGTCACTATCCACCTTTTTACTGAAGCCTAATATTCTCCAATCATGGATTCTGTTGGTCAAAACAACATCCTGATGTAACATCTCACCCCACACTGATTGGCCTAATCGCAATTACTCTGGGAACGGGTCATACAATTACATGTTACATCAAGATGTTGTTTTGACCAATAGAATCCATAATTGGGGTATATTAGGCTTCAGTAAAATGGTGGATAGTGAGCTTTCTGATGATGCTGACAAGCGAAATGCATTGAGGTTGCGCGTCTGCCATACGTGACGTTATTTACAGTTTTTGATATGGTTTGAACATTTGGCGGCTTGGATGTGCAGGACAATTGAACAGGCTGTAGCTGCTGACTTTTCATATAAGGACACCTGTCCAGGGAGCCCGCTATGTTAGCAGCCTGAAGCCGACCTGTCAATCAGCTCTGGGTGCAGGTGCTTAGTAAGGGAGACAGCCTGTTTCCTACTGTGCATGCACAAGCAGCGCTGTGCCTTCTGAATGGTCCCCGCTGTCTTCTGGGACCTGTCTGTCTCCCAGAAGGCAGCGGGGGGGGGGGGGGGCGACATTGCGTAGATCACCAGAAAGATTGCGGCAATCTTCCCCTGGAAGTGGAAATGGATAGGTATCTGCACCCCCCTCTGTGCTGAAAGATGCCAACTGTGGCATCGGAGGGGGGGGGGGGGAGATCAGATCCGCAGAAATGCCATTTCTGGGTGGAACTCTGCTTTAAGCTGGGCCAAAGGCGCATATCATAGATGCTGCTGGTAAGCGTGCATTTTGTACACTTTGTGGTGGAGTACTTATATGAGGAGTATCTGAGGCACCTTTAAAACCAGGAGAATGGTGGTTGGAGCTTTCTTCAGCAAGATTTAGGAAATTTTTTTGAACGGTGCAATATTTATTAATAATTCTTATAAATAACATTTTTCTCACCTTTGGTCTCTCAAGTATATTTGGATTGTTTTTTATCTTTTGTTCACATGCAATTATCACATACGTGTTAGCACCTTGCTTTTCATTGGTTTGATAAACTCCAGGCTTACTAAACATTATAGATCAGAGTACAGAATTGTGCTTGTATGTCTTTTAGAATTCAGCTTCCACAGATAATTGTATTAGCACTGTAATGTCCCTGGGGCAATGTTCTCTGAATCCTAGAATAGACCATTAGTGATGGCCGAACGGTTCGCCCGGCGGTCGTTTCGCGGCGAATTTCCGACTTTCGCCGTCCGCGGGTTCGAACGCCTTTTTCCGTCGTTCGCCCCGGCGGACTTACGTGTTTAATGTATACAAGAACTTTAACCTTTCGTGACACGTTTATCATGTGTTACAGGACAACCAATTGAGACATGACAGCTCATGGACACTTGGACATTCCCCCTAACCTATAAATACACCCGATCCGGTGGCCATTTTACATTCTTTCTTCTGTCACTGTAGGGAAAGGATCCTGTGTGGAGTAGGGACAGAGAAAACGCTAGCTATTTGGTACACAAAAGTTCTTTTCAGGACTGGTATAGGTGTTAGGTCAGCAGCCTGAGTTTCTTTTGTCAGTTTAGATAAAGGGACAGAGCGCTGTATGCTGCTATTTTAGGGACAGCTCAGCCAGATTAGTCTTTCTTCATCATCATCATCATCATCATTAGCTGTTACTATCAGGTCCACAAAAGAGCTGTTCCAGCTAATCGTTCCAGCCTACTCTTTTTTGCCAATTTGTATAGGGACAGGCAGGAAGCAGTGTGTCAGGCAGTGAGGATAATTTTAAAGACTTGCTGTTACTATTAGTTCCACAAAGGTTCTTTTCAGGACTGGTATCAGTGGTACGGTAATAGGCTTGTACACGTATAATATTCTTTCTTCCAAATATAGAAAGAATATTATACTTGACTGCTGCCCTTCTGCTGCAGTCTGCTAATCATTCACAACTCACTTGTTCCACAAAGCTCTTTATCAGGACTGGTAACTTGGTCTGTCTAGGGTGCTACGGTACATAGGCTTGGGTGCGGTACAGTCTGCTGTTCTGTAAGGACCGCTATCGGTCCACAATACATAGGGTTGCCGTGCACTACTGCTGACCGCTGCCCTATACTGCAGCAGTCCTTCATTGGTATAGGGACTGACGTACAGTCTGCTAATCACTAACACACAACCTGCTTGGTCCACAAAAGTTCTTATAAGGACTGGTAACTTGGTATAGGGTGCTACGGTACATAGGCCTGAGTGCGTTACAGTCTGCTGTTCTGTAAGGACCGCTATCGGTCCACAATACATAGGGTTGCCGTGCACTACTGCTGACCGCTGCCCTATACTGCAGCAGTCCTTCAGCGGTATAGGGACTGACGCACAGTCTGCTAAACACTAACACACAACCTGCTTGGTCCACAAAAGTTTTTATAAGGACTGGTAACTTGGTATAGGGTGCTACGGTACATAGGCCTGAGTGCAGTACAGTCTGCTGTTCTGTAAGGACCGCTATCGGTCCACAATACATAGGGTTGCCGTGCACTACTGCTGACCGCTGCCCTATACTGCAGCAGTCCTTCATTGGTATAGGGACTGACGTACAGTCTGCTAATCACTAACACACAACCTGCTTGGTCCACAAAAGTTCTTATAAGGACTGGTAACTTGGTATAGGGTGCTACGGTACATAGGCCTGAGTGCGTTACAGTCTGCTGTTCTGTAAGGACCGCTATCGGTCCACAATACATAGGGTTGCCGTGCACTACTGCTGACCGCTGCCCTATACTGCAGCAGTCCTTCATTGGTATAGGGACTGACGTACAGTCTGCTAATCACTAACACACAACCTGCTTGTTCCACAAAAGTTCTTATAAGGACTGGTAACTTGGTATAGGGTGCTACGGTACATAGGCCTGAGTGCGTTACAGTCTGCTGTTCTGTAAGGACCGCTATCGGTCCACAATACATAGGGTTGCCGTGCACTACTGCTGACCGCTGCCCTATACTGCAGCAGTCCTTCATTGGTATAGGGACTGACGTACAGTCTGCTAATCACTAACACACAACCTGCTTGGTCCACAAAAGTTCTTATAAGGACTGGTAACTTGGTATAGGGTGCTACGGTACATAGGCCTGAGTGCAGTACAGTCTGCTGTTCTGTAAGGACCGCTATCGGTCCACAATACATAGGGTTGCCGTGCACTACTGCTGACCGCTGCCCTATACTGCAGCAGTCCTTCAGCGGTATAGGGACTGACGCACAGTCTGCTAAACACTAACACACAACCTGCTTGGTCCACAAAAGTTTTTATAAGGACTGGTAACTTGGTATAGGGTGCTACGGTACATAGGCCTGAGTGCAGTACAGTCTGCTGTTCTGTAAGGACCGCTATCGGTCCACAATACATAGGGTTGCCGTGCACTACTGCTGACCGCTGCCCTATACTGCAGCAGTCCTTCATTGGTATAGGGACTGACGTACAGTCTGCTAATCACTAACACACAACCTGCTTGTTCCACAAAAGTTCTTATAAGGACTGGTAACTTGGTATAGGGTGCTACGGTACATAGGCTTGAGTGCGGTACAGTCTGCTGTTCTGTAAGGACCGCTATCGGTCCACAATAGATAGGGTTGACGTGCACCACTGCTGACCGCTGCCCTATACTGCAGCAGTCCTTCAGCGGTATAGGGACTGACGCACAGTCTGCTAAACACTAACACACAACCTGCTTGGTCCACAAAAGTTTTTATAAGGACTGGTAACTTGGTATAGGGTGCTACGGTACATAGGCCTGAGTGCGTTACAGTCTGCTGTTCTGTAAGGACCGCTATCGGTCCACAATACATAGGGTTGCCGTGCACTACTGCTGACCGCTGCCCTATACTGCAGCAGTCCTTCATTGGTATAGGGACTGACGTACAGTCTGCTAATCACTAACACACAACCTGCTTGGTCCACAAAAGTTCTTATAAGGACTGGTAACTTGGTATAGGGTGCTACGGTACATAGGCCTGAGTGCGTTACAGTCTGCTGTTCTGTAAGGACCGCTATCGGTCCACAATACATAGGGTTGCCGTGCACTACTGCTGACCGCTGCCCTATACTGCAGCAGTCCTTCAGCGGTATAGGGACTGACGCACAGTCTGCTAAACACTAACACACAACCTGCTTGGTCCACAAAAGTTTTTATAAGGACTGGTAACTTGGTATAGGGTGCTACGGTACATAGGCCTGAGTGCAGTACAGTCTGCTGTTCTGTAAGGACCGCTATCGGTCCACAATACATAGGGTTGCCGTGCACTACTGCTGACCGCTGCCCTATACTGCAGCAGTCCTTCATTGGTATAGGGACTGACGTACAGTCTGCTAATCACTAACACACAACCTGCTTGGTCCACAAAAGTTCTTATAAGGACTGGTAACTTGGTATAGGGTGCTACGGTACATAGGCCTGAGTGCGTTACAGTCTGCTGTTCTGTAAGGACCGCTATCGGTCCACAATACATAGGGTTGCCGTGCACTACTGCTGACCGCTGCCCTATACTGCAGCAGTCCTTCATTGGTATAGGGACTGACGTACAGTCTGCTAATCACTAACACACAACCTGCTTGTTCCACAAAAGTTCTTATAAGGACTGGTAACTTGGTATAGGGTGCTACGGTACATAGGCCTGAGTGCGTTACAGTCTGCTGTTCTGTAAGGACCGCTATCGGTCCACAATACATAGGGTTGCCGTGCACTACTGCTGACCGCTGCCCTATACTGCAGCAGTCCTTCATTGGTATAGGGACTGACGTACAGTCTGCTAATCACTAACACACAACCTGCTTGGTCCACAAAAGTTCTTATAAGGACTGGTAACTTGGTATAGGGTGCTACGGTACATAGGCCTGAGTGCAGTACAGTCTGCTGTTCTGTAAGGACCGCTATCGGTCCACAATACATAGGGTTGCCGTGCACTACTGCTGACCGCTGCCCTATACTGCAGCAGTCCTTCAGCGGTATAGGGACTGACGCACAGTCTGCTAAACACTAACACACAACCTGCTTGGTCCACAAAAGTTTTTATAAGGACTGGTAACTTGGTATAGGGTGCTACGGTACATAGGCCTGAGTGCAGTACAGTCTGCTGTTCTGTAAGGACCGCTATCGGTCCACAATACATAGGGTTGCCGTGCACTACTGCTGACCGCTGCCCTATACTGCAGCAGTCCTTCATTGGTATAGGGACTGACGTACAGTCTGCTAATCACTAACACACAACCTGCTTGTTCCACAAAAGTTCTTATAAGGACTGGTAACTTGGTATAGGGTGCTACGGTACATAGGCTTGAGTGCGGTACAGTCTGCTGTTCTGTAAGGACCGCTATCGGTCCACAATAGATAGGGTTGACGTGCACCACTGCTGACCGCTGCCCTATACTGCAGCAGTCCTTCAGCGGTATAGGGACTGACGCACAGTCTGCTAAACACTAACACACAACCTGCTTGGTCCACAAAAGTTTTTATAAGGACTGGTAACTTGGTATAGGGTGCTACGGTACATAGGCCTGAGTGCGTTACAGTCTGCTGTTCTGTAAGGACCGCTATCGGTCCACAATACATAGGGTTGCCGTGCACTACTGCTGACCGCTGCCCTATACTGCAGCAGTCCTTCATTGGTATAGGGACTGACGTACAGTCTGCTAATCACTAACACACAACCTGCTTGGTCCACAAAAGTTCTTATAAGGACTGGTAACTTGGTATAGGGTGCTACGGTACATAGGCCTGAGTGCGTTACAGTCTGCTGTTCTGTAAGGACCGCTATCGGTCCACAATACATAGGGTTGCCGTGCACTACTGCTGACCGCTGCCCTATACTGCAGCAGTCCTTCAGCGGTATAGGGACTGACGCACAGTCTGCTAAACACTAACACACAACCTGCTTGGTCCACAAAAGTTCTTATAAGGACTGGTAACTTGGTATAGGGTGCTACGGTACATAGGCTTGAGTGCGGTACAGTCTGCTGTTCTGTAAGGACCGCTATCGGTCCACAATAGATAGGGTTGACGTGCACCACTGCTGACCGCTGCCCTATACTGCAGCAGTCCTTCAGCGGTATAGGGACTGACGTACAGTCTGCTAAACACTAATACACAACCTGCTTGGTCCACAAAAGTTCTTATAAGGACTGGTAACTTGGTATAGGGTGCTACGGTACATAGGCTTGAGTGCGGTACAGTCTGCTGTTCTGTAAGGACCGCTATAGGTCCACAATAGATAGGGTTGACGTGCACCACTGCTGACCGCTCACCTATACTGCAGCAGTCCTTCAGCGGTATAGGGACTAAGAGTTTTGTCACAGGGTCATTTAAAAAATGACATGCAGAGGAAGAGGCAGGCCCTTCCGCAGGGGTGGTAGGGGTAGGGCAGGAGCAACAGGCTTGAGCCAAAGTGGGAAGTTGCAGAAGGTGCGTTCAATTACTTTAAAGGATGCACCAGACTTGGTTGAGTGGCTCGCTCAGCCTTACTCTTCTGCACCCTCCTCATCCTCTCGATCTGCACCCTCTTCTTCACTCTCTGCTATGTGCACCCCCAAAGACACTACCACCAACAACACGACCACCACCACCACCACCACATACCTTCCGCTTGAGTCACTGGAATTATTTTCCGATCCATATCAAGAGGACATTTCTGATGCGCAGCCACTCTTGGTATTGGATCAGGAAGAGGAGGTAGCAACAAGCGCTACTCAGCAGTCTGACGCCAGTACCCAGATCAGCCCAAGGAGGAGGTTGGTCCCCGGTGTTGCTGCCTACTCTACTTATAGCGGTGGGGAAGGTGACGTTGATGATGACGTGTCTAGTGATGTCACGTGGGTGCCCACAAGAGAGGAAGAGGAGGGGAGTTCAGAGGGAGATATGGACCAGCAGATAGGGAGGAGAAGCAGCAATGACTTACATTGCACAGCAGGGACAAAGCAGACTGCAAATGTATCAGGAGCGAGTCATCGACCATGTACGGTCACATCTGGCGCTCCCAGGACACCGGCACATGGCTCCGCAGTGTGGGCTTTTTTTAACGTGTCCGCTGCTGACAATAGCGTTGCCATCTGCAATCTTTGCAGTCAACGCGTTAGTCGCGGTAAGCCCAATACTCACCTAGGGACGACCGCCTTAAGAAGGCACATGAGCAGCCATCACCGAGCCCAGTGGGAGCAACGGAACACACAAAGCCACACTGCAGGCTCTCACCGTCCAGCCTCGTCTTCTACTTCTCCTTCTCCTCTCTCCTCACAATTGTCCTCCACTCCACCTTCCATCACGCCAAGCTCACATTTTTCTGCAAAAAGGCAGGCTTCCGTGGGCCTAATGTTTGAGCGTAAAAAAATGATGACGCCGGATAACCCTCTTGCCCAACGGTTGGCGGCTGGCTTGTCAGAACTCATAGCCCGCCAACTACTGCCATATAAACTGGTGGACTCGGAGGCCTTTCGCAAATTTGTGGCCATTGGAACACCACAATGGAAGGTCCCAGGAAGGAAGTATTTCTCAGAGAAGGGCATCCCAGAGCTATATGGCCATGTTCAGCGGCAAGTGAATGTATCTCTGGCACACAGTGTCGGTGCCAAGATACATCTGACCACAGACACGTGGTCTAGCAAACACGGGCAGGGAAGGTATATCAGTTTTACTGCCCACTGGGTGAACCTTCTGACGGCCGTCAAGCATGTAACCCGTGGCACCCGTGTAGATTTGGTTTTACCGCCACGGATTGCATGCAGGCCTGACTCTTCTTCTCCTCCTCCTACTCCATCCTCCTCCCTCTCCTCCTCAGCTGCCTCCTCCTTTTCCGCTGCTAGCGTCTCTTCCACTGCACCGCCCAAGCTCCCCAGAACCTATTCCACATGCCAGGTGAGACGTTGCCATGCCGTGCTGCGTCTGTTGTGCCTGGAAGCAAAGAGCCACACTGGCCCGGCACTCCTTTCAGCTTTGCGTTCACAGGCAGATGAGTGGCTAACACCGCTCAATTTGACAGTTGGTAAAGTGGTGTGTGACAACGGTGCCAATCTGCTTAGCGCATTGAAACAGGGCAAAATCACGCACGTGCCGTGCATGGCACACGTCTTAAACTTGGTCGTGCAGCGATTCCTTGTCAAATACCCTGGGGTCCAGGACATCTTGCGGCAGGCAAGGAAAATCTCGGCCCATTTCAGAAGATCTTACACGGCCATGGCTCGCCTTGCTGACATTCAGCGGCGACACCATCTGCCGGTCAGACGTCTTATTTGCGATTGCCCGACGCGATGGAACTCAACCTTCTATATGCTTGATAGGCTGCTCCAGCAGAAACGTGCAGTTAACGTCTACCTGTATGAACTCTGCGAAAGAAACGGTTCTGGGGAGCTGGGTTTTTTTTCACCGCGCCAGTGGCTGCTCATGCGCGACACATGCAGACTTCTGCGGCCATTTGAGGAGATCACCAAACTGGTCAGTCGCAGCCATGGCGCCATCAGTGACATGGTACCTTATGCCTTCTTTCTGGAGCGTGCATTGCGTCGTGTCATTGATCAGGCTGTGGAGGAGCAGGAGCGGGAAGATGAGGAAGTCGCAATGCTGGATGAATTCCCAGGGGGGGCTACTCTATCTGAGACAAGTCAACAACAGGAGTCTGATGAGGAGTCAGAGGAGGATGGTGCCGGGGCGGATGAGCAGGAGCAAGAAGAGCATGCTTTAAACCTTTCTGGGATCCCTGTTGTGCGAGGATGGGGAGAGGAGAATGAAGAGGACGACATTATCCTGGATGATGAGCAGGAGCCAGGCCACCACACCGCTTCCACTTTAGTGCAAATGGGGGCCTTCATGCTCCAGTGTTTTAATAGGGACCCCCGTATAAAAAGCATGAGGGTCAAGGACCAGTACTGGGTGGCAACGTACTTAGACCCCCGGTACAAACACAAAATGGCGGAAATGTTACCGCCGTCGCAGAGGGCTGTCAGAATGCAGCACTTCCAGGCCTTGCTTCGAGAAATGCTGCATTCTGCTTTTGCGTGCGCTGGCAGAGGAGCAATTCCCACTCCCAGAGAAGGATTTGCGGGTACCAATCCAACAGCGCCTGCAAGAAGAGGCCGGTTTGAAGATGTGTTGGTGACTTCGGATATGAGGTCATTCTTTCAGCCGACCCATCGACAGGTGTCATCCGGATCCAGCATCAGGGAACGCCTAGACCGTCAGGTGTCCGACTACATTGGGTTAACGGCCGATGTGGACGCTCTGAGGAGTGATGAACCCCTAGACTACTGGGTGGGCAGGCTTGACCTCTGGCCAGAGCTTGCCCAATTTGCAATCGAACTGTTGGCTTGCCCCTCATCCAGTGTCCTGTCCGAAAGGACGTTCAGCGCAGCAGGGGGGATTGTGACCGATAAGCGTACTCGCCTAGCTCACCACAGTGTTAACTACCTCACATTTCTAAAAATGAATGAGGCATGGATCTCGGAGGAATTCAACACATGTGATCAGTAGACCATGTATATGTCTATAAACAATTTTTGGAATCAAGCACACAGACCTTCTTAATTCATTTGGCTCACTTCCCTGACCCAAAAAAGCACACCGTACTATATGCCCCTACCCTCCTCTTTGAAGAGGTTGAGCGGTGTCATATTTCTACTGGGGCTGCTTATTATGAGGGGTTCCCACCATCCCTGTGCTGTGCTGACTTCCTCCTGGGTGTTCTTATTATGAGGGGCTCCCACCATCCCTGTGCTGTGCTGACTTCCTCCTGGGGGTTCTTATTATGAGGGGATCACACCATCCCTGTGCTGTGCTGACTTCCTCCTGGGGCTGCTTACGGTGCTGCTGTCAGCGCTGTATGTCACGGAGCTGCTGTCAGCGCTGTATGTCACGGAGCTGCTGTCAGCGCTGTATGTCACGGAGCTGCTGTCAGCGCTGTATGTCACGGAGCTGCTGTCAGCGCTGTATGTCACGGAGCTGCTGTCAGCGCTGTATGTCACGGAGCTGCTGTCAGCGCTGTATGTCACGGAGCTGCTGTCAGCGCTGTATGTCACGGAGCTGCTGTCAGCGCTGTATGTCACGGAGCTGCTGTCAGCGCTGTATGTCACGGAGCTGCTGTCAGCGCTGTATGTCACGGTGCTGCTGTCAGCGCTGTATGTCACGGAGCTGCTGTCAGCGCTGTATGTCACGGAGCTGCTGTCAGTGCTGTATGTCACGGAGCTGCTGTCAGCGCTGTATGTCACGGAGCTGCTGTCAGCGCTGTATGTCACGGAGCTGCTGTCAGCGCTGTATGTCACGGTGCTGCTGTCAGCGCTGTATGTCACGGAGCTGCTGTCAGCGCTGTATGTCACGGAGCTGCTGTCAGCGCTGTATGTCACGGAGCTGCTGTCAGCGCTGTATGTCACGGAGCTGCTGTCAGCGCTGTATGTCACGGAGCTGCTGTCAGCGCTGTATGTCACGGTGCTGATGTCAGTGCTCTGTATTACGGTGCTGCTGTCAGTGCTCTGTATCTCCTGCACCCTCTTGTTTGCCTACCCTGGTCCCTGACCTTCCCTCTCCTCCATTGCCTTCATTAGCTCCATAGTCCTGAATTGTCAGAACAATTTCCCAAATAAAAAAAAAATGCTTGTAGTTATCGATCCCAAATTCACCTCATACATGTATTATGCTATTGTCCAGGTGGTGGGACTACGTGCTACCCCCTAATAATTACCCCGTGGCCGCAAATTCGACCTAAAGGTTTGCGAAATTCGCCTCCCATTGAAGTCAATGGAGCCCGCGGCGAACGGTCGTTTTCGCGAACGTTTGTGTCCGTTCGCGTTTCGCGTTCGCGAAACGTCCCGTCGGAAGTTCGTCCATCACTATAGACCATACATGATTTGAAAATTCAGCTGGTTCAGCAGCCTGTAAAATTTCTGCACGATCAGTGCCGCCGGATATATCCCGTTGCACTGATCAGGAACACTGTTAGAACACAAAAGAAAAAGGAGTGATTCTCCCATCCACATTGACTGGATAGGGGAACTGGGTCTTTTTTTTTATTATTATTATTCAACCTGAGGCTTGAAGGAAAAAAAAATAGTAATGTGTGGGCTGCCTTAGACCATTCTAACTTATAGGCTTTAAATACATCAGCAGAGTAGTCTGAGGCCGCGTACACACGCGGGGACTGTTCGCTGAAACTGTCCGCTGAAACCAAGTTTCAGCGGACAGTCCGCTCGTGTGTGGGCTTTCAGCGGACAGTTTCAGCGAACAGTCCGCTGAACAAGGTTTTTCGGAAATTCCGAAAAACTGTCCGCTGAAACCTTGTTTCAGCGGACAGTCCCCGCGTGTGTAGGCTTGTTCGTCAAACAAAGTTGCGCGCATTCTCAGAAAGGATTTTCACGCCGAAAGTTATAATGCAGTGTATAGGACGTCGTATTTTTCGTCCCGTCGTACGTGCCGTTCACGTCATCGCGCACGGTTTCAGCAAACTGTTCGTCCGTCGTGTGTGGCCATGTCCGTCCATGCTAATTTTGAGCGGACTGTTTGCCGAAACTGTTTGACGGACAAAGTTGGGCGAACAGTCCCCGCGTGTGTACGCGGCCTGACTCCAGCCCTCCAGCATTGAGGACCAGCAAATGACTACAACAAGACATAATTACTTGCCACTTAACGTTATCCTTTATTTGGCCAATCTGTCCACACACCCTTTTTTGATTGATTAGTACAAGCAACTACAAAACACCGCCAAAACCCTCAGAATATGGAGCACCACACCACGTGCTAGGAGATTTGTTCCACATGTGGGTCTAAAGCACCATGTGTCAAAATTCTGTTGTCAAATAAAAAGGACCATTGATAACCTCTCCTTTGAGAATGTTTGTTCCCTGGCTAGCTTTAGCTTCAATGCTTTGGGAGTTTCTGACCTGGAACATATATAGAGATCAGCAAGGTTGACACTCAGTTGCTGCATGCTTGTTCCACATTTGTGACGCAAAAATATTGTGAACAAAGAGCAGACAGCTAGCACTTGCAAAAGTGGGCCAGCCCCTATACCAAGTGACGGCGAACCTTGGCACCCCAGATGTTTTGGAACTACATTTCCCATGATGCTCATGCACGCTGCTGTGTAGTTGAGAATCATGGGAAATGTAGTTCCAAAACATCTGGGGTGCCAAGGTTCGCCATCACTGCCCTATAGGTTTCTTATGACAGTACCTTAACCTCCCTGGCGGTATGAAAGCGGTACAATTATTTTGCATGGAAAATTGGCGTTTTATATTGTAGTCCTGTAATTCTTAGGAATAACTCTCTTAAATCTGTTCAAACCAAAGTCTAGTAGACATCCCGGGTAGGATAAAGTTTATAATATAATAAAGAATAATAAAAATGATTCAATAATGTAATCAAATCCAAAAACACTGAAAAAGGGACACTTTTTGGTTGCTATGGACAATCTCCAAATTTCAGGCAGAAA
This sequence comes from Lithobates pipiens, assembly GCF_037356315.1. Classification (NCBI taxonomy): domain Eukaryota; kingdom Metazoa; phylum Chordata; class Amphibia; order Anura; family Ranidae; genus Lithobates; species Lithobates pipiens. Next base: position 55,860,858 of record NW_027507787.1, on the reverse strand, counting down.
AAACAGTATTTATAATATAAAAGTGCATGCAGGGCACTGAACAGACCACTAGGGACAAAGGGGGTGTGTAATTTTTTAATACAGCTGTAATCTGTAAGATTACAGTACTGTGTGTGTTTTGTGTCTTTTTACTTTCTTGAATTTGGCGCCGATCTCTGCTCCCGTGTGCAGTAACGTCGCAGGGAACGGAGCTTGGCGGCATTCCGCACTGTGAATCGAGCGGAGGACAGCTCGCTCACACAGTGCGGAGGACATCGCTGGATCCAGGGGACAAGGTAAGTAAGGCCGCGTACACACGGGCGGACTGTTGGCTCAACTTTGTCCGCTGAACAGTGTTTCAGCGGACAGTCCGCTCGTGTGTGGGGCTTCAGCGGACAGTTTGACGAACAAAGTTTTTCGGAAATTCCGAAAAACTGTCCGCTGAAACTTGGTTTGAGCGAACAGTCCGCCCGTGTGTAGGCTACTTTCGAAATGAGCAAACTGTTCCCGCTCGGAGGGAAGTCTGCTCATTTCGAGCGCGTGTGCAGGTAGGCGGGGCCCGCGACGGAGACGTCGCGGGCTCCGCCGCCTGGAATGGACTTAAAGGGGAACCCCAACGCCGCAAAAAATCGGTGTGGGGGTCCCCCCAAAGTCCACAACAGACCCTTGTCCGAGCACGCTACCCGGCCGGCCAGGAAAGGGGGGCGAGCAAGCGCGCCCCCCCTCCTGAGCCGTACCAGGCCGCGTGCCCTCAACATGGGGGTGCCTTGGGGAAGGGGGGGCCGCGCGGCCCCCCCACCCCAAAGCACCTTGTCCCCATGTTGATGAGGACAAGGGCCTCTTCCCGACAACCCTGGCTGTTGGTTGTCGGGGTCTGCGGGCGGGGGGCTTATCGGAATCCGGGAGCCCCCTTTAATAAGGGGGCCCCCGGATACCGGCCCCCCACCCTATGTGAATGAGTATGGGGTACAATGTACCCCTACCCATTCACCTGTAAAATAAAAGTACCCAAAAAAAAACAACACACGAGATAAAATATTTTATTGCACAGCTCCGGGGGTCTTCCGTCTTCGGGGGTCTTCTCGCCGGACTCCTCCGCTATATTCTTGTAGCTCTTTTGCTAGCGGAGGAGTCCGGCTTTCTTTCTCCCCGCCGCCGGCCTCTTCTCCCGACTTCGGGGGTCTTGTCCCCCTCTTCGGTTCTTCTGCCGGGCCACCGCGCCTTCTTATAGCTCTTTTGCAGGCGGTGGCCCGGTCTTCTGTCGCCGCTGTCGCCGCCGCCGCCTTCCGTTCTTGTTCTTCTTCTTGTTCTTCTCCAGGAGATGTTGACACGTCGCTCTCTCCGGCCGGAATGCCAGAGCCGCGCTGAGCGGCCACTTATATAGTGACAATGGGGCGGTGTCACATGGTATATGTCACATGGGTTGGTCACATGGGTTGATGTCACATGGGGACTATGACATCGTAAGGGGGCGGGGTCACCATGTGACCAACCCATGTGACATATACCATGTGACACCGCCCCATTGTCACTATATAAGTGGCCGCTCAGCGCGGCTCTGGCATTCCGGCCGGAGAGAGCGACGTGTCAACATCTCCTGGAGAAGAACAAGAAGAACAAGAAGAAGAACAAGAACGGAAGGCGGCGGCGGCGACAGCGGCGACAGAAGACCGGGCCACCGCCTGCAAAAGAGCTATAAGAAGGCGCGGTGGCCCGGCAGAAGAACCGAAGAGGGGGACAAGACCCCCGAAGTCGGGAGAAGAGGCCGGTGGCGGGGAGGAAGAAAGCCGGACTCCTCCGCTAGCAAAAGAGCTACAAGAAGATAGCGGAGGAGTCCGGCGAGAAGACCCCCGAAGACGGAAGACCCCCGGAGCTGTGCAATAAAATATTTTATCTCGTGTGTTGTTGTTTTTTGGGTACTTTTATTTTACAGGTGAATGGGTAGGGGTACATTGTACCCCATACTCATTCACATAGGGTGGGGGGCCGGTATCCGGGGGCCCCCTTATTAAAGGGGGCTCCCGGATTCCGATAAGCCCCCCGCCCGCAGACCCCGACAACCAACGGCCAGGGTTGTCGGGAAGAGGCCCTTGTCCTCATCAACATGGGGACAAGGTGCTTTGGGGTGGGCGGGTCGCGCGGCCCCCCCTTCCCCAAGGCACCCCCATGTTGAGGGCACGCGGCCTGGTACGGCTCAGGAGGGGGGGCGCGCTCGCTCGCCCCCCTTTCCTGGCCGGCCGGGTAGCGTGCTTGGACAAGGGTCTGTTGTGGACTTTGGGGGGACCCCCACGCCGATTTTTTTTGGCGTTGGGGTTCCCCTTTAAGTCTATTCCAGGCGGCAGAGCCCGCGACGTCTCCGTCGCGGGCCCCGCCTACCTGCACACGCTCTCGAAATGAGCGGACTGTTGCCTCGTGTGTGGGCGAGTCCGCTCATTTCAAAAGTTGCGCGGACTTAGTACGACGAACAAAGTTTGCCGTATTTGTCCGCTCAAAAAGTGCCGTGTGTGGGCGTGTTCGTTCATTCAAAAGTTTGAGCGGACTGTTTGACGAACTTAGTTTCGGCAGACAGTCCCCGCGTGTGTACGCCGCCTAACTCTCCCTGTGTCCTCCCTGTATCCAGCAATGCAATCCCGAGTCTGGCTCGAGGTTACCGCTCGTGGTGCGGAAATCCCAACCCAAGCCAGACTCGGGATTACCGCTAGGAAGGTTAAAGGCACTACAAACTCTACATTGACTTCTCTACCTTTGTATTGTGTTTCACTTGGTCCCTCACTGAAGTTTCTCCAAACTTAAAAGAGTAAATTTCAAAGGGCTCTGGCTTCAAAGTTTTTTGCTTTTCTTTTTTTTAAATATATTTTATCAAGCACAGATATAATATGCCAGTCTCGTTTACTAGGTTTATTACAGGTATTTCAATTAGAAGAGGTTGAATAGAGAGATGACCAAGTTTAGCGTCGCACAACATCAGAGGGGAAGAAAGAAAATTACAGTTGATATCTAAACCTCAATCCATGTGACCACATGGCACATAATGACAGTACAGCAGTCTTTAAATGGAACTTTATGTAAACAAAAATGGGAAAACAGGCAGGATTTTTAATTCAGAAGTGACATGCTTTGTCTCCTCTGTATTAAAGCTACCTACCTTCCTCTCCACCCCTGTATAGTGAGCTGCGCACACGCAGCTCATTGTAAAAATGTGGTGCTACTGAAGCTGACTGAACTCCCAAGTGAAGTCATATCAGCCTGGCACTTGATACCCGGGAGCCTCCGCTCAAATATGTCAGCAGCCACCAAGGAGCTTCAGGATGCCGCATCACAGGATTGAAGAAGAGTATAGTTCTGCTTTAAAGTGGTTGCAAAGTTAAAGCATTTTTTGCCTTAATACATTCCCTGCATTAAGATAAAAATGTCATAACATTTGTATCGCCCCTCATCCACCTCATACCTACCTGAGCCCTTTCTTGATACAGCACTTTGTCCATTTGCAGTTGTGCTGGTCCCTCTCTCCTCACAAGACAGAGAGGCGGCAGCAGGAGCCACCACATCCTGTGAGGAGGGAAGAGGGGGCAGGCCGAGACATGCTTTGTGTGCCTAGGGACGCACACAGCCCATCTTGGAAGTGAGCCTGCATGACCGCCCCCCCCCCCCATAGCAAGCAGCTTGCTATGTTGGCACATGCAGAGGAGCAAAGCGCCAGAGGGGGGCCCTAGAAAATGAGTTTCAGGGCAGCTCTATGTAATATCATGTTTATGATTTTAGAAAAAAAATTAGACCACTTTAACTTTTGTAAAGGATTGTAAATATTCCACAGTTAATGCATATGCAACACAATATGACCCCATTTTGTTTTTGCTTCTATAATTAAGTTTAAACACAACTATACGATACTACTAATGTATAATATGTCCATAATTTTGACTCTTACAGAAAATTAAAGGCCAACTAAACTTTCAGTTTCAACTAGCTAAATACAAATACATTCCATGTGCATAAAAAAAGGTATACGGGAGGGGGGGGGGGGGGGCATGGCAATGGCTGAGTGAAGACCGTGTTTCTGAAGCGTTCTTGGCTTCCCCCTGCCTACTGCAACCAACTGACAGCTTTTCACCCATGTGAATACGGCATGATGTCCACCAAAAGTTACAGAACCAGATCAGCAACTCATGGGATCCAGCCCCTTACACTACAAAGAGGGATCCAGCGATATTTCTGAGACCCACAGCGGGCCTCGCCGGGCGCCATTGATGTCACTCCATGTGTATCCCGGATGGAGGACAGAGCCACCACAGCCCTGTCTGTCCCCCTTACTCCCTCTCCGGAACCCGAAAACCTCTCAGGAACTCTGGCTGCTTTCCGGGCAGACTCTCACAGCATCCGAGCCACCTGGAGGAAGACCTTCGCCCCATGCTGCAGGCCCTCCCCATGAGGTCGGACATCGAGACCCTTATCCTCTGCATAGAAGAGGCACACAGCAGAGACATGCTGGAAGTAAAAGCGGAGATGCACTCTCTCACCGACCGAATGGACACAAGCGAAGGCCTCGATCTCCTCCCTGGGACACAGAATGACAGCCTTGGAATGCTCCTAGGTCTCCTATGCTACCACGGCCGTGGATATGCAGCTCCACCTGGAGGGCTGCAGCCGCCAAAACAATTTGCGGCTGTGGGGCCTCCCAAAGGCCACCAGAGCAGAGGACCTGGCAGCAGCGGTTACAGCCATCCTTCATAGGCTAATGGAAGCTCCGCCACCGTCATCGGAGATACACCGGGTACACAGAGCCCTTGGGCCTAAATTGTCAGACCCTGACAGACCTTGCGATGTTCTCTGCAGGCTCCTCCGCTACTCGCAAAAGAAGCTTATCCTGGGCAGGGCCTTGGAGCATGGAGCAATAGAATTAGATGGAGTGTCCATTAAAATCATTCCTATCTAGAGTGATGTAACAGATTAGAGCCCTACTGAGACCGGTCCTAGACTTGGATAGATGACATGATTGCCCCTACAGGTGGGGATACCCTCTGGCCGTCACATTACAGAAAGCCCAGGCCTCCTTTACCCTGTGCTCCCCAGCGGACCTACCATCTTTCTTCACCTTCCTGGATGTTGACCCCGTGCAGGTACAGAGCTGGCTCCAGATTATCCCTCAACTGTCAAGTCGCTCGGGACTCTCCGCGAACCAGAACAACCAACCTGCCCGTACACAGAGATCCAAACGAAGATTCCGGGCACCATCCATGGAAAGGTCACGTCAGTCATAGTTTCCCTTACCTTTTGCAGACCCTTCGATCCACACCGGTTGACTGTTTACCCCCGAGCTGCTTGTCTTTTTCTCGTTTTTCTTTTTACTCCACATATGGTTGTCCCCACTGCCTGATATGACTGTGGATGCTGAGAGACTTCCGCACCGAGATGTCTAGTTACATTTTTGGTCCTCCGGCCCGCTGAACACTCAAACCCCCCTCGGGGCCTGGGACCAACGGTCCCAAGCACCTCCCGGGCCATGTGAAAATTTGCCACACCTAACGGGCAACCCCCAGATACCTGCAGGGGTTTTGAACCCTAATGTTTTCTCCATGTGAGTTGTGACAGGGGCCCATACCACTGACAAGCATCTGGCACAATACACCATCAGCACTCAAGGACATGTGTAGGGACATGCCCATGCTCATATATGTTCTCTTCTCTTTCCTATGCCAGAAAGATTACCCCACATGATATATCTCCTGTTAAAAAAAAACTAATTCACCTAGGTATGGGAAACACACTGACATTTCCACAGCTTATTGCTC